>NC_083280.1:83297070-83665403 GCF_963506605.1 Zootoca vivipara
CTGGTCACTTGCCCATAATCACTCAATTTTTTCCAGGAAGCTTTGGGTGGGTGGGAGTTAAGAGCTTTCAGGAATATATCATTGGAGGAAGACATTATCCTCCATGCATTTTATAGTTAAAATAGTTTTAATCCATTAAATGTTTGTATGGTTCATACTCACTTCTCTCAAAAGAAATCTATACTTTTCTGAAAATAGCTGGCTAAGCTTTGGGGCTGATCAACATGGAGCAACATTTCAGAGGTATTTGATATTCACCATGTTAGTGACTTTTGATTTCACAGCTGCCTTTGGAATTCATATCGGGATAAAAATAACCTGATTATTTCTCTCTCTCTCTCTCTTTTTCTCTTCCCCTCTCCCTTTTTGAAATTGCAGGTTTAAGATTTTTACGAGCTCTTAGGCTGATACAGTTCTCAGAAATTTTGCAGTTTCTGAATATCCTTAAAACAAGGTAAGGCATTAATGTGTTTTTCCTTAACCTTTTGCACAGTGATTAATTTCACAGTTTCTCAGGGCACTGAAAGGACAAGGTCTAGACTCCTGTCTAATGATCAAATATGAACAAAAGTTATGTTTAAATTTCTCCAGCTGGTGCTATTCAGGTAATGACTAGTTAATTGCTTTATCCAGAGCAGCAATCTTCGGGGTCATCCTTTCTCTACTTCACAGAAAATCCAGGGATTTACAGGACAGTCCTATGCATGTTTACTCAGAAGGGCCTTACTTTTCAGGAAAGCGTGCATAGGATTGAATTATTAATAAATGTGGCAATTAACTGCTCTTGCTAAATTCTGTGAAATGCTCTTATTTTTCACTCAGTTTCACAGCTAGTTCTGCCTGCCAAACTTAATACTGAATGGCATTCATTCATTGATTTGATTTAATAGTTTGGTGCACTTTTACACTTGTAGAGCACAGTTCGAAGCAAACATAGCTTAAAAGCAGTGTGGCATCACCCCTCTTTCCACATTTTCAAGGACCATTTTGTTTGTTAGATAAACCAACAGTGCAGCCTTACTCCGAATGTCCCAAGGAGAGATTTATGGAACCTTGAGAGTAGGTTAGAACTAGGTTAAGGGTGATATCCATTTGTTGCAGCCCAGTCATGCAACAGCCATTCTGCCTCATTAACATGGCAGAACAGCCAGCAGGTGCCTTGTGCTTGTGTAGATGTTGCACAGGAACAATTATTATTAACTGGTAGCAGTTGAGCCTCTGTGCTTATGCTTGCAGAAGTGTTGGCATTCAGACTTCTTGCACTGATTTAACAATGGGTCTCACCCTAAAGTAGTTGAACTTAGGTTCCCACTGGGAATTTATTCATGACTTAAATCCCACTGAGGTGCAAATAACTTGGTCCTGTTCCAGCCCTGTGTGCTTGTTGAAACAATATTTGCCTCTGAATTATAATGACAAACATACTTTCCCATTTGATTCTGGAGTAGATAGTTTCTCAGAGCTCTAAATATCTTAGTCTCTCCTATGTTTGTCTTAAAAGCCCTTACTGACAAGTCTGACAGCAAGATTAAAGCCTAGAGATTGTCTTTGTACCTTTAAATTCCCTGATACAGTGGGAGGATTCACACCTTCCTCTAGCCCAGGCATCCCCAGACTTCGGCCCTCCAGATGTTTTGGACTACAATTCCTATCTTCCCCAACCACTGGTCCTGTTATCTAGGGATCATGGGAGCTGTAGGCCAAAACATCTGGAGGGCCACAGTTTGGGGATGCCTGCTCTAGCCACTTCTTGTCCTTTTGTCTGTCCTCTCCTGTGCCTATTTGTAACACACCTAGAGTGCTGCTCCTAGAAGGGAATAATAATAATAATAATAATAATAATAATAATAAATTATTTATACCCCGTCCATCTGAATATATAAAAAGCGACAAAACACCAAACATTAAAAACTTCCCTAAACAGTGCTGCCTTCAGATGTCTTCTAAAAGTCAGGTAGTTGTTTATTTCCTTGACATCTGACGGGAGGGAGTTCCACAGGGCGGGTGCCACTACCGAGAAGGCCCTTTGTCTGGTTCCTTGTAGCTTTACTTCTTGCAGTAAGGGAACTGCAAAAGGCCCTCGGAGCTGGACCTCAGTGTCCGGGCTGAACGATTGGGATGGAGATGCTCCTTCAGGTATACTGGGCTGAGGCCGTTTAGCAGACAAATGGACATTGGGCAGGGCAGAAAGATGGAAATAGCTGCAGTTGCTAAGTTTACCACTCCACCAGGGATTTAAAACTGTAGTAATAATTTCCAGAGTGCAACCTGTGATGCAGGGCAGAACTTTTCCCCAGTGCTTTTTCCGCCTTGTAATTTTCTCTCCATTTCATAAGTTCATTAGTAACAATGAGTGGGTGCGCAGCGCATGGCATGTACAAGATTGGGCAAGCTTGGCAGTTTCATAGTTTCTGCTTGGTTTACTAAATAGAAGTAAAATAGGCATGCTAAATTACATCACTCCCTGAGGCTGCATTCTTTTTTGGTCAATCTGATGAGGGTGGAACTAAAGGGTGGAGCCAGATGCAAATGTAGGTGGAGCAATGTATGCAAATTTTACAATAATAATAATAATAATAATAATAATAATAATAATTTTTTATTTATACCCCGCCCATCTGGCCGGGTTCCCCCAGCCACTCTGGGCGGCTTCCAACAAAATATTAAAATACAGAAATCCATCAAACATTAAAAGCTTCCCTAAACAGGGTTGCCTTGAGATGCCTTCTAAAGGTCTGGTAATTGTTGTTCTCTTTGACCTCTGGTGGGAGGGTGCCACTACCGAGAAGGCCCTCTGCCTGGTTCCCTGTAACTTGGCTTCTCGTAGCGAGGGAACCGCCAGAAGGCCCTCGGCACTTTGTCCAATAGGCAAGATTCTACACACAATCACATACTCTCTATCCTTGCATCCGGGATTTTTTTTTTTTAAAAAAAACAAGAGTCAGTAGTACAGGGAGTGGCCTGAAGAGAGAGGATGTGGTCTGGGAAAAGTCCCGAGAGCCAAGTAGAGGTCAGTAGGGACACATTTCACCCTTTCCCTCAGGTTCCCCAGCCCTGCTACTGTGCCCCTGGTTGCTACCTATTCTGTCTCCAGTGAAGGGAGCAGATCCTCTAATGAAGACAGTCAGGTTCCTATGAGAGATGGTGATCCCTTTAGATAACTTGGGGGGGGGGGTTTGCCCAGAAATAGGCTGGAAGCCATATTGTAGTTTGCAGTTGCCGTAAAGCTATTTCTCTAGCATTTCAAAGTAACATAATATTCTATCCCAATCCAACCACCCCCAAATAATTAAATAATCTAGGCATTGTACTTTTTGCCAAATAACAAGCATGTAGGTGTGTCTTAAAGTGTATCAGTTTTGGTTTTGAATAACAGAAGACTTCCCTCCATTTTTTTGGGGGGGGGGGAGGGAGGAGGATCCACTGGTAAGCTATGTAATAATGATTCTCCTCCCCCAGTCCTCTAAGAACCAAATAGTGGAGCATAAGAATTTTAATGCAAAAGTGTAGGTCGCATTCAACTAAGTTTACTAAGAGTAGGCTTGCTAAAATTAATGAACATACCGTAGCTACCTTAAGTCCATAAATTTTCATAGGTCCACAGTGTGTGAAACCTAATTGAATACAACCCTATATTTCTATCGTATTAGTGACCCTATATTTCTAACGTAGCTCTGTTAGGTTCAGTGCTTCCGGGGGGGGGGGGATTCATTTACCACCCTATTCCACAAATATGTGCATTTTTATTTGCACTTTCCACCAACAGATGCATGTTTGTGCACGCCGGCTGCATTGCAACATTTGGGAAAGTGAAAATTTCAAAGTATAATTGTGTTTCAGTTTATATATAAATATGGTGCATTCATTTTCTCATTGAAATGCAAACAAAATCAAATATCTCTCCCACCCTTACTTTGTCCCTACTTGGTCAGATAGCTGAGGTGACAGCATTAATCAGCTGAGTGGTATGGGGAGGGAATGCAGAGGCTTAATCTGAATTCCCTGCTCCCATTTTTGAACCACTGATCGGTGTCTCACAGTACAGTTACTGAATCAGACTAGGATTCTTTTGTTCAGCAGTCATTTGCACACAATTTTTCATCCAGTGAAGGATATACATCTGTGGGTGCCTGCTTCAGTGTTCAAATGTCTTCTAGCTGGCTCTCAGCAAGAAACAGTTGACAGCATCCCAATAATTCACCCGGTGCTAGAAAGAACAAATCCATTACTTAATACACTTAATACAGTCACCTCTGCAACTTCACTTAATACTTAATACAGTCACTTAATACAGTCACCTCTGCAACTTCACCTAGTTGCACAACTGTTTTTCAGGGGTTGTTGTTCTCCCCGCCCCCCGAACATGACGTATTAAACTGAATAAAGTGAACAAATTTGAATTGATTATTTATGTCTCCTCGCTGCTGGTTTAAATGAGGTTTTTAGTACAACTTCAGGGGCTTAGACTGGACTCAGTCAGAATCAGGGATTGCACAGATGTCTCAAAGAGCTTAAAGAGTAGGGAAATGTTGGTGACTAATCCGCCCATCTATATTTAGAACCCTGACTGAAAAGAGAAAAGGCATCTACAGGCAGGAAACAGTTCTGCATAAAACTGGACCTACACTGCACCAAAGTTAGCCATAAGAAGGATGCAAATGTTTGAAGCATTAGGCTAGTTCACACACCTGTTCTCTTAATATGAACAACTGAAAAATCCATTGGTGGTTTTCACATGTGTGAATGAGGCATTGGAGAACTTCCATATCACACCAGGGATGGATTTTTTTGGTGGAGTTCACTATACACATTTGTTAACTTTTCCACAGAATAATGCAGCTCTGGGGGCTGGGGCTGGGCTCCAATGTTCATCACCCCAGCTAAACCAGTGGTCAGGGAAGATGGAATTTGTAGTTCAACAGCATCTACTACTACTACTACTACTACTGTTGTTGTTGTTGTTGTTGTTGTTGTTGTTGTTGTTGTTATTATTATACTGCCCTATACCCGGAGGTCTCAGGACGGTTCACAGAATAAAATCAAAATATAAAACCACAAAATGCATAATCAAAATAAAAACAACAACCCAATAACACACACCCCCCCAAAAAAACCACCCACCACATTTAAAAAGGGTGACTCAAGATTGAAGAACACTGAAGTAAAGGATGCTCGGCTAAAACATAAACTCTGAAAACATCTTGTTTGTTTGTTTCTGTCTCCCTCCCCCTTCCTTTCTTTAAACCAGTAATTCCATCAAGTTGGTGAATCTGTGCTCAATATTTATTAGCACATGGCTGACAGCAGCTGGATTTATACATTTGGTAAGTATTTTTTAAAGAAAAAAAACTTACTTGGGGATGTTCACATTGCTATTGCCATTTATGTGAAACTTGGCTTGTCCAGGCCCAAAGCACTGGCACAAATATAGATTAAAGAATTTCAAGAGGCATCAAGAAGCCATTTCGCACTTTCTGTGATGTCTCAGGTACACTGCTGGCTGTAAAGGAGAGCTGTGTCCGTCCCCCGACGTGTTGTGAGCATGTGCCAATAATCTGTGCCATTTGAAGATTCCTGATACATACCTCCAGATATTTTCAGGAACCTTTTTCCTCTTGGTGAGAAAAGCTGCTTGGGAGGGGCAGAGGAAAGGATTAAGCCTTCACTTCCACCCTGCGGGTCCTCCCCTCTCTTGGAAGCCATTACTCATTTGCACAATATCAATCCATGGGGGTGGGGGGAGAGCCATCACAGAGCAACTAGTCCTGTGCTCTTTGGTCCTAGCGGTTGAAATAGTTCTACTGAGAATGCCAGTAGCAAAATGTAACCACTAGATGGTAGTGTTTCCTTAATAACAGCAAGGGGGGGGAATGTCACCAAAGTCAATGCATAAAAAAACTATGTTCTAACAAGCACTTTATATGTTACTAATATTTAAGAGAGAGGGAGAGAAAATATTTAAATGATACTTTAATTGTTATATAAATAATGCTTTAGTTTCTTCCTTAAGTCAGCATTCAGCAATTCTTTTTGAGGCCAAGGCACATTACTTTAACAAACATATTCCCTTGGTAAGGGCTAAATAAGTCTTTTGAATCCTCACGCTCTGTTGAGTCATACATGGCTGAAACTCACATATATGGAAACCTTTTCCAGCTAACAAGTTGGTGGGAATTAATTCATACGGACCATTTCCATTCACTGAAACGCATCCCTGAGTGACAGTCACTGAATCTTCGTTGCAGCAGTGGCCCGAATGTTTCGAATCCTTCTCTGCAGCCCCAGAAAATCAAGACCTGCTACTGCTGTGGGTGGTCAGAACTCTGGCACCGGCTCCCAGGACATGGGAGCTGCTGCCACCCTGTTCCTGCTCAGGAATTTATGCGCCTGCTCTGGTCAGTTGTGAGCAGCACAGTGGCCGGTTATTATTGCACAGACAGACGGTGGACACAGGTGTGCCAAAGTTTGCTATGGCTTGGGAAGCCCTGCGGCTCAGTGATAGAGCATTTGCCATGTATGCAGAAGGTCTCCATTTCCATCCACATCATCTCCAGGTAGAGTTTGGAGGGCCCTCTGCCTGAAAAATTGGGGAGCTGCTACCCATCTGTGTAATTAATGGTCTGACTCAGTAATAAGGCAGCTTCTTTTGGGGAAAAAAGTGCCTTATATTGCAGTAACAGCTTCCCCAATTGTCTTGTGCATTAGTCATTGCATTTCCACCCTGTCCTCCTCCAGAGTTTTGGGGGTAGGGCTTGAGCCTCTGTTTTTTTTTCCTTACAGGCAACCTGTGAGATAAATTCGCCTTAGAAATAGGGATTGGCTCAGAGATATTCAGTGATCTTTGTGGCTGAATAGGGATTTGTGCCTGGGTCTCCCCAGTGTAAATCCAAAACCCACAACTGCTACACTTCCCTGCCTATACACACCAGTCCTGCTTTCTGAATGCCTGCTATGTGAAAATTCACTTATCCAAACTCAGGGAATTAGTGCCCAAACCTCGCTATACACACACAGTGGATTCAGATATCTCGACAGAGCATTATTTTCTTTCCTCCTTGTTTGCCTTTTGCAGGTTGACTGAAGAAGGGTTGCTTTTTGCTTTGAGGAGCCAAAATTCCACAGTCGGGAACACATTAGAAATTTCCCCATAGGAATCAATGGAATTTGTCAACTCATTATGCAAACGCTTGCTTAACAAAATGATTTCCAGGGAACACATTGTGTTCAGATAGCAGGACCTGTATATATGTAAAATCGGGGGAACACTCTTACAGTGTTTTACTGTCTTTATTTAATTCAACATCCCAGCAGCCCCCTGTAATGCTGCTATTAATTGCTGGCTAGAAATAAAATAATTTGCCTTCAGTCACCCAATGACTGCTTACCTTCATGCAATAAAGCTTTGTAAACGGCTGTTCTGTTCTTCAGCCTTGTGGGCGTCTGTACACCTGAATCATTCATCTGCTGTTATTCTTTCATTGTAGGTGGAGAACTCAGGGGATCCATGGGAAAACTTCCAAAATAACCAAGCGCTTACATATTGGGAATGTGTTTATTTACTAATGGTTACTATGTCCACTGTTGGTTATGGAGATGTTTATGCAAAAACAACCCTTGGTCGCCTTTTCATGGTCTTCTTCATCCTCGGGGGACTGGTAAAATTCTTGTTATTTTCTGCTGGATTTTTTCTCCTTAATGTAGTAATTATAATGAATCGATGAGTAACAACACATTTTTATTCTTAAATAATAATAATAATGTATGCACAATTATCATTATGCAGAGCTGTTGACTTATAACTCAACTACGACTGTGGTGGTGTGCTTAAAATTATAATGCATGCAGGCACAGAAAGTGCCCTAGGAGTTCTCAGTATGAACTTTCCAGTTAGTGGTTAGTGGCAGTGCATTAATTTGGTGACTACGATAGCAATAACGTTAACATTAGCTGCGGTTTCAAGAACCCTCCCTACCCTCTGTGTTCCTTCCCAATATTCCAACAAACACTGTGGCTTAGGACCACCTTTAAAGAGCCGCTTGCCCGTTCCAGACAATGGCAAAACTGTGTTCTTTTTTGTTTCGACACATGGCAACCATACAAGGAGTAACATGGTACTAACTCAGGCAGTCATTGCCAATTTCCTAAAAGGAGTCAGTCAAGTATGTCTCTGCTGTGCTTGAGGAGCTGAGAAAGTACGTGCTGAATCTCGAGAAGGAGAATATTTGCATAGATAGGTAGATGTACATATCTTGTATCTAATCAAATTGCCTCTTTATTTTTCTGTCAATGCTAAAGACAATGCGGCAGCTGTTGCAATTTTTTTTTCTTAAATTGTCTTAAACAGCACCCTTAGCATTAAGCTTTTCATTTCTTAAGGTAAGTAACTTATCAACTTCAATCCACAATATATGTAATGCACATATATGCAGTCACTGAAGTATTTTTTTAAATCCTCTCACATATTTTTGTATATCTTGTATACATCTCTTTCTTCGGGATGTTGCATCTGCTAAGTGCGTTATAAATGCAGTATTCCATACGCATTTATTTCCAAAAGAGGTGCCATATTTGTGTGCCAAGAAATGAGGCCAAGTTCACTGGCAGCAGCTCTTAGAAGTATCCAGCCACAAGCAAAATGTTTGTTGGACAAAACATGGCAGATTCCATTCCCCATCATCATCATCCCGCTTTTACATCTTTACATGTTCTTATCAACTTTTTTTAAAAGACAAACTTTTAAAAATACGTTTTAGTTACATCTTGTTCATTCTCATGTGTGTGGAGGAAAGCCTCTGCTACCATCCTGTTTTCTTTGGTAACGGGGAGGAACCCCTTGTCTTTCTTTTATAAATTAGCAGCATCGGCTTAGCAATAATACATATTTTGGTTCGTTTTGTCTTGGTGGAGGTTTTTTTTTTTTTTTTGGCGGTGTATAATGTTTGAATATCCCCGCTTGCCCCTTTTCGGAAAGTGTTAGCCATGCAGCTGCACTTTATCACTCAGATGCCACTTTGACCTCATTTTGCTCTTGGCTTTTTTTTTTCGTTTTCGTTTTTGTTTTGTGTGCCTTTCTCCCTCTTTTGATCATTTTCTTGAGTTGACCAGACATGAATTTCTTTTGAGACCCAACATTTATGTCAAAACTTATTTGTTTTAATTTTATGGGGAAAAAACCCTTTTTAAAACCTTTTTGAAGGGGAAAAAAACACCTTTTATAGATCTAAGTCTTTTGCATTTTCAGATCTTAAAGATGATATATCTTAAAATATTCATCACCCCCCTTTCTTTGGCCTCTCTTTTTAGTCTTTTCTTCTGTCTCCTATCTTCTTCCTTAGGCCATGTTTGCCAGCTACGTCCCTGAAATCATAGAGTTAATAGGAAACCGCAAGAAATATGGTGGTTCCTATAGTGCGGTTAGTGGAAGAAAGTAAGTATTCCAAGAGGCTCTCCTGCCTCTGGTGCAGTAGAACACTCTCTGCATGCCATTTTCTTTTTTTTGTGCTTTTGTTTCACGCATGTAGGCAATGTTTGCGCGCTACGTGCCAGAAATTGCTGCTCTCATCCTTAACCGGAAGAAATACGGAGGGACTTTTAACTCAACCCGAGGCAGAAAGTAAGTCCAAAAAGAGACGAAGACCAGGTGTGCTTGTGTGACGTTAAAAGAACCTGCCATGGTGGCGACATCTGACTCACGGACACACCCTGATATGCGCTCTCTGTCTCTTTCTCTCTCTCTCTCTCCCTCCCACGTGCCATTTTTGTGTGTGTCCTGTTGACATCAAATGTCGTTTCCTCCCTAAGTTGTCACACTGCATATTAAGAGACCTGGGCCATATTAAGGTACAAGTCAAAGTGGTTTTTCCCCTGTTCTCTAAAGGAACTGCTGGTAATGCCAGAACTCAGTTAACACAGTCTGGAAGATGACCCTGCTATTATTAATTTGAAGTCAGCGTATAGGACTAAGATGTTTGTTGCGTCAAATATCTCCATGTTAGTGAGGGGTTACTTCTGTGGCTGCTTTTTTCTGAACACTTGCATCCACACTACATGCATGGGGAACATTGTAAGTGAACCAGCTCCCATGTTAATGTCACAAGAGACCATATGGATTCATATCCATTAAGGGCATTTGACAAACTAGCTTACATTTTCTATCTCTCCCTGAAAATGTGTTTCATTGGTGATAGCGGGACATACCCAAATATGTTCAAGTGACTCTGACATTGATGTTGAGATAACCCATGCCAAAAGTACTGTCAGATTCAGCCCTTCATTGATCTGATTTTCTGCTAATAATCTAATTTTCATTTTAGTTGGGTTTTTAAAATGACGCTTATTAACAACAAGCAGATTTTTTGAAGATTTGTCAACAGTTCGGCCAGGTAACCAAGCCGCAACAGAATCAGTGTTATCTATAAATAGAGAAAAAATACACATATAACATCAGCACTAAAGTCCCTTTTTGGGTGGCAGAAACATTTAATGATGTAATGATGTGAGTTCTACTAATTTTCAGAAATTAATTGCGCTAAATTCACATCTTAAAACTATTGGTTACCTTAAGCATACTAGTAACAAGAATTTGCCTCAGAAAATCTGAACAGGGCCTTAACCTTTCCCAGTTGCACCCTGATGTATTTTCATTCAGTCTCCTTATTTCCTTTTGTCTTCAGTCCAGTATGTGTTCTGCCATTCCATAGCAAAAGATGGAAAGAGCTTGTCTGCTAGCCCAACATTCAACTCACTAGTCAACAAACTAAATTCCCATTTGCTGTAGCAGATAGACCATAGAAAAGTGAACTTTCAAACTATTTCCTTTTAATGAACCCTGTTGCCGCTACTCTCAACCCACAAACCATGTTTTCCCATTTTGTGGTGTCTTCTTGAGGGGGGCCTCCACATCTGACAAACTCCAACAGACCTAAAATCTTATCCTAACTCCTTCCAAACTAGTACTTCTTTGCATTGTCTATGGCATTCCAGGGTTTTGGAATGTCCTTCTTTAGATGCAATTTATTTAAATAGTTCAACACCGTGAGATTCCCCCCCCCCCCGCCGCCTCCTTTCCCTGTTGAAGCTCATGTGATGAGCCCAATCCATTGAAAAAATGTTGAATCCTAATGCTGTGAAGTTTTCACAAGTACAAACCCTGTTATATTCAGACATTATTTGAGTCCTGAAGTGCAGGCTCGCCAATTTTAAACGTGAAATTTAGCTGTGGGATTGAAATGCCTGTGATATAACTTAAAAACTGTAGGTAGAATCCTGCATAGGTCAGTTACAATAACTTCAGGCTGTTAATCAGAGACTGGGTTTTTGAATGCTCTGCTACATTAAAACAAAACAAAAGCCTATCTGCATGTGTAAAGAAACATTTTCTATTACTATATAGAATTGTAGAATTCTTGAGTTGGAAGGACCCCAAGGGTCATCTTAGGAACCCACACATTTGCTTGCTCACACTAAAGTTGTTTGGCTTAGTGTTACATGTGAACTGGGCCAGTGTTAAAGGTTAAAGGTGTTTCATTTTTAATCTAGTTTCCCTCAGTGTTAGTGGTGGTATAATGCCGACTTTTCTTTACTCTCGAACAAGTTCAAGTCTTCAGAAAGCATCCAGTCAGAAATAAGCCCCTCTCAGTTTAGTAGCCCTTGTTCCCAGGGAGGAATGAATAGGATAGCAGTTGAAGTTTAAACGCTGAACAAAGTACTTTAATGTAACAGGATGATATAGATATCTCATCCATTTACTCATCCATTACAGTATAGAGATATCTCATCCATTTTGCCATGATAAATAGAGTTTTCAAGAAGCTAGTCTGTAAGATAAACTATTTTGCACTGGTACCCAGCAGTGCTCTGTTGTCTCTAAACCTAGTACCGGTAGCTGTCTTATTACAAAAGAATTTCAGAAATAGAATGGAAAGATAAGTTGCTGAATTGCAACTTATTACCAAACTTAAAACCATGGAGAGAGAGACCTGGTCTGAATAGAGACATTGGATTCTTATCTCATAAAGGTAAAGGGGCCCCTGACCATCAGTTCCAGTCGTGTCCGACTCTGGGGTTGCGGCGCTCATCTCGCTCTATAGGCCGAGGGAGCCAGCGTTTGTCCACAGAGAGCTTCCGGGTCATGTGGCCAGCATGACAAAGCTGCTTCTGGCGAACCAGAGCAGCGCACGGAAAGGCCGTTTACCTTCCCGCCGGAGCGGTCCCTATTTATCTACTTGCACTTTGATGTGCTTTCGAACTGCTAGGAGACAGGAGCTGGGACCGAGCAATGGGAGCTCACCCCGTTGCAGGGATTCAAACCGCCGACCTTCTGATCAGCAAGCCCTAGACTCTGTGGTTTAACCCACAGTGCCACCATACATGACAATGCTCATTTTTAGCCATCTTGCCCCTTGCTTTTTCCTGTAAGACCAATTGCAGTCGTTAACAGGTTTACCACACCTATCAGCCAATCACCCATTCCCACCACCCTTCTGAGTAATACCCCTCCCCACCCTCTGACTATACATAAGGGTCTGGTGACTTCTGTTTCAGTGTATCTGAAGAAATGTGCATGCACACAAAAGCTCATACCAATGCCAAACTTAGTTGGTCTCTAATGTGCTACTGGAAATAATTTTTTTGTTTTGTTTTGTTTCAAATTCCCACTTCCTGCTGATTCTTAACAACTAGCTCATAGGCTTCACTGCTAGCTTGGGGGCTTGCTTAAGTCTATTTTGCCTGTGGGGGCTTTTGCTTTCTTTCTTTTAAACATGCTCTTTGTTTGTTTCCGTTCATCTGCTTCTATTTGCCTGTATATTTTGTTGACTGAAGCTGAACTCTGTCATCAGTGCACAGGCTGTTCAATTTAACTTTATACATTGTTTCCTGGTTCAAAAAGCTAATTTCTAAATACTTTGGAGAAGCCCTTTGCTCACGTACATCTTTCATCAGAGCACATAAGCTTGGGAACGGCACAGTAAAAAACCATTAGCATCTTACGTTTGATATTGGTTTTGCAGTCAGTAGAACAAGATTGATGAAATGTTATGTTTGGCCAAAAATTTGAGTTTTCCTTTGGAATTCAACATTGAGAGAATGGGTTGTCAGAACCAATAAGTTTTCCATTGCATGGGATAGGAGGCATCTGGTAATAATTAGCAATATAAGTCTTTAGCTGAGCAGCTCAGCAATGATTCTGGCAGCAAACATAATGAGAAACTACAGTTCTGCAATTTCTAATGTCAAAAAGTTCCCAGATAAAATTGAATGCATTTGCAAAATCTGGAGCCGCTAAACTTTGTTGAAAGATGTTGCTCAGAGTCCTAAAATTGTGTGTGCATTTCCTTCTCCCAGGAAGAAACATACATTAAGCTCTTTTGTTTATACATATTATTTAAGTATTTCTTTTTTTAATTGCCATGCATAGTTTAAAGCATAAAACAGGCTTATATGTCAGGAGGCTGCCGTTCTGAAGACAGTATAGTTTTGATCCATAATGCTTTAAGGCTGTAACACCATGCACACTTAATAGAGAATCTTCAGTGGGGTTTTACTTCTGAGTCAACAGGCATAGGTTCATTCTGCATGTTGGCATTAATAGCAGAGCTTTCCAAACTTTTCATGTCAATGACAGACTTTTTAGACATGCATCATTTCATGACACAGTAATCCAGTTTTACTAATAAACTAGAGGTTAAACTAACCCCTTTCCAGTCCCGGAATCAGCACAGGGAGCATTCACGTGACACACCTACACACTGCAGCCGACACACTGACATGGCACAACACACAGTTTGGAAAACTCTGGCATGAAGGCTTAGAGCAGGCCTTCACAACTCAATTACCTACCAAGCCAAATGTAGTTCAGCAGTATTGTTTGACCTGCCTGGTGCTTGACAAGCACTCACTTTCTGCAGTCTTGTGGCAGGCCGTAAAATTAGAGACTCACTGAGCCTCTGGTGGACCATCCCACATGGCTTGTGGATTGCATTCCGTCTGGTGGGACTCAAGTAATGCAGACCTATGTTAGAGACTATTTTCCCCCTATCACCAACACAATCTACAATTTGTACTGAGAGTACTTAACAGAAAGCTGATTTAGCTATGTGTTGTGAGTGAAGAAGTCTCCGATTCAAACTTTGCCTGAGCCATGAATTCACTTAGTGATCCACAGTAAACTGCTATCTTCCAGACTTAGTCCACTCTCACCTACAGGATAATAATACTGTCCAACCTTATCAGCATCGTTGTAAGAGTTATGGAAGATTATATATGACATACTCTGGATACACTAAAGGTTCTTCATTAACAATCAGTCAACAAGAATTATAAAGGATAAGCAGGAATCCTACTAAGTGCTTGAATGGTTAAAACCAGCAACAGGGCCCAACTTGCCCTTTAAAACTTGGTGTTTTCAAATATGGAGAGAGTGAGGTGATTGGTTTACTGGCCATTGATGTCACAATGTTCCACCTCTCTGTATCCATTGTCTGTTTCTTACCTAGGGGATGGGCTGTTTGTGCAGCTCTCCCAGGTGAAAGGGTTGCCATTCTGTACCTCTCCTGCCAATGAGTGTTGCTGTTTAAAAGGAGGAGATGGTTGGGGCAGATTCACTGCTTGTGGACATTTTTAGAAAAGATACTACCTGAGTATGAACGGTGAAGGTTCATATATAAACTACTCCACACTTTTCAGACCTCCTCCTTGTTGGATATTGTGAAAGACTAGGTATCTTCTTGGAACAATTTGGGCAAAGTTGTGTTTGATTTGGTAGGGATTCTTTTTGTTGATTCTACTCCCTGCTTTATATCCTCATACCTTTATCTATTAGGCTTTTGTTGCCTGCTGTGAATGTTCATGATAGGACACAATGCAATTGTTATTGATTATTTCTGGAGTTTATGGGTTGTTAGTATTTCTTATGAAGCGAGAGATATATAAAGTTTTTGCAACTCCCTCTCAATAAATCTGAAATTTGTTACTTTTCCACCAGTGTTTTCATTGGCTCCTGAAGTGAAGCAGGGCCCCACTCATGTTTTTGGTTAATGCAGATTCTTTCAGCTTCCAAGGCAGATCATGTAGGAATAATGAATCCCACAGTGGTGTGGCTTGAAGTATAGGATACCAGCTTGAGTGAAGCCACTACAAGTGGAGATCATGGTGATGATGGGAAATATTTTGCTCATAGGGGTATATGTTCAGTATGTGCTTTGCTTTTATAAGATTATAGGTTCTGCTTTTGATATCTTCTATTAGAAATATGTGGTAACAAGTTCAGAAGAGTCATTGCATGAGTTCTTGGAAAGCAGCTACCACCAGCCAGAACAGATAATCCTGCCCTAGGTGGACAACAACAGGTCTATCTGACAGCCACTGAGGCATACCGCAGTTTGTGTCCCAGATGCAGCCTAGGGGCTAAAATGGTAGCCTCTTGCTTTTGCCATCTATCAGGAGAGGAGGATGCAACGGGTATACTTGATTACCTCATTGACTGGCATATGTGGAGGATCTTGTTCAACTTGCTAAATCATAATTAGTGCAGCCCTGAGGCAGGGAGAGGGAGACTGAGAGGGAGAGGAAAGAGTTGAGTTTGGAGTTGGCAACCTGACTGAAAAAAATTCTGAGAAATTCACTATCATTCAGTCTAGCCTACTTTGCAGGTTTGTTAGGGTAACATACTTATCCCAAGTACTTGCTCCTATAAGACATACGGTTATTAATGGAATAGTATCCTGATTCAAGGTAAAGCAGCACTTTATATCCTGGCAGCCCAATGTGGAAGTAGCCCCAATAGTTTTGAAACCAGCCATTTTCTTGAGGCAGAATGTAACTGCCTCTAGTAACATTGCCAAATGGGCCCTTCTGGAATGTTTGTTTAGTTAAAGCAGGAGGCTGGAATTTCCATTGGAGAAATTATGGGATGGCATGTGCCAGAATTACACCAGACCACATTTAAGTAACAGTTTAGTTAGAAGATGCCCAAGTCTGCACACTAATCCAGGCACCCAGAGAGAGGCAACCACATAACCTGATAACGCAAATTCACCCTGACACATGTTCCCCATCTTTGAAGTGTAAATAAGAATAGCCCACCTCAGAGAGTTGCTATGAGGATGAATGAGATTAGGGATAGGCAGCACTTTTGCACTCTTAAGGGCTTTTCAAGAAAAACATTTCCAAGCACTACAGTCACTAGTGCTAAATGACAACCATGTTTCTCATTTCAGGTTTTTATTTGTACAGCCAGTCAATGGATTTGAGTAACACAGCTGTATCTTTTCCCTTTCTTAAACCGTGCCAAAAATGTGGAATGTTCGGCAACGTTTTGCACTCTCCTTCGGTCGAATTTTCCGTCAAAATGTGTCCCTTGCATGATAAATCTTGTAAAAGGAGCTTAAGGAAGAACCAAATAAGAGCACATGCATGCAGTCAATCAAACATGAATCTGTGAGCCACATCATTGTAAATGATTCTTTTTTCTGGTACACCAACCCGAAAACCTGAGTGAGTTTATTATTGAGTGAGGTGTTGAGGCCTATTAAGACCTTTGCTTCAGAGGAAAATCCTTGGCCAAAGCACACTGGGCAATCTTCCCATAATAAGTGGCTGCTTTCAAGAACTAGCTTGAGAGCTGCTTCTCACTTGACTCTTTTTGGCATTTTGTTGCTGAAAATACTTTTAAAAGCACTAAGTAATATCAGCATTTATCCTGAGACCTCTTAAGTTTTAGGCATATGTCTGAATGCCTTTTATTTTTAAGCTGGCTTTGGTTCTCTGCTGTATAGCACTATGAAGACCTCTTGTTTCTCTCATGGTCCATTATTGCTTCTCAGATATTTATTCTGATTCATCTATAAGCCATAACTTACCAAATCATCAGCCTATCATGAAGAAGAAGAACAATCTGTGAGATTCCTTCAGGAAGGAAACATAGGGACTTGATAGCAGCATTTCTCAGACATAAAAAAGAACTGAGGAGAGACAGACAGTGTAAACAGACAAACAGATAATTTAAGTTGACAAGACACCTTGCATAGATTAGACGTAGTATGTTGATTCTGAGCTATAACATGGTTTTATTTTTCTTCTACTTAGCAATTTGCCTCTAGATTTCCCATAGCTGAGGGGAAGAACTTTGTCTGAAAAGGAATAATATCATTTCCTATTAAACTGACTTGGAAGAACAGGCAAATGAAATACATTTTTCTTGGAAGAGCATATGACCTAGACTACTGTCCTGTCTTGTGATCTTTTTAATTTTTCTAATAATTTCTCTGATTTTCCTGGGCTTCAAATGACATTCCACTAAGCAATACTGTATATTCTAGTGGTGAAGACCTTGAGCTATGCGCTGTAGGTTCCCATGCCCCAGCATAGCTATGATATTCACATTTTATCTTAAAAATGCATATTTTTACATGCATTTCAGTGTTGTTGTTTTTGAGCCGAGACGCATATTGCAAAATTCAGAGAAGTGCAAAAACTGAGGTATAGTTGTGCTTCGGTCCACATATTAGGTCAGGAAGTGCCATTCAGGCCGCTTTACTTAAAATTGCAGACAAATGAAAACCTCACCTGTCCGTAGTATCAGTTCTTTTTGGTAAAAGTTGCAAAACAAAACAATATGATCAAACTAAAATAGCAACAAATCAAATACTTAAACATCAGCAATGTGGGCAAAATTAAATAAATAATGTAGTCACAGTGGATGTGAAGGTCTTTTATATATAAACATGCTTTCACCTGTTGGTAGAATGTATACACAAAGAAGCGGAGTGCTGCAGAGTATTGGGGCCACCACAAAGAGAGTCCTGTTTTCCTTGCTGTGCTTGATTTACTTCACTAAAATGAGGGACACAGAGCAAGCCCATGCAATATTGATTTCAAAGGCCTGGGAGAAACATATCTCAGTGGAAAAGTTCCACTGAAATTAACCTCTTCAAAACCATGTGCATTCATCCACATGTTGCTTAAAGGAAAGAAGAGCCATGCTAATTTAATGTGAATATCTACTGTTACTTTTTAAATTATAGAAAGCTAAATTTGGATCCCTACTTATTCATGATGCTCAGTGAGTTGTTGTCTCTTAGTCTCCATAGTTGGGAGGTAAAATGAAATAGCTCTATGGGTGTTATCCAGTTGTGGCAACCCACTTGCGCAACTACCACTGTGCTAGTTCTTAGTGTAACAGTAATGTTCTTTGTGCAGCACAGCAACTGAATCCAACGAGTGCCTTGCACTTGTGAAAGTTGTTGTACAACTCCTAGCACAATTGTTTTTATTAAGCTTCTGCACTATGACTTGCACAACCCATGTGAACACTCACATTTATTGCATTAGCCTTATGTTGGACGTTTATTTCCTTCACCTCAAAGAGGACAGAAATATGACACATAAATATATGGCACTTGAACAAAGTGTATTTTACTTCGTCAGTATACAGTATTGTGATTCTTGACAATGCAGAAGAATAAATTCAGCAACTTTCAACAGCCACTTAGACCTTCTCCTGGTGATTTAACTGCTTAATGCAGTCTCTTTTCCTCTGAAATTCTCAAGAGAAAAGTTAGAAAACATGGGGAGGCTCTGTTTTCAACCACTCCAAGTCTTCATCTGAAGTGTTATTTCCCAGTTGCTTTACTTAACTCTGCATAAAACACTGATTAAAATAAAAGTCTGCTCTCAATCCCCCACCCTCCTTCCCTGTACCTTTCTAACTACTAAATATACTGTACATCTACTGTCAAGCCTATAGACAACTTTCTCAAAATACCATACTGTGAACTTCCACTCTGATTTCCTATTATGATTCTACATCCTGCAACTGAGAATTCAATTTATAAGCTCTCTTCTCCGCTCCTCTTCTCTCAGGAATTGAGGACAAATAGAATGGACCTGGTGTATTGACACCCCCTCCCCCTTAGATGAAATACCTGGCATATATCTTAAGGGGTGAAGTTAACACTAGTCGTTTCTCATATTGTTAAGGTTTACACCACATGCACCCACCCCAATCATCTTGTAGCAGGAGCCATGTGCAACTGCTGTCCCAGCATCTGTTGAGTTAATGGGGTTCAGTAAACCCAAGGGTGCCATTTCAAATTCTGATATATGCGGTTTGTCAGGACAAAAAACAGCCTTTAAAAAACCAAAACATTTGTCATTAGTCCAACTGATTAAAATGGACCCACACCAAATCATAAAATAATGGCAATAGATCAAAGGTAGCTAACATGGGACTCTTTGGATGTTGTTGAACCACCACTCCCATCACCCCTGAACATGGGCCATGCTGGCTGGGGCTGATGGGGGTTGGAGTCCAGCGGTATCTGGAGGGCACCACATTGACATCTTCTTGATTAATGTACCAGTTAAAATGGTAACCCTAGAAAAGGGTAGCCATCAGTGGTGGAAAGCTTAGTTATAACTTCAAATCATATTGCAAGCTATGCAAAGATTATAAGGCCATTTAAATAGGGGGGGGGGGGAAACGCTGTAAAATGAGGAGCAGGAGCAAAAACATTGATTGCTTAATAATAGCAGGGTGTCTCTTGTGTGTCCTAACTGTTGCTTCTGGAAGCTCAAGAAATGCCGGGATTTCAAAGGATTAGAGCAGTAGACAGAAGTCTGGTTGATGCTGAAACTGCTGGTGCTGGAAGTGTGGTTTAATCCTGCGGTGTCGTATGAATCTGCTGGCTAGCATGCCGTCCTAACTGCATGTTCACAGCTGTTAACATTTTCTTTTGGGGTTTTGGTCTCAGTTTTTAATGACTAAAGATATAGACTCTGCTTGTCCACTTCATCACAGTATGTCATGCAAAAGAAAGACAGCTCACAGTTGAGACAGTGTTTGTATGTCTCAGAGCAAATGAAAGAGTATTTATCCTGGACTGAGTTTGAATTATACTGTTAAGTGTTATCACTATAGCCTTGGTCACGAGGTGATTCCTGGGGGGGGGGAAAACTAGTTTGGGAAGTAAGGACTTAATCTGGGCTACAAAGGACCTTGAGACTGAAAGCTGGGGGAGCCAATGGAGTAGTGGGAAATTATTTGGGGGGCATGGCTACTACCCCTTACTATAGAGTCATCCCTGCTTGGTTAGTGCAAATATATACGATGTAGAGCTGTTACTAGAATTTTGGCTAAAGTGAAATTTGAGGTGAATTGTGGGGTTTCCAAATACATCCCTAAAGTTTTGTCTAAAGCAAAATGTTACTCAGGCAAAACATCGGGGGGGGGGGGGGGTTGCGAACTAAAAGTCAGATAGTTGTTTATTTCCTTGACATCTCAGCAATCTTGATTTAATTGTACGGTAGCAAATGCCATGGTACTTCCTGCTTCAATTAGGCCACTTTTTAAGTGCCAGTAAATGGCTTTCACATTTCTCAAGATGGTGAAATATTCTCACTGAGCAACCTTCCTTCTGTTCCCGGGCTCTGCAGGTAATAGTCAGGATACTTGGTGATTTTACTGTCTCTTGGTGCTAGAACTTGCTACAGGGTCAAGGTCAATAGAGATCAGTGAATCAGCCCAGGTGGGGCCCTATTGGCTGCCCCGGCTTTCCAAAACATTGGAACAGTGGCATTTATTGAGACAGGAAGGGTGGGGCACAGGGAGTTTGGCACTGCACATTGAGTTGCAGGGGAGCCAATCCTGCCACACAGTGCTGAGCTCCCTACACCTCCCCTCTCCCTCTCGGTAAGGGCCAATGACTTGTTATTTTGGGAAGGTGGGAGAGCAGCCTCACAGGCTGCTAGAGGTCAAGGGGCAGGCCTAGAACTCAAACCTGAGAGCAAACTCAAATGTGGAATATGCACACCAGCTCAGGTTCAAACTTAGGGTTTAAAATTAGAACCAAGAAATAGATTAGGACACAAAAGGAGAAGGGATCTGGGAGAGACAAGGCTGGAAAGAAAGCTTTCTCGGAGCTAATGTAGCTCTCTCAAGTGGGCTGCTTCTACACATGGGTGGTGATATGATAGGTGTGGTCAGAAGTCCTGCAGATCTTAAGTAGGGTAAATACTTCGTTCTTCTTCTAAATATCCTTGTGCAGCAGGCCTTCACAAATGGTGAGTGGATTGAAAACAGCCCACCAACCTTACCAGGGGCTGTTTTGTTATCAGTGATAGGCTGCAAAACAAGGTTGACACCAAGCTCCCTGGTGGGCCACTGTTGCCCTTTTTTTAGCGTGAGATACCAATGCAGTCATCTAGCTCCATGTATTTGTGGGCAAGGCAGGCTTAAATTAATCCCTGTATTTAAAAAACAAGTGTTACAACCTTTGTCCTCTCCCCTCACTGCTCCTTTAGAAATCCTAGGCAGGTAAACAGCTTGTGTTTTTGTTTTTTTAACAAGATCTTCAATGCAGTTATCTTCTGCGGTTTCTTTTGAGCATTACTTTCTGTGACTTCTTACATAGGGTTTGGGTTCTGTTAGTCCTGTTGAAGCAATAGTCTGAAAATATAGAACTGCTGAAAGAATGCTGTTTCGAAGGACTTTCTCAAACCAAGTCTGACTCCCTCCCCTCCCCACCCTAACCACCATGTAATAGAATCTAGGTCCAAGATGGTTAATCTGCCCAAACTCAATCATACACAGCTTTTATTTATGTGAAAGAGTGTTCCATTATAGGTTTAATGGGGAAAGCAGTTATTAAGAATATTGTTCCACGCACTTTTTAAAAAAAGGAATAATGATCTACGTGTGGATTTGGCCTTACGTCAGCTATGTTATACCTTGAGTTTTCTTCAAGCTTGCCAGCTCCTGGAGTGCAGACAGAAAGAGCAGGGGAGAACCAGAGAATGGGAGCAGAGATGTTGGACGGCCAGTAGACAAATGCACAATTAGAATGCTAAGGAGGAAGATGCGGGGGGGTGGGGGTGGGGAGACTCAGGCACATGTATTTGATATAAATATTATAGTTATACAGAGACATCTAGATCAATTTATGTCATATTTCATTTACTTGCTTGACAAAATGAATGCAATGTGGTCAGTGGATGTTGAACAGAATCTTCAATTTACTGCCTGTGATTTAAAATGATGGGATGGCAAGGGTGACTTTTTAAGAGGTTCTTTATATTTGTTCCAAGAGAATGGATGCAATTTTCCTTGAAAATAAACAGCCAGGGGAGCTTTGCATTTTGTATTGTTTGCCTATGAGTGCACAGAAAGGGAAGATCCCACCCCAAGGATTATGCTGAGGATCCCATTGTTTTAATTTCAAGAGTAGCTTACGTGGGCCTAACTGCTGTTTACTGTACTTCCCTTAGGGTACCTTTGGGCTTGTCGCACATCTTGTTGGGGAGGGAACTGATTTGCTAATTGTGGTTGGCAAAGCTACGTACGTGAGGGTGGGGGGACAAAAACGGTGTCCTGTTTTGTTCATATGGATTCATGCTCACTTATTCTAAAATTATACTTTCCAAACTCTGCACTGGGTTACACAAGTCTGCAGTGAAAGAAGTGTGGGCAGCATGCAATGGAAAATAAATGAATTTAAAAGTGCAAGGCTCCTGTGTGCCCTCAATATCTACCCACAGAGGAGGCAGTCCACTGTATCTCTACGTGATACATTGATCAGGGCTTGCAGCCACTGCAAGAATCATTGCCCTTGGAATTGCCTCCTAGAAATTGGGAGGGGGGTATACACAAACAAAAGATGAGAGCGGGCTCCTCTGAGGCCTGGTGATTCTTAGTCGTGCATATTCTAAAAATAAACATTTGGTATAATAAGTGAAATGTACCTGTATTTTTAACTCAGGGGGAATGTATTGTCTATTAGAAGTTTAGAAAACATGAATGTGCTACATCATACTACCGGTAGTTTATCTGTAAACAGTTTTAGTTTACTTTGGAGACTGAGAAGCGAACTTAGTGACATTTGACTTTGTAGACCATGTGTGGAAGCCTGATGTAAAAATATTATTTATTTATTTATTTATTTATTTATTTGTTTATTTATTTATTTATTTATTTATTTCTACCCTGCCCATCTGGCTGGGTTTCCCCAGCCATTCTGTGTGGCTTTCAACAGAACATTAAAAACAGAACAAAACTTCCCTAAACAGGGCTGCCTTCAGATGTCTTCTAAAAGTCGGATAGTTGTTTATTTCTTTGACATCTGCTGGGAGGGCGTTCCACAGGGCGGGCGCCACTACCAAGGAGGCCCTCTGCCTGGTTCCCTGAAACCTCACTTCTCTCAGTGAGGGAACTGCCATAAGGCCCTCGGAGCTGGACCTCAGTGTCCGGGCAGAATGATGGGGTGGAGACGCTCCTTCACATATACTGGGCTGAGGCCATTTAGGGCTTTAAAGGTCAGCACCAACACTTTGACTTGTGGTCGGAAACATACTGGGAGCCACATCACCAAAAAGCTATAAATAAACAATTACCTAACCAACCCAACCTAACCTAACCTAACCTAAACTCTGTTGGTGTGGACTAGAAGTAACTGTGGATATTCTAGTATTGGCTGAACTCCAGCTGAGAGATGGGGAACATGTGGTCCTCCAGATGTTATTGGACTCCAAATCCTATCCACTCCAGTCAGCATGGTGAATGTTTAGGGATGATGGGAGTTGTAGTTCACTAACATCTAGAGAGCCACCCACATCCCTGCTCTAGCTAAACTGCAACTTTCCCACAGCATCTCAGTACTGAACCAGTGGGGTGCTGATGAGCTAGTGTCCATTCTGGGCCTGAGTTTTAGCAGTATGGTATTATGGGAAAGCACCAGACTTTGCAGCTGTGCCTTACTTAGGTGCTAATACCAATGGGAAAAGGGAAGCCCAGCAGTACCAGCAGTCAATTCTGGAGGAATTTGGAGTCAGTTTAAAAAAGAAAAACAATAATTATCTGAAGGTCTAGGACTAATAAAGTGTTCTGCTCCACATATAACAACATTACCTCAAACCAATAACTAAGAACTATAATAAATTCCAAGAAGACAGATGCAGTGTTAAGGTCCAGCATGGAGCAGTGATTTTGGCTCCAGAATTTCATGTTAATCATCATTGAATAAATATATTTATTTGCTTGTTCTTCTCAAGCAACTCCTAGTGACCAGCTAGGTTTTCAACCTATCTGAGTCTATGGCTCCCTTGACCAACTACATTCTTTCTGCAACACCCCTGTGGGACTCAGGAGCCCTTTTAAACTGCAACTATCAGGGCAGCGGTGGTGGTGTCAACAGCTGCAGTGAGACCCAGTGTGGTGTAGTGGTTAAGAGCGGTAGTCTTGTAATCTGGTGAACCGGGTTCACGTCTCTGCTCCTCCACATGCAGCTGCTGGGTGACCTTGGGCTAGTCCAGGCATAGGCAAACTAGGCCCTCCAAATGTTTTGGGACTACTATTCCCATCATCCCTGACCACTGCTCCTGTTAGCTAGGGATCATGGGAGTTGTAGTCCAAAAACATCTGGAGGGCTGAGTTTGCGCATGCCTGGGCTAGTCACACTTCTTTGAAGTCTCTTAGCCTTGCTCATCTTACAGAGTGTTTGTTGTGGGAGAGGAAGGGAAAGGAGAATGTTAGCTGCTTTGAGACTCCTTAGGGTAGTGATAAAGCGGGATATCAAATCCAAACTCTTCCTCCTCCTCCTCTTCTTCTTCTTTGGCTCAGTGCCGGATTTAGGGCAGTGCTGGCAGTTACCCTGCACAGGGCACCAAGCCAAGGGGGTGCTAACTATAGGAGTATTACTAGTAATAATAAAACATACAAATGGGTAAACTGTAGCTAAATGAATTATTGTGAAAATAAGAAATATTTAGAGGGGATGCACCAAATTTTGTGCTCACTCAGGGTGCCATATTACCAACGTCTGCTTCGGTTTGGTTGACATGCTCTGTAGGCCCTGGTGACCCTTGGGAAATAGAGTTTTCTCAAGGGCTACTAGCATTGCAGTAAGCCAGGAATTCTTCTCTGGCTTGGGTTTTAATCTGAATTTAGAAGAATTCAGGGGTATCCTGATGCTTAGGTATCCTTTGAGGTGAAGGTCTGAGCCCCTGAAGCTCGTTTATGGGCCTTATCCTAATGAGCTTTGTCAGCATCTCTAATTTCATTAAGTTGGCTTCTATAAACATTTTGTTTTAGCAAAGCTGAAGTAAGAAACAGTTAAGACATGAATTTTGGCATGGAACTGGGGAATCTGTAACTCTTCAGATCAGATGATTGGAACAATGTGGGTTCTCCAGGGTTTCTGGAATAGTGTACAGTACCTAATAACATTCTTTAAGCATGCAGACAATCTGGTTTTGATCTTATCTGTAGAATAAGTTTCACTTATTCTAGCAAGAGAAAAATGATTCTTTTCAATCCAAGATGACAGTCTAGAAGCAGCTGATTTCTTCTTACCATTCCACTGAGCAGCTAAAGTTTGAAGTGAAGCTATTGCACATTAAGAGAGCAATCTTAGCTTGGAGATCTGATGGCTGGAAGAAGTTTGTATGGGTTGGAAGCACCTTTCTGTTGATGTGGGGCAGAATGATCACAGAGGAGATGGGAAGCTGCATAGGTGTCGATATGCACAGGTATAACATTATGTGGTATTTCTAAGGTAGATTGTATTTTATTCCCTTGAGAAGCTCCAGGATCATCCCCATCAACTACATCAGGCTGGTGCTAGAGTAGCTAAGTTATTCCAGTTTGTTTCAGTGGGGGAAATGTTAGACAGACAGATAGATAGATGATAGATAGATAGATAGATAGATAGATAGATAGAGGAGACTTCATGTATCACCTCCTACTTTATCCAACATGAGCTGGTTAGATTTTGGAAGTGGTGGATTGTCTTCAAGAATCCCTACCCAATATTTAGCTTTTGAAGCAAGCTGCTCAAAAGCTACTGGATTGGTGTACATCAGCCGCTGGCATTCCTAGATGAATCTAATCATCTGGATGAATTGGGTTGGAAATAAGCACAGTGCTTGAGAAGGTCGTAGGAAATTCAACAAGTAGGGCTTAATAAGGTTATTATGGTGATTAAGTCATGGGTTGTTCAAAGGAAATCAGTTTTGGACTGAAGCATATGACACAGGCAGATGGCGGTGGGTTGGAGGAGAGCTAAAACAAGCCAAGGATAGAATGGTAAGAGAGGTCATTCACCATAGACTATAGATTGTGTTGCTTACAGACAAGAAAATATAGAAGGTATGTATTGGAGACAGGAGGACAGCTGGAGAATGGAGGCAGTCAGGCAAGCAAGTTTTTCCTTAATGGCTACATTGACCTGCTGTGCACATCTTTGAATCGTGCCAAGTGGCATGTGGAGATCAATAGATGCTTGCTGTTAAAATGTTGTATTCTCTTCCATCATTTCCTTTTGGCAGTTAGGCAGCACATGGCAAAGAGTAGTCTTCATGGTGGTGACATGGCCACATGGAGATATTATTGTAGATTTGGTTGCATAAATCAGAAACTGTGCTGTAAGAAGGAGCTTTTAAAAAAGAAAGCCAAAACTCTGAGAGAGGGAGGGAAGGAGACTGGTTATAGCCAATAGGCCAGGTTTTCAGTTTCATGCTCCTTTGGGTATGGATTTGGTTTTGTGATGCAACAGCTGAAGAAGAATGCTATCAGAAAATTGGCAATCATATGGGAACAAGAGAAGGGTGGGGCTGCTGGACGATGCCAACAGCATGTAGGGTTTTTTAGTGCTATCCCTGTGCCTGCCTTTCTTATGATAAGCCTTCATTGACAACTAATTTTTAACTGGGGTCATATTTTGAACCAAGCAAGGGCTGAAAGGCTTAGCAGCTTTTATTCTGCCCACTTAACTCTTTCATAAGCCAGGAACTACTCATGGTGAACAGCAACAGAGGCTTTGGCAGAGTCCTGCTCACCTTGAAACACTGGCAAA
Organism: Zootoca vivipara; assembly: GCF_963506605.1. Classification (NCBI taxonomy): domain Eukaryota; kingdom Metazoa; phylum Chordata; class Lepidosauria; order Squamata; family Lacertidae; genus Zootoca; species Zootoca vivipara. The sequence continues at coordinate 83,323,914 of NC_083280.1, forward strand.
TTCGTATACCGCCCTTCATCCATAGATGACAGGGCAGTTCACAACATAAAAATGCAAATTGAGAACACTATTTAATATTTAATAAAATGAGAACAAAAACAAACCAATAAAACAAAAACAAAAACCACCACCCCCTTGTTGGTGGAGGAAGAAGACGCCCCCACCAGAGAGTAAGGAATTTCCCCCTGCAGGAAAATAGAGGTGGCCTTGGAAATAAATAGGACACCGTCCTCCCCAAGTGACATGCCAGCAAAGGAGGTGCTAGCTCAGGCTTCCTCAAACTTTGTCCTCCAGCTGTTTTGAGACTACAATTTCCATCATCCCTGACCACTGGTCCTGCTAGCTAGGGATCATGGGAGTTGTAGGCCAAAAACATCTGGAGAGCCGAGTTTGAGGAAGCCTGTGCTAGCTCAACTTATCCTCTGCCACTCCGCTCACTAACACTGGTCCCTCCTCCTTCCACCCTGTTGTTTCTTCCCTCCATCCTGTCCCAACCCTCCTCTTCCCTTTCCGTCATGTTTCTGCCATCTGTCCATCTCTGTGCTCTTCTCCCGAGTCTTCCTGTGATCTGTTCCCCCTACTGACTCACAATCCCTCTCACCCTAACACATCCTCTGTATTAGATTGTGTTAGTGGAGAAACACACATTCTGAGAGTTAAAAATAAAACCCTTGGATTTAGGCATATAGACAGAATCACTATAATAATTTTATTTTATTTTTTGAAAAAGAAACCTTAATTTGGCTATAAAGAACTTGTTAAATATGCAGGGTTGTGTTTTAACTCATTCTTTCTGGCCCACTGAAGAAAGCAATGCTATATAAGATGTACTGTGCTATATAATGGTGCAATTTCACTGTCACTAATGACACCACTCCAAGTAGAACCACGTTGGGGGGTGATGTTAATGAAGCCTTTGTTGCTTGTTCTCAATTTATCCATTGTTCTGCATTATTCTCCTCCCACCAACAAGACCCCCACAATTATTTCTCACATTCTTAGTCAAGCATTGAATTATGAAACAAGGGCAGGAGCTCATAAAGGCCCCTAATGGTAAATTACATGGATGGTGATTGCTTGCTGCCTATCTCTCATAGCTTACAGTCAGTGTTTCACCACCACACACAGACACATTTACTGGAATGTGTTCAGAACAATTACAAAGCAGGAGTGACCTGGATAGTCTAAATGTTACCTCTGAAAGTGTTCTGCTCATTATCTGCCACCTGCTGCCAGTTCAGCTGCCAGCTGATGAATACATTCTTAGGTTGTGCACAACAAAAGGGGGAGGCTTGGTGACCCTCCACGAGACCGGTGTATTGAACAGTGTGGTGCCATTGTCTTAACAAGATGAACTTTAGCCACGCTCAATTCTGTAAATGAATACAGATTACCATTTAGGAGGTGGTAGGTTTCCAATGGAGGCAAGTCCCAACTTTGTAAACTGGTCGCTGGCATTGTTTGGCCAAGTAATGAGGATAATTCCCCTGTACTTTGCACCTGTTGCGGAATCGGGGGAAACATGATACCGGTAGTAGTAAAATTCTCCACACAAGTTAGCATGACACAGATGAATGGTTCACCAGTGGGTTATATGCACACTGTAGTAGGATAACAGCAAATGATTGTCTCTACTCATTCCCTTTTTTTAAAAAAAAAATATTTTTATTAATTTTCCAATTAAAACCAATTATATCACATTCAATATTTCAAATTATACACATATATATATATATCAATCAAACCGAATGTTATGCCAAATCATCTAAAGAATTTTTTATTTGGGTTCCCATGCTTCAAGAAATTGGGAATTCCTCGCAACTGTCCACTGCCGTCTTTTTTCTAAAGTTCAAATCGTCCTCCAAGTTCATAATAATCCAGATCTTCCCCTTACAGTCACATAGATGTTTTCCACTTTCATCCGATTGTTTCCCAGCTGCTGAGATAAATATCAAACAAAGTTTCACAGATGTTCTTTCTCCTGTGTGAGTTAATCAGTCCAGCCTCCCCATAAATCTTCTTAATGGAGCTCCCTGTTGCGTCGAAGCAGCACGAAGCAGCGCCATCTTAAAAAACTCAAATCACTTTCGTTTCCTCTCATAGCCATGAAGATTTACGATCATTATAGAATTTACAGCTTTTCCAGGCAGGAGACCCAAACATCAAACCATAAACTCTTGGTAAATTAATGGATCTCCTTGCCCTATAGCTGAACTTAGCTTCAGGTCGCTGCTCCAATTTAAAGTGCGTCACAGCTCATAAATCCTCCGAACGCGTCCAGAACTCCTTCCGTCCGACTAGGGGGGGGGGCTTTTCTCATCGGCAACTCCACATCTTTAAAAAATATGCTCAGTAACAACAGTTATAAAGTTCAACTCACACAGTCTTTTGCTTCTCTTTCACTCCAAACAAGCCAGGACATCGCGTCCGGGAAGGTACGAGGCAACAATATGAAGAAAAAAAATAAAAACTCACTTCCCTTATCGCTCCGTCCCCATCAATCCTTCTTCCAGATGCTGTACAATCTTTGACTCCTCTCCCTCAGCAGCATAAATTTCTCAGCAGTAAACAGCGCTTCTTCCCCTCCTTCTGAAGTATGTCCATAGATTTAAGCCTAATTATCTTCTTTAACCATGGAAATCCCCGCCATGCAGATTAGCGTCCCGGGAGTCCTGGCCCTCGTAAGTGCTCAGCCCAAGCTCCCCCCACTCCAAAAACAGTCGGAGTGGGTCTGGGGGCATCGCGGGCCAGCGGCCCCTCTCCGTAACCCCCGGAGAGGGTAGGGGGTTGCCATTTACTCCCCTAGCAACCGCCAAATTCCTTACGAAGGTCAGAGAGATGGAAAACAGGTCCGCCATTCCTGCAGGCGGAAACCGGAACCCTGTCTCTACTCATTCCCATCGATCACCAATGAATATCGGGAGACGCATGGGAAATTAATGGCAGGAAGCATGGGAGTACAATACTTCATATGCAGAAACCTTTTGAAAACTTGTGAGGAATAAAAATGTTAGTTTAATCTGCGTTGTGATGGAAATGTCCATCCCTCAGTTGGCCATTTCAGCCCAGTCTTTGAACCAGTTTACACACTAAATAGCTAGCAAAAACTCAACACTCTGTTAAGATCATAGACTATTGTATTACTTGGAAATCAATCTCATTGATGTCTGTTGGAGTTGTTGGCCTCCCCTCCCCACTGTGATCTGCAGCATACTTTATTGAAAAGAAGTTCAGCTGGAATCAAAGAAGCTTACTTCTAAGTAAAAATAATTAGGATTGAGATGTAAGGCACTGGAGGCTGTGTCATGGAACATTATAAAATGCTGTCATATTCCCTACTGTCAAATCTGATTCTTTGGTTGCTCATTTGCAGTGGTATGTTAAGACTGCAATCCTAATTATAGTTACCAGGAAATGACTCCCAATGCACTCAGTGGAAATCACTTTTGTGTAAACATGTGTAAATTAAGGACTAAGTAGCAAACTATGCAGTGAATACGGCATTTAGGAACCACTTTTTATGTTACTTAAAAGAAGAAAAAGCCTTTGTAATGGAAGCTAGGGTTGCCAGACTCAATAGAGGACACCACCTGGGGAGATGGTCTTACCTTGCTTGATGGCTGCACCACCCCTGCTAATGGGACTGCTCACAGGGCACTGGGTCCTTCCTTATGGCAAATGAAACTCAGAGGAAGAAATTGAGAAAGATACCTTCACGTGTTGTTGGATTCCAATTCCCTCAACCCTAACCAGCGTGGCCATTGGTCGGGGCAGATGGGAGTTGTAGTTCAGCAACATCTGGAGAGTCAATGGGTTTCCAATCCCTGATCAAGATCTCATAAATAAAGGTTGGTGATCACCAGTGCTTTATTTTTCTAGAAAAATAGGTGCCAGTACTCACCATGAAGTTGTTACAGTAAGTGCCACACATTTTAATAACAGTACTGCGTACCCCCTGAGTACTCCCTGAAAGAAAGAAAAAGCACCGATCACAAAATTCCAGAAGATACATTTCAAGTTACACAGTAAAATTAAGTGCTTGGGGGGGGGAGTCAAAGGGAAAGAGGAAGGATACTTTTAAGCAAGAAGCCCAAATCATGTTTTCCTTGGATAAGCATATTTTGGTATTAAATTGAGGATATGGTTAAGGAATAATCAGTTATTAGCTAACTAAATTTATAGTTTTAGGAAAATACACCTTTTACATGGTACTTACCCCAAGTATACCTTTGACCAGTGCATGATCTAGGTTAAGACTTCAGTTCTTTTACAACTTTAGCTCTTACAGTATACTATAATGTAGAATAATCTCTTTTTAGCAAACAGTTTTCAGATGAAGGAACCTTTGGTTGTAATGGGCATTAAACCTGGTGATTGAAAGAAACCACCAGCATAATGTCTTCTTCGTCTTCCTTCTTTCTCCTCCTTCTTCTTTGGCAATCACTTGCAGCCGAGTAAGATTGTCTTCCATAAACACGGTTTTAACAATGAGTCCATTAGTGTCTGTGGAGGCCAATTCTGGACCCACATGTCCTTCTACAGTGGGGACATTGGTTTCCAGGCGGGAGTTGATCACAGTGTGGATTTGCCAAGCATGCCTTCCTCTTAGCACGTTTCTCCCTTGCGTTATGAGTTTGAGTGTCTTCAAAGTCCATGACACCTTTGGTAAAGCATCTTGTAACCCCTTCAGCAAGCAACACTAGAAACTACTAGTTGTAGGCCAAACTCAGATCTGGTTTAAGATCAGGGTAGGTCAACAGGCAATAAACCCGAGTTTCCCTTTTTTGTATATAAAGAGGAATTCCTAGTTTAAACAGACCAGATTTGAAGCGCTTAAGCAAAGAGGAGAGAGACGAGTGAATGGGCCATAGTTAAGCAAGCAGGATTGTTACACCCAAAAGGGCCTGTGTCTCATTATTATGCGCACATAACCAGTTGGCCATTTGCTCATTATAATCCTTTGCTAAATTAGACCGCTGGAGTATTTTGGTGTCTCTGGGCTTCTCAAATGTGTCGGTATTTTTCTTTCTCTCTTTCAGGAATGAACTGGAGGCACACACCAGTATATTGGTGCTTCTTTCCTTTCCCCTTTTTCACGTTTCTTTCTTTCCACAACAAAGCAGTGATTTTCCAAATTCTCTTGAGCTTGCTTGTGTTCCTTCCTGGTTGTTCCTTTCAGCAAACTTTTAACTGTGCCCTCCCTTTTTTTCCCCCTGTCCCAGGCACATAGTTGTCTGTGGCCACATAACTTTGGAAAGCGTGTCCAACTTCCTGAAGGACTTCCTGCACAAGGACAGGGATGATGTGAACGTAGAAATTGTCTTTCTGCATAAGTAAGTACAAAATTCAAACCTTCAATTATCAGCTTCAACATGCTTTTTTAAATTATTGTTTTTTTAAAATAAAATGAAAGAAAAAGTATTATAAGGTGAAGTTTGGCTATCAGTTCATGTGGGACAGGAGTGAGAACCAACAGTCATGGCCAGCACCCAATGGAAATAGATGTGGTCTTGTACCTAGAAAGATGCCCATGAATATTCAGCAAGAAGCAGAGGTTGTGAATGTGCAATGACTCCTCAGTAGACAAGTTAAGATGGACAGAATTCTTAGAGGGTAGGAAGTTTGGAAACCACCAGCCTGCATAATATAGGGTGATACCCAACTTTCATTCCACTTGCACAATGGCCATTCCATTAGCAGCAGCCCATTTCTTAGTGTACCACAAGAGGTGAATCCAGTGGGTGTTTTGTGCTTGCAAAATTTGTTGCCCAACCCATACTGCAGCCAGCGCTATAATACTTTGTAACAGTTAAGCTTACCCCTTGTTCCCCCACTTTTTAAAAATAACTACAAATGCTATAATGCTTATTAAAGAGGAAATCATTCAATGTAAGAAAACATGATTATGGCCTCAAATATACTCTATAGCTTGTCATCCTATAACTCCCAAGACTTGGAACCAAAAATCCATCACTCTGTACTATGAAGTCATTAACAAGAGGATGACCACAAAAGGTTTTATACATTTTGCATGTACGGAAGGAATGTCAAAATTCAATCAACAGATGCAGAACTGGGTCAAATTAGTTTGTCATTCCTTATTTCAGATTATGAATTGGCCCCTGTAGTAATGCTTTGAACGCATTATGAATCCAAGCATAAATTTCCCTGAGAAGTTATTCTACAACTCGGAATGTAAATTGAGATTTTGCACATGTACAGAATGTTGTTGTTTTTTTAGCATAAGCCTACTTTTTGTCCACGTCTTGGAAACTAATCATTGCTCAGACGGTGCTAAACCAACAGGCTGGCTGGCTCTTAAATAGCATTTGGGGGAAGTGCAGGGAATTGCTGGGGTGCTAGAAACAAGAACATGTACAGTCTCTAAGACCATCTGGCAAAGCCCCAGAAATCATTCCAACCCAAATAACTTCTGGTTTAAAAAAGAACCTGTTATATGCCCTCTGTTAGCCCTTCCCCTAGGTACTATTGTTTTGATATTTGGGGCTTAGGTTGAGGCTGAAACGATCTTCTGAAAATAAATAAATTTTAAATGCAAATTGGATACTTCTGTGGAGAGCAGGTTCATACATGCATGTGCATGATTTAATTTCTATATATTTTATTACTGTATATAAAAAGGCTGGCAATTGAATATAAGAACAGAAGAAGCATTGTACTTGAGATGATACGTTATGCTATTCAAGTTCTGTCTCTGGCTGTATCCAGCTTTGCAAGTCAATCCACAAGTTTCTAGTCCACAATATTTCTTACTAGCCCACTTGCTTACACTTACTTAATGTTAAATCACATGTGATACTGATAGATAGGAAGGCTTCCTTCCTTCCTTCCTTCCTTCCTTCCTTCCTTCCTTCCTTCCTTCCTTCCTTCCAATTTATGAAAGTGTCTCTTCCTGGTTCCCTGCTTGGAGGCTATCCATGATTGCCACAGTTGGTTAGATGGGTAACTATTTACAAACTTCCAGAGATGCAGAAGTGCTACCCTCTTGCAAACATTCATGACTACGAAACAATACACAATTTGAAAAGAGAAGCTGGATCTCAGAACCTTTAGACAGATTTTAATACTTCCCCAGAAATGTCCTTGCCAATAGTCACGAATGCTCTAAAGTAGTTGCTGTTTGTCATGATCATGCCATTACAATAAAATCCAACATCAGATCTGACATGTATTCCAGAACTGACAGGGTTGTTGTTTTTCCTTTTCCTTTTTTTAAGCTGCTTGTAAGGCAGTTTTGACCTTTCTCTTATCAGTTAAATGCTGGGAGCAATTTGGAAAGAGTGATATCAGTGCCCTTAACAGCAGGCTACATTAAACGGAGCATAATTATCTGAGAAGTGTGGGATAAAGCAAAGTGCAAATGGCACAGTGGTGTTTTTGTTTTGTTTTTAACAGATTAGCTCAGTTCTCATGTAACATTAAGCCAAACTTTGGCTTGGCACAAAGGAGAAAATATGTGAGCACTTAGGGGAAGGATCACGGCCATTGTCTTAAACTGGGCTCATGGTTTATATTTCCCAGAGAAATGACAAGCAGTAAGCCATAATACAACCTACGTGTGAGATACACCACATGCTAAACCAAACCATAGCTAAGCTTACGGCAGGAGGAGCCAAACTGCCCTGATATTCTCACTAGGAGTCCATGTGATTGCTCAAGTCATGCAAAGCCACAGTTTGCTTAGTAGGGTGTTACTCAAAGTGGGGAATGACTATAGAAAGCATCGCCTCAATGCTCTGAGCATTTTAGGTTGTTCCCATCTAGCAAGTCACTAAGGATGGCAAAATGGAAGTGATGAGGCATTAGAGTTTCCAACTTTTGCATAATGCTGACATCTTAAACTGTGTGTTTCAGCATAGGTAGATTGTCTCCTGTCTCGTGCTTTCTTTTGAAAAAAGATCTAAATGCAAAGTGAGGGCATCCAAAGTATCTCTCCAAATGGTTGGAATTGGCCTCCTAATGAAATAAATAGTATGGACAGTCTCTCGTCCTCTGATGAACACCATCTTTTAAAAAAATGCTTCTTATAGAATGTAGGGAAATTACAATGACAACATTGTATATTCTTCTCCTATTCTTCTTCCTTTTTAAATGTTTCTGTTCTGATGACTTGCCAGATTGGACCAGTAAAATTATGGATTGTTGACAACCTTAATAGAGATAGAAAGGAAGGGAAAATAAGAACATAAACCACTCATGGTTCCTACAGAATTGACTCCATACCTATTAAATAATTTTGTACAATTAAGGGAAAAAAACAGGGGTAATGCTCACAAACTGACTTTATTCTGCTTGTTTTGTCCTTTCTTTTTCAATTTAGTATCTCCCCTAACCTTGAGTTGGAAGCTCTTTTTAAACGACACTTCACTCAGGTGGAATTTTTTCAGGGTTCAGTTCTCAATCCGCATGACCTGGCTAGAGTAAAGGTATTGGTTTCCTTCCCCTTTTTTCTACCTTTCTGTTTGGTGTCTGCATTTAACTAAGGATGCTACTGTGTAGTTACAGTTTTTTTCTTTCCCCATGGAAATATGGGATGCGTAGTTCTGTGAGGAAGGCAAGAAAATCTTAGCATCTTTACCAAACTAAACTACAATTCCCATGATCCTTTGGGAATAGCTATGGGAGTAAAAGTGATACTGGTTTGTAGTATAGATACAACTTTGAAACAATCTGTTAGTTATTCCAACTTCAGAGTGGATCGAAAGGAACCTTTCAATTAATTATCAGCAGGAAAAGAGGTGGGGAACTTGATGTGCTAGTAAACTAACAGATCGGGTATAAAAGGTGTGCAAGCATTTGTTATTTTCAGAATGGGTGGTGACTCCCACTCCCCATGGAAGAACATCAAAATATACCCCCATGCAGATGCCCATGATTAAGGCAGTGTCTGAGCCAGGAAGCCAATGTGAGAGGAAGTTATGGAAGCTTGAACTCTGATTGCATAGAGTTCCAGCTCCCATGGAAACATTCATGCATAGAGGTCTGAATGTATAGATTTCCTCAGCTGCCACATCCACGTCTGATATGTTGATGTCGGAGGTGAGGCCAACAACATGACCCTTCTTTCTGTGTGTGGTTTCTCTAAACGCAGATAATGTGTGGAGGATCCTGTACCTCATCTATGAAAAGGTTCAGGGTTTGATGTTATGTTACCCATTCTTTTCAGTTGCTTTCACTCCTTGGGGGGGTTTCTGTTGAGGCAACTGCGTTTCCACACTTTCAATCGTAGATCGTCCTGGCCTGCAATAGTTTGAAAGTCCCTATATCCCTGGACTTTTCACAACTCTTCTTCCATTTTGTTGAAAACCTCAAAGAGGATTCTTCTGCCTCTCCCCACTGCCCATGGAGATGTGCCACCCCTCCCTGCTTCCTCCCATCTGTGTTTATGGAGTTTACATCATTGGCAGAAGCAACTTGCGTGGTGGGGCAGAACCACAACACTAGCACCCTGGCAGTGGTGTTGCTGTCGTGTACCAGGAGTGGGAGTTGTGTTGGGGGGGGGGGCTGGAGGAGGTTGGGATGCAGTGCGAACACTGGAATAGCCAATCTGGCATTTGTGCCCAATGTGTCCACACAGACCTCCCCACCGTCTCTTGGAAAGCGGCACTGACACTCCTGCAGTTAAATTGGTGTTGTGGCTCCACCTCACTAGGCAAGCCGTTTCTAATCCTCAGGAGTCTTCCACTTTCTGGAATGCTCTTATTGTGGAATGGCCAGGCTTTTGATGCCTAGTCTCCTCTGCGTGAGCCAGTACTGTATGGTTAAAGATAGAGTAGTGGAGGACTAGAGATACCCTCCTTGGTTGGCCACTGTGAGAACAGGATGCTGGACCAGATAGGCCTTTGGCCTGATCCAGAAAGCTCTTCTTATGTTCTTACATGACCCATGTAGTTCACGGCATGGTACACCACACACATACAAACATGATTCCACAGTCTATTGGCGGATTGAGGAGGTTCTGTGAAAGCTGATAAGGGTTGGAGAAAAATATTGTAAACATCAGATTGCTCTTTATGCTTGTTTTCTCCTTTGGTGTCCAGATAGAGTCAGCAGACGCGTGCCTAATCCTTGCCAACAAATACTGCGCTGACCCAGATGCTGAAGATGCCTCCAATATTATGAGGTAATTTAGAAGGGGGCATTTGGATTCCATTTTACTCCATGAAACAAGGGAACATGGAAAGAATGGAACCAGGCCTTTTACTGGGCAAGTGAGGCAACTACCTCAGACAGCAAATGAGGAGGAGGAGGAGGAGGACACATGCGCACTACGGAGTGCTACGACGCGGCAAAACCCGCAAGCAAGCTGCGCAGCGAGGCAGCCTTGCTCCGCAGCTTTTTCGCAAACCACCGACGGACGCATGTTGCTCTTGGGAGGGGCGAGGCGACGCTCCAACATGCCACTCAAGAGAGTGGCAGGTGTGGTCGCGCGTGGAGCTCGCTGGGAGCTCCATCCTCCAGACACAACAAACTCCAGAAACAGGCAAACACGGCCGAGTTTTGACAGGTTCGAGGAAGCAAAACAAAACCAGAGAGAAGGGGGGGGTCCAGTGCAGGGTGTGCAGAGGGCGAATGAAGGAAGCCCTTTCCCCGAGTCTACTTGAAAGAAGCCTTCCCTGCTTTGCACACCTCACCGCTTTCCTTTGCAATCCAAGGCTGTTTTGGAAGGGGTGTTTTTGGGAGGGGAATGGTGGTGTGGTTTTTGCAGATGCCTTCTAAGAAAAGGGGTTTAAACCTTCTAAATGAGAGAGAGAGAGAGAGAGAGAGAGAGAGAGCATTTAGACCGTGCACATTTTCGCAGCTTAATAATCCCACAGAAGGAGTGCGCAATTCTTTCTCAGAGCTGCTTCTGCCTGATGCAGGCCTCTTTCCGTCTAGTCCTGCCCTCTCCACCGCCCTTTTTTTTAATGCTCACTCCCTCCGAATTAGACATTTGGCATGAGAGCTATGCTGAGCCCTTCAAATTAGGCAAACAACAGAAACAGTAGTGCACCTTTCTCTTGAATTTTTTTTATTAAAAAAGTCAAGATCTATCATCTAGAAAGTGTGTTTAGGACCGTAGCTTTAAAGAACATTTAGCAAGAGGGTCTTTCCTTGACGAGCAGGCATTGATACACTGAGCATCGCTTTTGAATAATTATCGCATTGATTTCTATGCCTTATCAAAGCATCGCTCGCAGCGCCGTAAAAGGACAGGCTCCCACATTGCCTTAAAACACAAGCCTTTTAAGGCAACGTGGGAGCCTGTCCTTTTACGGCGCTGCGCCCCACCGCCCCGCCCCAGCCCAGCAAGCTCCGCACGGCGAGCTGCCCCCGCCCTGCCAGGCAGGCCAGCCACTCTGTTGAGTGGCGGATGGCTACTCCCCTGCAGCCAGGACATTGGGTCTTCTCGATGGCGGTGGCCGCATCACGCCCACACCCATGCCCACCCCACCCCTGGCCTACTGGATCAAGTTTCCCTACAGAAAGCAGGCTTTGGCTCTTAGGCCAAATCCATATTTGCTTTAAAGTACCGTGCAGGGCTCTCTGCAAGCCTTGTGTGGTGCTTTGAAGTCCTGACTTTGGGATTTCAAAGTGTCCAATCATCTGACATAATTGGCAGGTGGCCAACCCCTCTCACCTATCAAATTTGACCTGCAAGGCTAGGATCTGATAAGGATCTGACCTACAGGAACCAGCCAAGTGGCCCCTGAATCTTGAGAATGGCTGTGTTTGGGGGTGGGCTGTTGGGGGCCAGAATGCATCAGTACAAAAACCTCTGTTACTACATATAGCAACAAAGTTGTAGAATATCCCTTTCCATGCCCCCCCCTCCAAGAAAACGCAGCCCTGGCTTCTTTAATTTTCCAAAGGCACATTTTAATCTGGTGGGAGAACTCTTGCTTTGATTTTAAATTATATACATAGATTAAAGAGAAATCCAGATGCAGATTAGTGAGCTTTTAAATAGATTCCATGTGTTTAATTAAAAAAAAAGTTATTGGGTGAACAGAATCCTCCTGCGTATTTGCAGAACAAACGAGTTTGATTCAATAAAATTGAATGCTTAATTAAATGCTTCAGCTAAAAAAGAGTTTAAGAAGGAGAATTAAGAGTAGGATAAATATCTTTGCAAATTGCTTCTTGCTTGTCAGAGCAAGCTATGCAACCAATTTTGTGAAGTCCATGCTTGGCTGTGGAATATAGGAGCAATACATTCCCCTCCACTCCTAGTAGCTGACTGGAAATCTTCACTTGCGGTATTGTTACCATAACATTTGTTTGTTTGGTGGAGGCTTTGGAGATCTATTGTGTGGGTGGGGGAAAGAAGCAAGGCATTCATATTCACTGCACCCCTTGGGAGCTGAACCACATTGTGAAATCATTTGTTCCTGTTCTGCCCTACATCTGGGACATTGTCCCTTAGCCATTATCTGCATTGTCACAAAATGGTCGATTCAAGGACAGGTCACAAGCCCCCTCCCCCCACCCTTTGTTTGACAGGAGCTACTATTTGTTTTCCCATAAATGCAGAATTGTTTCGTGTCTTCCTGATTTTTCATCTAGTGGATAGAATATGTATGGATTTTTAGCCAGAACCAGAAGTTCTTGCCTCACTTTAATCATGGGATATAAATTATAATGTACAATATGTATTATGGATGGTGTGTATAGAGAAACACAGTGTCCTATGAATGACCCAACAAGGGAATGGGGCCCAAACATACTGATTTTTTTTGCTAACAATGTAGACAAGACCCAACAGAGCAATAAGTTGTTACAATTCAGAGATGCTGGGGATCAGAGATGTTTGACCTGGAGCCCAGCAAGTTAACATGTTTGAATTTGAACTACACAGTAGATTTTAAACTCCCTGGTCTATAGAGTTTTCTGAGTGGGAATGGTGGACATAAAGTCCAGTGTTAACATTTCACAGTAGGCTGTGCAACATTTGCCCCCTTTGATCAAACCCTGGTTTCATACCATGGTTTGGAGGGAGCCCTTAAGCCACAGTTTCCTGGTTTGGGCATTATGGAAAGCTATATTTTAAGTAGCCACTGAAGCATGTGAAGGAGTTATTGAACTGAAAAATATGACATCCTATTTGGCCATCGAGACATATTTGTGGAATTGCTGTTGAGTGAAAATAACACATGTTGGTGTATTTTCTTTGCAGAGTAATTTCCATCAAGAATTATCATCCGAAAATAAGAATAATCACCCAGATGCTGCAGTATCACAACAAGGTAATGGAAAGTCTGTAGGATGCTCATCTCCAAGATAACCTGTAACACAGTTACGTTCTGATTAAGATACAACCTTTAAGGGTGGTTACAGCCATTTTATTGCACATATTACCACTATCTACACTTAATAAGTGATAAAATCATCCTCACCACCTGGCAGAATTCTATGAATGACCAAACTTACTCCAGGATCTCATCCTGAGGTTACTTGGTCATTTGTATGGGTTCTCTGCAACAGTCTAACCAGTTAAGGCTTGAGGGCCTTCTCAGTAGTGGCGCCCACCCTGTGGAATGCCCTCCCATCAGATGTCAAGGAAGATTTTTAGAAGATATCTGAAGGCAACCCTGCTTAGGGAAGTTTTTAATGTTTTTAATGTTTGATGTTTTATTGTGTTTTTAATATTCTATTGGGAGCCGCCCAGAGTGGCTGGGGAAACCCAGCCAGATGGGCAGTGTGTGTGTGTGTGTGTGTGTGTGTGTGTGTGTGTGTGTGTGTGTGTGTGTAGTAAAAAAAAAACAAGACAAAAGAGATACCCAAGCTATTGGTCAAACTTTTTTTACTGCTAAGCGGTGTGCTGAGTTTTTCCACTCATCAGTTGTGAACATGTGGTTAAATATGTGGCAAAATTGTAAGTACTTTTAAATGTGATAAACCTTGATTTATCCAGCTATGACAAAACAGAGGGCTGGTACATTTCTGGTATCCAACATTTCTCTGTGGGACAGCTAGGTGTACAAGCCAGCTAGAATATCATCCTCTTTGCCAGTTGCCTGTTAAAAAGACATCAACCAGCAATACCCTGTGTGCTCAGTGTTCTTTTTCTGTACAGCTGATAAAATTCATTTCTTGTACACAAAATATGACACCATTTGGGCAGGACTCTGCACTCAGGGTCATTCTGTCCTTAGGCCAACTATTTTCAAATAAGAAAAGGCACTCTGCACATGCTCTGATACACTCATTTAGGAGTAGGGTAGAAGTGATTTTTTAAATGAGCAACTAGCAACCCTAGAGCAGTTGCCTGTCCCCACCCCTCCTCTCCCCATCCTTTGTTAGCAAAATGCAGATGCAAATGTTTGGTTAGGTTCCCCCCCTTTTTTTCTTTAACCTGTGTTTTTTTCCACTGCAGGCCCATCTGCTAAATATCCCAAGCTGGAATTGGAAAGAAGGGGATGATGCAATATGCCTTGCAGAACTCAAGCTGGGCTTCATCGCCCAGAGCTGCCTGGCACCAGGCCTATCGACAATGCTGGCCAACCTCTTCTCCATGAGGTCATTTATAAAGGTAATGTCTCATCTTATTACAGGACATTAGCATGGGATTCAATTTGTCATGGGGCTGAGTAGAGTGCATGGCCTAAACTCAAAACAGAGAGAAATACATCAGTTCTGATGGTTAAAACATTAAACAACATATTCCAAAGGAAAATAAAACCCATAGCCTATTATAAATCGGGCAGTGGGCCAGGTTCCTTCAAAATTATGCTTTTGTTTTTGTTTGGCACATCTATGGGCATTAAAGATTGTTCAAAGTGCATTTTTAATACTTTATTTCTTTCAGATAAACCACATGTTTATCAATGTAGAAAGCCCCCACAGGTTTGTTTTTAATATATATATAGAGAGAGTGCATTCCCTATCCAATCCATATGGCAACAAAGTGCCGAGAGGAAAAAAGACACAAAGGTTTTCCTTTCTTGGCTTCTCCACACACCCCATTTCCAACCCATCAAGTGGCCAATGGATTCCTTACCTCAAGTATAAAATACAGAACATGTGTCTGTACCAAAGCCCAAATCTCCAACAATAATAATTCATTTATCCTCTTCAGTCAATGAGGCCCTTGAGGTTTACGTGAAAATAGTAATAAATGATAAGGCCCAATGCTTCTCAAACATTTGGAGGCAACTATAGTAGGGACGTCTAGGCTAAAACCCCACTAGTTCCCTCAGTGTTAATTTGCTCCCATTTGGTTTTTGGCTGCTCTCCCCAGATTGGGAACATGGGCTGATTCATTTGGACAAACGGAATGCAAGGAAACAGGACCGCAGTCATGAAAGAAAGGGGGATGGAATACTCTAGTAATTGTTCTGCATAGCAAACATGGAGAAGGTGCCTAGAGCATAGCAGAGGTAGACAACCTTGTAGGGGCTGAGGGCCACATTCCAATGGAGGAAAGTGGCCGAGGGCTACATACCTGTGGTGGCCAAGGCCAAAGTGAACAGGAAAACCCATTTTTTCTCTTTCCCCACTTTCCTCTTTATTAATCCATAATCCTCCCTCCTCTCTCTCTTTCCCTCCTTCCCTCCCTCGTTCATCTTCTGTCACTCATTCTCTGTCACACATACATGCAGGCTTCCACACCCCTAGACAATCAATTTTATTAAAGTTTTTCACGAAAACTAAAACTTAAACTAAAGGGGGGGAGCAAAATACATTAATAATAATCCTCATATGATCCTCATAAAACACAAAATTATAAATCTATCTATGTAGTGCTCAGTCACCATTTTATCATAATCTCCACACATACAGAGAGCTGAAACCTCCCATCTGGCAGACCTTCCCCTTCCTCAGTCTCTCACCCTAAATAGCAGTTATATACATAATTGGCAGAGAAGGAAACAGAAGTATCTCTTTTTTAATCTTCCTGTTCTTTCTTTAACACTACAGATTTCTCAAAACAGAGGTGAGGGAGGAAGTGGGGATACAGTATTCGGGCTGCAGCAGGTGCCTCCAAAGGACCACCTATGGATGGCCCAGGTGTGATGTTTAGGAATGCCATAAATATATGTCCCCAAGACAGACACACACACACACACACAGAGAGAGAGAGAGAGAGAGAGAGAGAGAGAGAGAGAGAGAGAGAGAGAGAGAGAGAGAGAGAGAGAGAAATATATCCTGTTTTGCAAACAGGAATGCTGTTATATAGAATATTTGTTTGTTTGTCCTAGGATTACTTTAAATTCTGTTAAGTTAAAAAACGGGAGTCATCACTGGGGAATTCATATTTTTCTCCTTTTTTGTTAAAATGAAAGAAGAAGGGTGAAATTATTGTTAGAGGAAAGTGACTTACAGTTCTGATAGTAAACAGAAGAAAGCCATTATGGACTAATCTGAAACCGAAGATAATTCTGTTGGCGAAGAAGTTCAGCATCATTCTGAAGTACCAAAATAATCAGATACTGGGGAAAGGAAGCAGGACAGAAATACTGGGAGAACCCTGAAGTGCATCTGTAGCCTTTGAAATCCCCACCTCACTTTGCATCTCTCCTTCTCAAATCACTGAAAATAACAGGATATTTTTTTCCACGGGAGATATTTTTTTCCATGAAATGCATCCTCTGCACCTCACTTCTGCCCTTTTCGGTTCAGGGGGTAGAGAGAGAAAGTCACAAAGAAAGTAGAAAATATGCTCACGAGCATCTGGGTATCACATATTCTAAAGGGGAAGCTTACAAAACAGGTGGAGCTATCTACATGCTACCACAATTCCAAAGTTAATCAGATTTATTTGTGCACATATATTTTGTTGGCCCTCAATCTCATCCTGACCCAGTCCCTTTCCACAAAGTCCAGTGCTTTGTTCTCAGGCTGCACATGTTGCAGGGTGTGTGTGCTTAAGTCAGTGTGCAACAAACAGCGATAAAACATGCAGCACACTTACTGTTGATGGTGGTTGTGCTCCTGGGTTCTGCTCAGTGCCAATTCCCTGTCCTGTTCTGCATTTGTTTCAAACCTCCTGGCCTTACTCTGGATTCTTATCGGTAAAAAACAAAACAAAACAAAAAAACCTGTGGGTTTTTTGTTTTTGTTTTGTTTTTAAAGGCGCCCGGCAGCAGTCAAGAATGTGATTACAATCACGAACAGGGCCACAAAAACAAGAAGCAATTTTTTTTTTTAGCATTGAAGCTTGCATGCTTGATTTTGCTGGCTGAGTGCATTGCCCCCACCCTGCTCCAGTTATGTGGAGATAGGGGAATGGCGTGGTAGTCTCAGTTGCTCCCAGACCATATAGAAAATGCTTCAGGTAAATAACGTTAGTGGAAATATACAATGTTAGAAGCTTGCCAGCAAAATCTGAGCAGAAGTCCTGTCATTTTTGGGAAAATAGATTGAAGTGGAGAGTTCCCCCCCCCCCGCACTCTCCCTAGCCTGATTGCAAAGCAGGATAATACATCATAAATGTTTGATCCGTCACTGACAACGGTGCATAATCAGTGGTGACATTGCACATACTCAACTGATTATGGCTTAACTTTGCAGCCAAATTATTTGTCTAAACTCTCCACAGTAAAACAAACTTAGAAAACCAAAAATGCCATTTTGCATCTGAATATTTTTCTTTTGCTTTTTTTTTTAAAGCAGCATTCTTCATATGGAAACTCTTATTTTGCATCTAACCTGACCAAAGGAAAGGAAAGCCAAGACAACCAAAGTACATAACATTCAATTGTGCATGATCTGAGCAATTTCTGAAAATACTTAGTGTATATATATGTACACACACTCACAGAGAGAGAGAGAGAGAGAGAGAGAGAGAGAGAGAGAGAGAGAGAGAGAGAGAGTAATGTGGATTTTAATAGCGAAAGAAGAAACAATTAAAGCAGAAGTAATTTATAGGAGGTACAGTCTACATCCCAATTCCAAAGAAGGGCAGTGCCAAAGAATGCTCCAACTACCGCACAATTGCGCTCATTTCACACGCTAGCAAGGTTATGCTCAAAATTCTACAAGGCAGGCTGAGGCAGTATGTGGACCGAGAACTCCCAGAAGTGCAAGCTGGATTTCGAAAGGGGAGAGGAACCAGAGACCAAATAGCAAACATGCGCTGGATTATGGAGAAAGCTAGAGAGTTCCAGAAAAACGTCTACTTCTGCTTCATTGACTATGCAAAAGCCTTTGACTGTGTCGACCACAGCAAACTATGGCAAGTTCTTAAAGAAATGGGAGTGCCTGATCACCTCATCTGTCTCCTGAGAAATCTCTATGTGGGACAAGAAGCTACAGTTAGAACTGGATATGGAACAACTGATTGGTTCAAAATTGGGAAAGGAGTACGACAAGGTTGTATATTGTCTCCCTGCTTATTTAACTTATATGCAGAATTCATCATGCGAAAGGCTGGACTAGATGAATCCCAAACTGGAATTAAGATTGCCGGAAGAAATATCAACCACCTCAGATATGCAGATGACACAACCTTGATGGCAGAAAGCGAGGAGGAATTAAAGAACCTTTTAATGAGGGTGAAAGAGGAGAGCGCAAAATATGGTCTGAAGCTCAACATCAAAAAAACCAAGATCATGGCCACTGGTCCCATCACCTCCTGGCAAATAGAAGGGGAAGAAATGGAGGCAGTGAGAGATTTTACTTTCTTGGGCTCCTTGATCACTGCAGATGGTGACAGCAGTCACGAAATTAAAAGACGCCTGCTTCTTGGGAGAAAAGCAATGACAAACCTAGACAGCATCTTAAAAAGCAGAGACATCACCTTGCCGACAAAGGTCCGTATAGTTAAAGCTATGGTTTTCCCAGTGGTGATGTATGGAAGTGAGAGCTGGACCATAAAGAAGGCTGATCGCCGAAGAATTGATGCTTTTGAATTATGGTGCTGGAGGAGACTCTTGAGAGTCCCATGGACTGCTAGAAGATTAAACCTATCCATTCTTAAGGAAATCAGCCCTGAGTGCTCCCTGGAAGGACAGATCGTGAAGCTGAGGCTCCAATACTTTGGCCACCTCATGAGAAGAGAAGAATCCTTGGAAAAGACCCTGATGTTGGGAAAGATTGAGGGCACTAGGAGAAGGGGACGACAGAGGACAAGATGGCTGGACAGTGTTCTCGAAGCTACGAACATGAGTTTGACCAAACTGCGGGAGGCAGTGCAAGACAGGAGTGCCTGGCGTGCTATGGTCCATGGGGTCACGAAGAGTCGGACACGACTAAACGACTAAACAACAACAACCCACATCAGAGTTATATTACTGGTAAAATAATAAAAATACTGATTAGTACATAAACATAAATAGTACATATCAGGACTAGACAGAATTGTTGCTGTATGCAGAAATAGTATAGCAAATTAAATGCTTATCTACACTTACGTTTTTGCCCCTTTCAGGCAGAGGTCCACACATTAACGCTCCGTGTCCTTTTGTTTTGCTTTGCTTTGCTCTGAGCTTTCCCCAAGAAAGCCTACTCTTTAAAGCCGAATTGGAGCAAATGTCAATTTGGGAGTTCCACGGATTGATGTTTGCACTGATTGAGCTTTAAATAGCAGGTTTTTGTGGGGAAAGCTCCAGACCTCCCCCCCCCAAAAGGTGCTGGGTACAGAACAAGTGCAGGCAAGAATGTGTGTGTGGTGGGGGGTAGCCTTTTGGTGCCAACTGTGAGGTCCTGGAACCCACACTTTGCTTATCTGGCTTGCCATGTCATATTAGCTGTGCAGGTCAGAATGCCCATTGTTGGGTCAGCAACAATCAGGCATCATCTACCAATGCCTGTACACTGGCAGAGGGCCCATTGCTAGCCCCTGGACCTCCCTGGCTCTTCTGCTGCTGCTCCACCTGGTCGTGTCTGCATTTGCATTTGCCCTTTTGAGTGAGAAATCAGTGACAAGAGAATAGACCTTGATAGCCAGGGTAAGTGAATGGGCAGCAGTGACCATCTCAGTGAGGAGGTAGATAAACTCAGGGAGAGAGCCCTCCAAATTCTGGGGGAGGTGCTGCAGGGAGGTTCCTGAAATCGGCATATGAGCCCATACAAATGGCAGTTAAGGCCACGTGTACTGCAACTCATGGCCACATTGAACAGCTGCTCTCCCAAGGTGTTGGAGTTAGCAAAATCATTATGTCCTGAACCGCCCTGAGGTCTTTTGATGAAGGGTGGTGCATATATAAATGAAATAAATTTGATTGCAAGTTGCACCTCAGAAATACCTCCTCTGTACAAACATTTATCACACAAGTGTCTTCTATGTCCTCCAAAGGAAATTCACTATTGGAACTTCCTATTGTATTGGAAAGGGTCTGAGGGTAGAAACCTGCCAAGGTGTTTAATTACACAAGTGACAAGGATATGAAACACATCAGCCCCTTGTAATGTACACAGGGCAGATTTGTGTCTAGTCGTGCTCTGTACTTTATACAGTACTCATCTTTTCCCTATGAACCTTCTTCCCTTGCACATGGTTTCTCTTCATGCTGTTTCTCTGAGGTCCTCTGCCCTCTTTTCCCCTATGTGTATTCTTCTACACACACACCTTTAGTGTCATACTTTATTCCCAATTGTATTCTTTGGTTCTGCTGCTTGCAGCTTGTTGTGCGTAATGAGAAAGCAATTCCACAATCATTCTCTGACTGTTCAAACCGAATCGACACGCTTGCATGGTATGCTTTGCGGCACTCATCGGAAATAGATAACAAAGCAAAACATGTAGCTCACAAATTTCCAGCGCAAGCTCCCCATCCAACTTTCAGAAGACTAATAGCTTTTGGAATATGTATTTGAGGAAGGGTGGGTGGGAAGAGGTTTGTTTCTCTACCAGAACCTGATGTGGTTCATATTTTCCTTCAGAGGACAGCTGATCAATAAAAGGGAACAATCTCTGAACTGCTAGATGCATGTTAGATCATGGCAAATCTGATACAGAAATGCTAGGTAAATAGTGAGCTAAGAAACAGAGGCCTTATCACTTTGAAGAAAGGAGGAGATAAGGACAGGGAGGGACTATGCACTGTTTGTAAGAAGGAAGGAGGCATGCTGTATACAGAGCAGGTTTGAAGGGCTGAGGACTGGTCTAAGGGGTGTTTGGCCTAGAAGTAGGGAAGGGAAACCTGTGGCCTTTCCAATGATGCTAGACACAACTGGTCAACATCTCTGACCATGCTGCATGCGGCTGGTGAGAGTTGGAGCCCACAGGTTTCAAAAGCTGCAGGTCCACCACCTCTGTTCTAGAACTACCTGAGCTGCTGTTCTTTCAGTAATTACATAGATGTAGAACTGAGCTAGTTGTGGCTTATGATGTCACTGCTGCACTGTGACCTGACAACCTTGACCAGGCAACAGAAAGACAGGAAGCAGCAGAAAGACTAGGGGCTGAGTTTCACCTATTAATATGAACTCATTCACCAATTCTCAGGCTGCAGACTTTTAGCCATTGTGTATTTATGACTGATTTGGTTAAAAGACAGAATGCAGGCTCTAGTGGTTGTCCTTGGATCTCCAAAAGTCTCATGAGACATCACCATGAGTATAAATGAACTGGAAAGGTTTATAAACAAATCATACATGCCTTGTGAAAGAGCACTTGGAGTAATGTGAGAAACAGACCTTCCCTTTCCTGTTAGAAAGACACAATTCTGTCATTGAAGACACAAAGTCTATATTTCTTTAGCTCCACAACAGCTGATTTTCAGTACCTTAGATCTCCAATCTCTGTACAACATGGGCTAATAAAGTTGAGCCAGCAACAATGGGTTTCATTTCAGAGCAAAGGTTTCAGCTGTAAAACCTTAAGTTTGTTTTGCCGAATAAACTATTCAGGCACTGGGTATAAATCTCTCTTTATTAAGTACTGAAGAGCCCAAGAAAATAGATGTGCTTGTTTCTTTCAGATACCATGTGCTGCAGAACCAGGCTTTATTACCATTTCATTGTTGTTTCTGTGGATGCGCTAGCTGTTTTAGGATTTGGTGGTTGATATATTCCTCAAAGGTTTTCATACACTTTGGAAGACGTATGACTTCAGCTTGTGAAATGACGAAGTTGCGAAAGCACTTCAGAGTAAAATTCAGCTTTTTAAAAAAATGACAGTATGGGACAGTTTTTATGTTTTTGATGGTGGTTTTGGTGATGAAAGTGAGTAACAATCCTTCAGAAATCTTTGTAATGCTAAACTAGTTGTTGCAGTTCCATCCTTGGCAGGAAAAGCTACACTGCTGGGTCTCTTGGAAGCACCAGCAGATACCACCACTTTCTCCTGACCCAAAAGGCTTTGGGGAAAGCGAATGTGGTGGTGGTTTTGATGGTTCACACAACCAGCTTGAGTAGCACTGTGCTCACTTTAAGAACATCAGAAGAGCCCTGCAGGATCAGACCAAAAGCCCATCTAGTCCCGCATCCTGTTTGCTCTCAAGCACTCAAACAAGGGTGCTTGCTTTTGTGAGTGCCCCTGCTTAATTGCTGACAGTATTCTAACATAGGACTCACTCAGGTCAAGCATCTCTCCTCCAAAATGAATGTGCCCTTGCATCCCACGTCACTGTAGTTCATACCTACCAAGTTCCTGTGGGAGAAATAAGGGACCGGACCGGAAGTAGAAGACCGGAAGTAGCGCTGCCGCCATTTTGGAACTGGGCGGAGCATGCTCAGAAGCGACTTTTGATGCTGCTTTGGCCAGTTCCAAAATGGCCGCCGCGCCAGAAGTCGCACTGCAGCCATTTTGGAACTGGGCAGAGCTGCATCAAAAGTCACTTCTGAGCATGCTCCGCCCAGTTCCAAAGTGGTCGCAGCGCCAGAATAAACCGGGGGGAAACAAAAAAATCTGTTTTTTCAGCTGAGAACAGCTAGAAAAACAGGGGTTTCCCGGGGAATACGGGAGACTTGGCAGCTATGCTGTAGTTGCCTTCCGCACTGCTCAGCAACATATATGGAATGATGAATTCTTCTAGGACAGCATTTGCCAATCTGATGCCCACCAGATGTTTTGGACTATAACTCATCTTCATCCCATGCTGGCTGGGCTGATGAAAGTTATGGTCTAAAACATCTGGAGGGCACCAGATTGGCAAAGGCTGGTCTAGGAAGTGTGCACACACCAATTTTTGGCCAGTGGCATGACTTCTTTTATGATCCCTCCCCTGATTCCCCCCCCCCGAAACCACCAGGACTATATTTGCCTTTTAGGAAAGGATTGGTGTTCTGCTCCAGCTGCAGTGGAATATGTTGTGCTGCAGCCTAAGCCAAGCTGTAAGTTCAAGGTATAAAAATGTGAGACAGTGGCAAGCAAGGCCAGTGTTACTCTAATGCAGGGGTTCCCAACAAAATTTTCTCGAGGACCCCTCATCGAGCTGCTATTGTGACAAGGACCCCCATTAATTCCTAATCCTAAAATTAAAAAGTGAGAGCCAAATTAAGAGTCTTTTTATATTTTATATTTATACGTTTTTTACAGTTACAACAGAGTACTCCATCAGTATACAGTTAGTTTTAATTTTCAGTTCTTAATGAGATGAACCACTTTTTAACCAACGGTCCATTTTTAACTATGCGAACTATAGCTTCTGCGAAAAACAACGCTTTGTTTACAAACACTACTGTTTTGCAAAGAGGCAGCGCGCGCCAGGGAGGAGGGAGGGGAATGGAGAAGACAGGGTACCTGCGCAGTAGTGCACAAATGAAGCCGACGTGCGCAAAGCATCTTGGGGAGGTGAGCATTAGTAGAATGCGTGTGCTGCCTCTTTGCAAAACAGTAGTGTTTGTAAAGCGCCACCTAACGGCATACAGCAGAACTACTGCCTCTATCTAATTCTAGTTTTGCGCTAGACTCTGCTCATGCAGGAAGTGGCCAAAACAAAAAATCTGTTATCATACAAAATATATTTAATATATATATTATTCTAATAGCATCTTGCGGACCCCTCTGGCATAGCTCGTGGACCCCTGTGGGTCCGCGGACCACCTGTTGGGAACCACTGCTCTAATGATATCAGTGACTAGAGCTGCAAGACCTGATCAGTACATTGGAGGGAGCATGGTGGCCAAAATGGTGCCCATCATAAGTTGTTGGACTACAACTCCCATCATCCCTGACTACTGACCTTCCTGGGTTGTGGCTCATGGGTATTGTTGTCCAACACCTTGTGGAGGGCATCATGTTCGCTATTCCTAGCATAAGCTGTTCTGAGATATCTGAAGGAAGAGTGCATATTCAGGTTGCATAATAGCAACAATAATATTGACATCTCCCCGCTAAATGCTAAAATAAATAGTAGTGCAGTTAGCAGTAGGTTTTAAGCGGAAAATCAGTAAACTGTGTGCATCATTTATATAAATACTGTTTTAGAATTACTAAAAATTAAGTTGGGCTGAATGATCCAAGGAGAAATATGAGACTAGTTCTGTAAGGCTTTACAGCCTTACATTTCATTGATTTAAATCAGGTTGTTTTGAAGTAAGTATTCATAGGATTGCAATCTATGGTATCTCCAACGCCCTTTGCCACCTACAAAGGTCAAACCAAATTGTCTCTATACAAGAGAATAAATTGTGTGTGTATTGGGGGGGGCGTTCCTGCAGATGTTTATGCACATTAGTGATTTTCTATTGCTAATCCATTATCAATTCAGAGGAAAATGCTTGGATTTTTTTTAATTTATTGGATTTTTTATTTTTTTTAACTGTTTTGCCTGGACCTCGTTTTGATTTGTGCTCTGCATGGTAATATGGCACTTCTGTTCCTTGATCACTAGTTGTCTGACCCGTTTTGTAACCAGTTACACACAAGCGTATCCACCACTCTGCTTTCTTTAGAACATGGAGGAAATCAGTTGTTAATGGATATTTGGACATGCCCGATAGTTGA
Source organism: Zootoca vivipara (assembly GCF_963506605.1). Taxonomy (NCBI): domain Eukaryota; kingdom Metazoa; phylum Chordata; class Lepidosauria; order Squamata; family Lacertidae; genus Zootoca; species Zootoca vivipara. Next base: position 83,348,749 of record NC_083280.1, read on the forward strand.
AGCATTTGATTGAAACCATTGAACTGCTTCCCATAGCAAACAGTGCTCACTGTACAAGTGGTTTAGCTCTATTACCAGGAATGCATTTGTATCTGTAGTAAGAAATCATCGCTGAAAATGTATTGTGTTTTGTGGAGACACACTGGCTATCATTGATGCTTTTCTGAAGCAGCTTGCCCTTGAACATGACGGTCAGATACAAGTCATTGCCTCAGGATGTTTTCAATTGATTACTGAATGGCCACAGAATTAATTTGGGTATCTTTCACTGAGTTGCTCCAGTTCAGTGTTTTAACATCTTTGCTTGACTACTGCTGGAGACATGCATTCATATTTCATCATAATGAATTTATATCTCACATACATATACTTAACAGATAGATTATTATTGGTTGATTGTTTTTAATTTATTGCCTGCCGTTCACCCTAGGGTCCCAGGGTGGGTTACAGCCATTTAAAATGCAACATTAAAATAATATTTAAAATGTACAATTACAAAAAAATGCAAAGGGTGGGTCTAGAAAATATACATCTTGCACTGGATTTTTTAAAAAATCAGGAAAAGGGAGATTGATAAAACGGCTATAAATTGTTGTGCTGATTCAGATGTTTAATCTGAAACCAAGATGGATTGGAGTTCGTTGATGTCTCTGGCAGCCTCTGTTTACATCATGGATGTTGGCTCATATTATGTACAGTGGAACCTCGGTTTATGAACACCTCGGTTTATGAATTTTCGGTTTATGAACGCTGCGGACCCATCTGGAACGGATTAATTCATTTTCCATTACTTTCAATGGGAAAGTTTGCTTCAGTTTATGAACGCTTCAGTTTATGAACAGACTTCCGGAACCAATTACACCCATGCTTCAGTTTATGAACGCTTCAGTTTAAGTACTCCGCGGACCCGTCTGGAACGGATTAATCCACTTTCCATTACTTTCAATGGGAAAGTTTGCTTCAGTTTATGAACGCTTACTCTGCGGACCGTCTGGAACGCATTAATTCACTTTCCATTACTTTCAATGGGAAAGTTCGCTTCAGTTTATGAACGCTTCAGTTTATGAACAGACTTCCGGAACCAATTGTGTTCATAAACCGAGGTACCACTGTATATGTATATGATTTGTATTGTTTTATTGGTACTGTTGCTGCAGATTTGTCATGGCCTTTGGCTAGAATAATAAAATTATATTATTAATAACTATTATTATTATTTAAAAAAACAGAATTACACACTGCTTACAAGGCTTAGTCATTCCTTCGTAAGACTCAACATCAATTTGCTGTTAATAAATAATAAAATATACATGGGTAATCCAAAAGGGGCCGGATAATATTTTCTTGTAGTAGAAAACTGAAATAGATGGAAATTTGTGTATATCTAAATCTGTATCTATAGCTGGCAGCCCAATCCTATGTAGGTTTGTTCAGAAATGCATCTAATTTTACTGGGAGAAAGCACTGTAGTACTGTAGCCTTTGTATACAAGGCACATCTGACTATTTTTCTCACTAAACTTTCCAATTTCCCCCTGCAATTCATAGGACTTAGCTTACTTTAATCTAAGACCATTGTTCTCCAAAAGTTGCCTATATTATTATTATTTTTCCTCCTTGCTGACAACTATAGAGAGAACGTGTAATGGAAACTTGTTGTTTAGTCATGTCCGACCCTTCGTGACCCCATGGACCAGAGCACACCAGGCACCCCTATCTTCCACTGCCTCCCGCAGTTTGGTCAGACTCATGTTGGTAGCTTCAAGAACACTGTCCAACCATCTCGTCCTCTGTCATCCCCTTCTCCTTGTGCCTTCCATCTTCCCCAACATCAGGGTCTTTTCCAGGGAGTCTTCTCTTCTCATGAGGTGGCCAAAGTATTGGAGCCTCAGCTTCCATGGAAACTTAACAGATATAATTGGTAAAGCAAATAGCTGAGATACCATGTTTAATTACCTCAAAATTGATTGATTTTTTAATCACCTCCATTTGTTTTTGCAGAATGTGGTTGCAAATTCTAAAATCGTTTCTTTCCACCCCCTTTTCTCTCCCTCCTTCTTTCTAGATTGAGGAGGATACGTGGCAGAAATACTACTTGGAAGGAGTTGCTAATGAAATGTATACAGAGTATCTTTCTAGTGCCTTTGTCGGTTTGTCATTCCCTGCTGTTTGTGAGTAAGTATTTATACAACCATTTATTTGTAAGCCGCCTTCTTCCTCTCAAATGGCACCAGAAGCTCATTGTTCCAAACCCTAATACAGTTGTACCTTGGTTTTCAAACAGCTTAGTTCTTGCAAGGTTCTGGCTCCCAAACGCCACAAACCTGGAAGTGACTGTTCCGGTTCACGAACTATTTTTGGAAGCCGAACGTCCGACGGGGCTTCCACAGCTTCCCATTGGCTGCAGGATCTTCCTGCAGCCAATCAGAAGCCACACGTTGGTTTCTGAATGTTTTGGAAGTTGGACGGACTTCTGGAGCGGCTTTCTTTTGACTTCCAAGGTACAACTGTACCGTTAATGCAATAGCATTGCAGGACGTCTTCAAATACTAAGGTTGTTTTTTTCATGTACTGTAAATGCATTTAGAATTGATGTGAGGTGGGGGTGATTTTTTTGGAAACAGACTACTTGTGATCTATTTCTTAGAGCTATCTTCCAAGAAGTAGGACAGTGCACATTTTGTAGACATACCATGAAAGCACAGAAATTGGTATTAAATTCTGCTCCCCATTTTTGCTCTTTTATTATTTAATAAAAAGCAGGTATGTAGATCCCGTTGCTGTGAAAATGAGCTTGAAAGTGTCTATGCACATTTGTTTGAGGCTTGTGAGCTGAAGAGGATTTCCATGGGTCAGGTGGGGGGTCCTTCCTAGCACTTCCTCCCTAGCATTTCCTCCCATCAATAGCTGAAGCAGAATAAATTAAGCAAATCTAGGCAGAGGGGTATTATTTTGCAATCTACACGCAGGTCACAGAATCATTCTTTTATTTTCCAGAATGCTGATATTGACTTACTTTTAAGTCAAAGTACACAGAGGACTAGAGAATGGGATTACATAACACATTGCTTCCATTATGAACAATAATAAAAACTGACCAAAAAATAAACAAATAAAATAATTAGTGCCAACCTCAAGTTCAGGCTTATTTGAATTTTCATATAGGTACATTTCACAAAGAAGAGAGCTATGTTGACTGAGACATATTTAGGATAGTGACATTTTCCTGGCTTTGCATTGCATATATTTTCGTACCTATAATAGAGCTGGACCAAAATAATCATCTACAGAATGAAAACAGCCACACAAGCTGTTGTGCAAACACTTGGATGCTCTAGTAGGTAAATTCTATAGTGGATCTCATGCTTGCATAAGATATTGTACAAGGTCTTCTGCAAGCAGAACATCAGCCTTGGGTTTAATTTTAAACATGCAGCTATCTAGGTATAAATGTCTCTTCCATGAGTGGAAGTTGGTTCTGATTGTGGCTGGGCACTTACAGACTTCTAAGAACTTGCAGACAAGCCTCCTGGTTTAATCGAAAGTAGGGAATTAACTGTTGAGTAGCTACAACCAGGTGACTGAGCTGTACACATGGTAAAAACGAAGGGTTCTGATGGCGGGTGGGGGAGAGAATTATTTATAACAATTATGTCAATAGTTGTATTGCATGCCAGAGAGTTTATTACTATACATCATTCACAATGCCTTCAATAAAAGTGACAAACTGCATCTGTCATCTCCATCATATAATATGTGCAGTGAAAAATGTCAGGATTGTCCAAGACAGTAAATCAGCTTAACATGATTAGAAACGAACTTCATTAAAAGAGCCAAATACATTTCAACCAAAGACTTCCTCAGTGACTGTTCTTAAACCAATCTATGATCTCTTGATTCATATTAAGATACAAGTACTAATGGCCTCTAGCTAGTACAATAAACTTATTGAATATAAACTTTATTGATTAATAATATACATACAGATACTATCAAGATATATACTGGAAGGCTTTGGTCAAAGCTATTTTTGTGTTTTTAATGAAATTCAGTTAAATCAGTTTTTTTTGCTTTTATTTTTCTTAAATGTAGTAAAGTTTAAACCATTAAGAAATATAACAGTGTGTAACCAAACAAAGCCAACACCACAATCATATTAAGTATTGGACAAATCTGAAACGTCACTGGAGATGTCGAAGATGATGACTTGTTTGTTTTTTTGAGACACCCAACTTACCTTTTGATCCCAACAGGACAGTAGGTCTGGTGGCCAAATGACCAACTGATATTCAGATCCAGGGGGGGGGGGCAAACATTGTGTGTGATGTGCCGTAATGTCAAAGCTGTGTCATAATCAGGTTGCCATAGAAGCAGATGTGAGGGCATCAGGCCATATGTGTGTGTTGGGAGCAGGAAGGAAGTGCCCAGACTGAAAGGTGTTGCCTAAAATAGGTTGCCAGAAAGGAACCTATTGTCCTAGTAGGGTAAATAAGTAGAGGTGCATGTTTTGAGCGATCAGATTTTCATGGAGAGAAATTGAGGCTAGAACCTAAGGAAACAGTGAATTGAACACGTTATCAGTAATGGCTCATGTCCACAATAGTGGCTGGCTGCATAACCCTTAAGTAAGTTGGATAACTGTTTTCCATTCTCCTCTTGCATGCTATTTATTGATCATAAGCAGTCAGGTTTGCCTCTGTCTGGCTGTAGTAATAGCAGGGTCACACATAGTTTAGCCTTCAACCTACACAGACTGTGACGAACTTTGGATAAAACATTTTTATTTCTACATAAAACTGCTCTGTTGGTTGTTGTTTTTGTTTTTTTTCAAAATTAGTAAGAAGTTTCAAATACATTTCCATTTCTGATGATTTGGCCATATTTGCAAAAAAGAAAAAGAAAGGTGTCTAATTCCTGTACTGTATTAGTAGTTATTTCACTATGAGATACAGATTGTTACATAACAATCTAATTTATACATATACCGTATATTTAAATTCTCATCACATAATCAAATGAATCTCAGCAATTATATGAGGATTATAATTTTACTCTTTTTTTTAAAGGGGGGACTTTTGGACTCTTTGAGTTGCATGTTAACTTCATTTCCATGTAGCATCATTTCAAAGGCCTGATTCTTGCATCGTTGTGAAGGGGCATGAAGATGTGAGGTATAGAAATACATAAGATACTTTTCTACTCATCATTTTCTAATCACCCCTGCCAGTGTATAAAACTGATGTGCTCACCATTAGCTGGGTTTGCAGTAGTTTGCAAAGCTTGGTGCTTGGCTTATTAACATGGTGAGCAGTCCCCCTGGCTTCATATGAATCTGAACAGAAAATGTCACCTGCTAAACATAAAATCTCAAACGATTCTTGCAACATTTTGCAGTGCAGCTAATCGTGCCCCAGTGGGCATGGTTCATGTGAAGCAAACCCACTGGGAGCAAAAGCTCAAAGCATTTTTCATTGTCATGGCAGCTGTGTTTCCATATGGTTCTTGAAAACATATCTATGCTAAGCCTGTGTTCAGTCTACGGCTATCATTTGTATCAAGTGCTGAGGTAGAATAACCAGTAAAGAAAGAGGCCTTTAATGAATTTTAGGAGCACCCCAAAAACATGCTCCTGAAGTATTTGATTATCTGAAAACTTAATTATCTATTTCCTGATTTAAATTAAAGAGAGGCAGTAACTCAAACTTAACCAACATTTTAATGATAACATGATTCCTCACTTCAGGTTAATTAAAGCTCAGCGGCAATTAGGATGTGGTGTTGTATATCACCAAGCTTGGAGCAGGAATATTTTCATTACAGCAAGGAATTTGTGTTTTGTTTCATGATAACATAGAATACATTAAAATCTGCTTGTACTTGGTTCTTGAAAACAAATATAAATTGCTTGTACCTACCGTTTAGTCACATGGCGGCACACCTACAATCAGCTGTTTTGCTATAATATACAGAGATGGAGCACTTTAAATAGCATTTTGTGCTTTAAAACAGTTTGTAATGGATATTGCTCTTTTATATGGATTGATAACCTGGTTCTTAAATTTCCACCCAAAATGTTGCCTGAAGAGAAATGCAAAGCAAAATGTGTGTGTGTGTGTGTGTGTGTGTGTGTGTGTGTGTGTGTGTGTTTCTTAGGCAAAAAGTCTGAGGAATTCGAAAGGAAGAGTTCTGATAAGCTAGCACAGTTCTCAGAAGGCTTTTCACAGGTCTCAAACTTTAAAAAAAGATGAGAAGTGAAAAGATCAGGGCCAGCATGTAAATTGTAATTCAGAGTAACTTGCATGGCCACAACCAGTTTTCCACCATGCAAATTGGCTCTGCGTAGGAGCAAAAATTAATGCAGAAAGCCAAACTCATGGAATCAGAACTGGAAGGAACCTGCTCCTTTCCCCTACCAATCAAATCATATTAGTGATTTGGCATTGGCAGAGGGTGTCCAGAGAGTCTACTGTGTGTGTGTGTGTGCACACACGCACACACACACACACAAAGCGGAACAGTTATAAGATCAGCAGTTTCTTGGGTAGTCACACTGACCTTTAGTTAGCATTAGCAATGGAGGAAGCAGAACCAATGAGGGTTTCACCTGCTACTAGCAGGGGTCTCTGCTCCATACTGTTTGCATGCTTACTGTTGCCTCTGGCAGTGCTTCCTCCTAACCCTTTCACAATGCAGCGAGAGAGAAGAAATGAGAGGTGTCTCTGGGTTCTGCCATAGACATTATTCCCACTGGGGTCATGTATACGTGCACCTGTTCATACAATAAATGGCACATGGGCTAAATTTCCCCACTAGTAATCCTAGTCAAATCTGAGTCTGTGGTGGAAAAATATTGTGTTCCATGTGCCTTTGGGGAAACCCGCCTCCACTGCTGTCACCTCCACCACCTCCCTTGTAAGGTTCATATTTTATCTTAAGGCAAGCAGAGGAGGAGGAGATAGCAGTGGTAGCCACTTCACAGTAATTATTTGAATGTTCAAATCAGAACACCATGAAAACTCTGATCTCTTTTGCGATTAGTAGAAAGGCAATCACCCATTCCTAATACCAGCACTTTAAAAATTGTACTGGGTGGGGGTGGAATTGGCAAGAAAAATGCCTGTTACTAACCCCTGACTATTTTGAACCAATTGAATTTTCTCATAGTAGAATATAGAGTGCATTAAAGTTCATGAGTTTCGAAGTCACTCTTACTAACTTCCTGTATGGGTTGTCATAATTGAAAAACCAATTTGCACTGGGAAAAGGCACTTTTTGGCTACTGTCACTACCTGTGAACTCAAGATAAGTGCTGGGACTTGCAGCACACCCAGACCACATGCTCTGCCTGGTTTTTGTTTTTTTGTTTTGTGTGTGTGGGGGGGAGTAATGTCCCAATAAGAGGAACTGCCCAATCCCATACCAACTGGGCCTCCCACAATGAACATCTCCATCATGTCTGGCTTGAATTTTAATTCATTCACCCATATCTAGTCATCACTGATGTAAGGCATCTGTTGAGCGCTCCCTTTGCCTCATCTGGCTTCATTGAAAAGGAGAAACAGGAGAGAAAAGGAGTAACAGAACAGAGCTTACCAATAGCACTTCTCATCAAATCTCCAGACAGTTTCTCAGAGCAGTTTCATGTTGATATTAAACACAAAATTAAAAAGAGATGTTTAACATTGCAATGTGAAATATTTTTTATTTCTTACAACTTGGAAACATTTTTTTCCTTTCCTTGGAGTACATGAGCCAGGACCAAAATGGGTTCCAAGTGTGCTTAATAAGGAGGAATGTGATTCTTCTTCTTTTATTTTACAAGATCTGTACCTCAGTAGTTGGAATATAGGTGGTAACCATGAAGTCATCATTGTCTTAAAAAATGAATAAATGATACTGAAGTTGGTTCCCAGTTCAACAAAAATCTGTGTGAATAGCCTAAATGGTTTATTTGACCTGCACCACAAAATATGTATTATAATACCCCAGATCATGCAGTTCCATCATCTGAGAACTCTCTCCTTTGAGATGCGCCATCAATCTGTGGGACATCATTCTATTTTCAAACTACTGACCTATAGATCATGTTAAAAAAACAACAACACACTTACTCAACACAATTGGTACCAATTCACCATTTGGGGTGGCATGACTCAGGAATGATTAAAGTGAGTGCAAGGAATCATTGATTAAAAATTTGATAGTACAATTTGAAAAAAAAAAATGTTTCAAGGCCCAAATTCAGTCCACCACCCCATTCTGCTTTGTTGATTGAAAATTCACTCCCTAGTTCCAGTATCTTCTCTGCCCCCACTGGCATCTGAAAGGAATTGATCCCTTTATACACCAGCCCCTATCCTTAATTCTACCCACCAAGTGTAAAAAGTGTGTGTGGGGGGGGTGCTTACTTAATTGAGCTAATATCCATGTGCTGTAAATTAATATTTTGTAGGTTCATAGGATTGGAAGGGACCACAAAGGTCAGCTGACCCAGGGGTCAGGGTAGCAGGAGGTCAGTCCTGCACAAACATAGCCCCCGCCCAAAAAAACCCAACAGCACCTCAGTTTTGCTTCCCTTATTTGCTTGTAGCACCTGGGCTTGATGAGGCATGTGAACTTCACCTGTTCTGAGCCTACTCAGGCTTGAGGAATCACACACTACCTCCCACCTGGAGTTAATGAACCCCACCTGGCCAGCTAGTGAGCTGGGCTGTGGGCCCTTGCCTGCCTCAGCCTCCTAAAGCACCCCTTCTGCTGCTTCCTATGCATCAGAGCCTGCCGTGTTGATGGAGCCAGGGGCCCTGCTACTTGGGTTCCTGTGCCCTGACCCCCATTCCCTTGCCATCGTCTGTTACTCCGTGAGTACTTCCTACACCAACTTCTGCTTCCCCACCCTAAGCTTGTGTGCTACACCTCTCGCCAGGATCCTCTTCCTCCTCTCTACCGTCCTGCCAGTTCATGACATTTCATCACTTTGGATATTTTCCCCTGTGGTGTCAAATTAGTGAAAGGTGTGTTTTGTTTTATGGGAACTTCTGTTTACTACCACATGTTAAAGTGGAGTTTTAATGCTATTGTGATGGCAAGGAATGGTTGGATTCTGTGTGTTGTTTCCTTTTCACAGTTTTCCTAATCTGTGCACTGTAGGTGGAATGGTGCACAGAAAGGGGTGACTAGCCTTTTCTTTTTCTAGTAATTTACCATTTTCTATATGCATTGAAGTTTCCAAAATACCAGACCTTGTTTATATCTGTGTGTTCCATGATAATAGCAGGTGTTGGGGTGGGGAGTGATACATTCATTTTTTAGTGAACTAGATATACAGAATGTTTCAAATCTATTTTACGGTATATGAGTGGTAAGTTCAATACCCCCCCCCCAAAAAATATAATAATAAATTAGAATAATTTCTCTCTAGGTAGGTGGAAACACTTGGTCCTCTGTGTTCATATTGCTGCCATTAATAAAATGTTAGCATTTCAAAAAATAGGAAATAGTAATGTCTTTTTTCTTTTCCTTTTTGTGAATCTTGCCATAGTACTTACATGGTGAAAAACATTTATTAGAATTAATATGCTTGCTATTGTTGGTTCCTACCTTCAAAAAGGCCCCCATTGCAGCTACCATTAGGACAGTGAGCTGTGGAAGACTGTTTAAAAAACCAGGCTTTTTTCATTTATGTAAACCCCCTTCATCGTGTTCCCCTAACTTTGAAACATTGTTTTCTAAAACTGGCTGCATGGAAGATAGTTGATCTCATATGTATGAAATCAGCTGGCTTGAAACAACATAAAACAAAAGATTATTGCTTATGCATTACGTAAAGCAAGGGTACCCAATATGACACTCTCCAGGTGCTATTGGACTGCAACTCCCATCATCCCTCACCATTGGTCATGCTGACCGGGGCTAGCAGGAGCTGAAGTACAGCCTCATCTAAAGGAACCAAGTCGGCTTCCCCTGAACTAAATTGTGTTTGTATCAGCTATGTAGAATAATCTTCCCTTGGAAATAAGACATGCACTGACAGTTTAGTGTTTGACATAATGCTGTTTTGCTTACCCAGTGCAGGTTTAGCCTCAACAGTGCTGTCACCTTTTATTTCCAGCTGAAATTGTGTCTTGGTAACATTTGTAATGAAGAAGTTTTCATTTCTACCCATGATAGGGTGACTGTTTTCTTCCTTCCTTCTGGCAGGCTGGTGTTTGCGAAGCTAAAGCTCTTAATGATAGCCATAGAGTACAAGTCGGAACAACGGGAAAGCAGGTAAGTCATTGTCTACAAAACCATTTTCCTAATGCACCTTTGATAACTTGACCCACTTATATTTCTTCCTTCCTTCCCTTCAATGGATCTTTATACCTATGGAAACATTCTAAATCTCACTCATCGTGGCATCGCTGCACCAGCTCATATAACCCAACCAAATGGCTGCACCATCTCTCTTCTGACCGAGACTCCCATGAGGATGGTTGAAAGGAACACTGTTTTAATTTCTATTGCTAAGCGCTCTCGCTCTCGCTCTCTTTCTCTCCCCCCGCCCCAAGTGCACTGCATATTTAGGAACCAAGGGTAGCAATGTAGCACCCTTCAGATGTTGCTGAACTACAGTTCCCATCATCCCTCACCATTGGTCGTGCTGTAATCCACAACATCTGGAGGAATCAATTTTTCTACCCCTGCATAAAATGCTGCAAAAAAGAACCCCAATCTTGATGCAATCGTACATATAATTGCATCAACTTTGTTTTTTGTTTTGGTTTGCGGTGTTTGTCAGTGTTTATCAGTATTGCAAAAGGTTCTTTTCTTTGAACTAATTCTACAGATGGTTCCGATTAGTCCTTGTAAATACACAGCTACTATAGGCGTGTGTATAGTTATCAGTGAAAATAATTTCTTGTAAAGATTACATGTAGCTCCATGCTAACTATTGCATAATTCACTTTGAAAGTGTCTCTTCCGACACAGTTAAACAGATTATTGAGGCCGGGGGGGAACTTGCCAAACGTTTGTTTCTTAATGCTATCCAGTGATCATTTGTTCCATTGGCTCAGCTTCGTTTTTTCCATCTTCACCTTTGCAGTCCTCTTGCCTTACTTGCCCATAAAGCTTTTCAATCCCACTGTCTGTGGGGGACTGTAGATGCCAGTGAGTTTCTTCCAAGCCAGGCTCAGAAAAGAACATCAGGGGCTTATAGAAGCCTACCTCAAATGAGAGGCAAGCTTTTAAGACCCCTTGATTCTTTCTCTGCTTGAACTGATATCCAGATGGGAGGAGAATTGCCAGCTTTCCTGACTGGCATATGCTGTTTACAGCCTAAGCAAAGCCTTTACCACCAGATAAGGATTATGGGTGTGTTGGTCACTAAAGGCTGCACACACCTCTAAAAAGTTGTCCCCCTGCCACTGTGGGCACATTTATGTGGAGAAGAGGCATACAAATAGAATGATTAATTGATTGAATAAATACATACATAATGGAGCTAGGTTGCTCCCCTACCTTTCACAGGGCCAGTTTTAAGAGTTGCAGGGGTGAAATCAGAGGGTGGTAACCAAAAGCTGTCTCCACATGGACAACTGCAACATTTCCACACACCCCAAGCCCCAAGAAAAATTACCTAAGTTATCCCCCTTGGAATTTGAATAATTTCCTAGTTAAGATGGGGGGGAGCACTATGGAAAGCTCACCTGTCTTGACCCACAATTTATTGTATACAAAAGATTGTGGTATAATCATGTCAGGCGTAGTGTTGGGATTGGCAAAATCATGGCTTTCCACATTGCTTACAAAAATGTAAGCAAATAAAGATGAGGGCAACAGAGAAGAAAGGAAAGAACAGGTCTGGAACTATGAGAATGTGTTTGCAGCACTTGTTGGAAATGAATGTGAATGGGAGGTGACCTTTCAAACATTCATAAAGCTAAATAAGAGTGCAAAGTAAGGGAGATCGGTTTTTTAAACAGCCCTGATTAGGCATGATAAAGACAGCATACTAGTTGAACTAAACTGTGCTTTCTGATAAGTTTTTACAGTGGAAATTTATTGGGCTCTTTGTTATTTCACCTGTGCACCAACCTCCTCTAGGTTAGGGCGAACCTAGGCCAGTCATTCATTGCAAAGGAAAGTTCCGAAAATTGCCACACTTCCTTGGCATTTTAAAGGGACAACACACACACACACACACACACACACACACACACACACACTGGAATTATTGATATCCTACTTGGTGTCTTATCAGTTTTGCTTTTTGGTGACCTAGGTACTCTCTGAAAACACAGATTCAGCACTCTTTGTTATACTAATGTTTGGAGCAAAAACATGCACCTTTGGTCCTACGTATCTCCTGTAACACTCTGCCAACAAGCGATATGTAGAAAGGGTGTATGTGATCCCAGATGTTTGTTTTATGTTGTCAAATACTAATCTCTGTTTATTTCAAAGGGATCCCATTTTCAAAAACTCACAAACTTGAAAGTTGTTCCAGTTTCAAAATAAATTTTGCCATTGAGAATCCCCACGATGTATTTGCAAACATAAAGTCTATGCTTGATTTTGAACAGAGTTGTTCATTAGTAGTCAAGCTGACTACTGTGGCTTCCCTCCCAATAATGGCATTGCTGCAGCTTTCCTGCACAATGTGGTGATGAAGTTGGTGCCGTGTGGGTGCACCAGCAGAGCCAATCTGATGCTTCTGCTGGAGAACCTGCACAGCTCTGTTGTCCTGTCCTGTCAAGCTGCTGTGACGCTGGTGACAGGACAATGCCTCTGCCCTGCCACCCCAGCTGCTGCAGTATCCAATACCACATTCTCACCAGTACTGTCATACATTACTTTGCACATCATTCAATAGTTCCTGCTCTGAATATTCACAGTAATTTCCTTTGTTGCCATTTACTAACATGCACATCAAATGTATATTTCCCACATCCTTTCTTTAGTAGCACACTGGGCAGTCTCTTCGTTTGAGTTAACCAGTGGTTTTCATGGTTTTCAAAGGAAACTGGAATAAATCTTTCAGTACAAAAAACAAAATATATAAATATCAAGAGCATCCTGTTAGAAATTAAGGCTAGGGTACAAAGGTACACCCAAGGGTTTGGGCATGCCGTTGATCTTTTAAGCTTGTTTTTAAGGCAGTATTGTGAGAATTTTAGCAGGGAATTCTTACATAGGTGAGCATCCTGAGTTTGGGTGAATGGAACTGAGGATGGCACAGCCTGAAAGGAGCAGGCTATACCCCCACTTTCTCCTGCCCCAAAGTTCCCAAAACATACACTGGAGGTGGCCGCAGCAGTGGACATTCCCAGCCCATGGCAAAGCTTCTTTTCCCATTCTAGTTAGTAGCCTAGGAAATGCCAAGAATAATTTATGGCCAATTGTGTGAACCATTAAACCAGCTCTCCGGCGACCAATGCCTTGGCATACCCTAACATTTATCAACTGAGTAATAATAATAGAATCATTATCTGTGGTATACATATTGATTCTCCCCCTGCTCCCAATCCCACCACGGTCACTAGTATCGTGCTTCTGGACCAGAGGGTGTCACCTTCTGGTACCTCACAAGCTAAATTCAGTGGGACTTGATTGTAGGAGTATACATTTAGAGATGAGTGTTAGTATTTGATTGAAAAGAGGGCTTCCAAATGATTCTTCAGTTTAGGTCAGCTGGACCCACACTGCTGAGCTTCCCAAGTGGATGGGTTCAGTTTGCTTCTTGTCTTCCTTGAGGCTCAAGGGCACCATCATTTGCAGCCCAATGCAGAACTGAAATATCTAATCTACGAGCCCTACAGAGGGAAAGTTAATCAAGCAACTAGCTATTTCAGTACCCTGCTAAAAACACCATTTCCTTCCTCAAATACAACTTTGAGAGTGTCTTCCCCCCCCAATGGGACCCAGGTGGCGCTGTGGGTTAAACCACTGAGCCTAGGGCTTGCTGATCAGAAGGTCGGCGGTTCGAATCCCTGTGACGGGGTGAGCTCCTGTTGTTCGGTCCCAGCTCCTGCCAACCTAGCAGTTCGAAAGCACGTCAAAGTGCAAGTAGATAAATAGGTACCGCTACAGTGGGAAGGTAAACAGCGTTTCCATGTGCTGCTCTGGTTCGCCAGAAGCAGCTTTGTCATGCTGGCCACATGACCTGGAAGCTGTACGCCGGCTCCCTCGGCCAATAACGCGAGATGAGTGCCGCAACCCCAGAGTCGGTCACGACTGGACCTAATGGTCAGGGGTCCCTTTACCTTTACCCCCCCCCCAACACACTTCCCCTCTTTTTTTGCAAAAGAAAGTAAGAATGGAAAAAGAATCAACACCCTTCTCTCATACACCCCATGTTTACTCCTCCGTTGAACTTTCTCCCTGTCTCTCCATTTTGTCCTCATTCTCAGCAGAAAAACCTTTTTTTCATTTTAAAAAAAGAAGTGCAAAACATGTTGCAGCCTGTGGAGGACTTGAAATAAAAGGGTTTTTTTGCCTTTGTTTTGGTGTCAGTTGATTTCTTACCAAAGTGTTTGATTTGCATTTTTTTTCTTGTCGTTTGCAGAAGCCGAAAGCGGTATGCCCTCTTCGTTACCTTTCCTTCCAACCTCAGCCCTACCTTCACTCCTCCTAACTTCAGGACTAACCCCTTGCCAAGAGTACAGGAAGATAACACCTTTGTCTATCTTTCTCTCCATATATATACACGTAAATATATGTATATACACGTCCAAGTGTGCATACATATATATATATATATATGTATCTATATATATGAGTCCCCCCACAGTTTCAAAGAGGAGAGAGAACTTTATAGCAACAGATTGTTTCTTCGTTGGTTCTTGTGACTCTCGCATTAACTTCTTTGCAGGAATATACCTATATCTATATATACATGCACACATGCGGGTATATATACAAATGAAATTTTGATTCCAGGCTTCTATATTAAGATGCCAGAGGTGCATAAGATTATTACAGTGGGAGAACTGCCTCTCCTGTTCCGTACTCTCCCCACCCCCTGTTTTATGTACTTCCCTTATGTTACCACAGTGTCTGCTCCCTGTCTATTAACCTCTGCACTGCCCCATTGTCTTTGTCGTATTCACACCTTTGCTGAGAGATCCCTTGAGTCCTCCTTCAGCATACCTGTTGAACACACAGTATTTTTCCATGTCCTAAAGTTTCACCTTCCATTAACAAAGTACAAATGTGTTGATTTTTCTTTTAGTTTACATTTTAAAATTTTGGATATGTAACATTCAGTCGGATTAACTGAGAACACAGCGTCACACAGAGAAACAACTATATTGTTTTATCCATGCACAGTGGGTGGCTCTTTGTCCTACATGTTCATATTCATACCAACATGGGAGAGGCCATTTACTGGGACCTTTGAATGAGTTGGCTAATTTCTCCACACTTTGCACTGGCATGTTTTGCATACTACTTTTGTGGGCCGGTATTCAGTGCCCCATCTCGAGCTTACATGCCATCCTGCTGTTTTGGATTTGAAATAAGTAAGGCATGAACTACCAAATCCCTTTAACTTCTCTATTGCTTCACTAGCCTGCACTTCCGAGGGTGCCCACTGGGACCTCCTCAGCCTTGACATACTTTCATTGCTTCTTGCACTGCATACCCCAACCTTCCTTCTTCCTCCTTCTTCCCTTCCTCTCCCTCCTGCTCCTGTTTTCGTTACATCATTCTGTGTAGTTTGTAACATTCTTTCTTTTTATCTTTTTAGTTCTTATATCCTGTGGATTTGGAGTAGATATGCGAAAAAGAGAGGTGGCTTCCTGTCAGTTTGGCATTATTCATATGATCCAACTGCAGAGAAGTTACTGCAACACTTGGCACCTTCAAGATCTGCAGTTGTTGCACCTCTTAATTTGGCTTCTTGTTTACCAGTAATGTTAACCTCGTGGTAAAGGCATGCTTGGCAGTGTGAGAAAAGTGTGTGTGGTTTAAAAAGTGCACCGACTTGCTCCCAGAATGGAACGGCTTTGTGCTGCCTTAACATTCGTTTGTTCGCATTATGTGGCTAACCCAATTAATGACCATGAACAATTTGAATGTTTGAGAACACATTGTGTTCGGCACCGTTTTTCTTGAAACAAGTTTGGACACATTCTTGCTAAAGGAGCAGATGATGTAGTCTATTGGCAGTTGACATTCTTACCGAGGACTTTAACTCCCTGGGAGCAACTCTTGCGATTGTCTGCTTTGGTGTTAATGGAGCTTCAGTATTCTGTAACTTTGTGGAGCTGCCTTGTTGTCTGCAATCTCTACAGTGTCTACAGTGGTTCCCCCCCCAAAAAAAGTATATATAAAGATGTGGAATCTGTATTAAAATTATTCAGAGAAGCCCCAAAGAAAGAAGCAGTAGCTGGGAGACACACAGCTCCCCAAAGAGATGTGTGTGCATGCCTCCCATACTGTTCTGCAAAAAGCCGTAAGGGTAAGGGAAAAAAACGAAAACAAAAGCACACCTATAATTCCTAATTGCTTTAAGGACCACAGTTTAAGGAGCTGTTTGCAACATTACAAGCAGGCCTTATCATGGACCAATAGGCACAGCCCATGGATCAACAAATATTTAAAAAGACAACCAATAGCAGCTGTGTTTTGACTTTGTCATAAACCTAATCAAGAACATCCCATGTCTATTAAATTAAATACAGCAATTGCAATATGATGGTGAATAATATATTTTGTTGTGATCTTAAATTGCCTGGGGAATGGTACAGCACATCTACCTTATAATGGAAGTTACTTGTACTTTTTTTTTTGGTTACCCATCCCATCAAAAGTTTGCTAGTTGTTCTATACATGAGCACAGAATATATGCACATAGGAATTGTGTGTCCTGGTGTGCATTTGGGCATACTAGACATTTTCTACTGACATGGAGCCAGGAGTTGGTTGGTTTTTAGCTGGAGATGCCAACTCTTGATGAAAATATATTTATTATTATTATTATTATTATTATTATTATTATTATTATTATTAGCTGTGTGATATCCAGAAGTTTGGCAGGAATAGCTTTCCCCAACACTTTTTTTTTTAAATGATACATATGATCTTGCTCTAGAAAACTGTAGAAACTTACCTGGGGCTCCCTGTGGTCTCTTGTCCTGGCACCATTCAGGGCTACATGCTCTTAGCTTTCCTGCTCTTCGGTGCCATATTGACATTGGTGATTTTATATTTTGTGGGAAGCTTCATTCGTCAGCAGCAGATTTGGAACCTAATATATAGTTTCAAATTTGAATAGTCTGATGTAAAGACTGAGCAGATGTTTCAGTATTTAACATTTTCCAAGTTCTCGATCAGTTTCCTGCCCTGCCCATCTCCAGTATATAGTACACAGGCATAAATCGTATGCAACAGACCTGGTAGTGTGTTCGATTGAGCTAATCAGGGCTTATGTCTGAGAAGGCATGCATAGGATCACACTTTCTAAGGCTTGTACACACATAATTGGCAATAAGTCTCAGTAGACAAAATGGGTGCTTCTTCTGATTACACATAGATACAATTGTTTTAGTCCAGGGGTAACTAATGCCATGTCTGTCAGATGTTAGTGGGGCACAATTCCCATTACTTTAATTCCCATCCACTATATGGTGTTTTGTTTTATTTTTCCAAAATATCCTGTGATGAGATCCATAAGGAACTGATCCTTATGAAGAATTCAGCACAGGTTCAGCTTTCTGATCACCATGCATTCGGCATTTTTTTTACTTAGAATCTAATCCCATTCCCCAATTACGTTCAACATTGAATGATTAGAATTATCACGTCATTGGATATGTGGGAATTAGGCCATAATTTAATTCATTTTAACCCTTAATATTATGTCTTCCTCTTCAAGTTTTTAAGTGATTACCACTATTCCATTAGAAACAGAAAGCAGGAAATAGAACTGGAACTGGAACTGCTTTGGACGTGACCAGAACCGTTCAAGGAGCAGAGTAACCTGCTACATAAAGCACATGTTATCAGGAAACGTATATCTAAGAAAACCTGTCTCGAGACAAGTATCACTGGAGAGCCAGATTACTGTATAAGTCCATATTTGGTTGTCATTATGAGGTTTGTTGCCTCATTATGTGTGGAATGACCATGGTGAACGAGTGATTCACAGACCAAAAGACCTGGAGCTCCTAAAGGGAGCCCTTAGCCCTACTGAAGTAAATTAATTCATTTAAAAAATCCAACCTTTCTATCTTTTAAAAAGAATGCTAACAATATTACAAAATATGTTAAGGGATGTTAACCAACAAAAATCAGCTAGGACACAAGCACTTCAGAATACAAGAACACACCTTCTGCCAAATGTTCTAGAAAAGAACATATTTACAGTCTAGTGGAAGGCCCAGCGACAATGGGGATGTTCTACAAGTCTGACAAGGTGACTGAAAAGGCCTATCCATTATAATAGCTTACAACGTGGTAGAAGAATGGAGAGAAGGGCCTCCAAGGTTGACCTAAGTATTTGGCTAGGTACATATAAGTGGGTATCTCTGTCCCAGACCATTTAAAGTCTTAAAGATTAGGACTAACGCTTTGAATTAGGCTCAGCAAAAAAAATGGCAACTAGTGGAAATGATATAACACCAAAGTAATATGTGCTTTACACTTTGCTCGGTCAAAATGCTCCAGTTTATTGATGTATCAGAGTACTTCTGAACGCCCTCCTGTCAGATGAGAGAGCCTTTGCTGTAGTGGTGCCTACCTTGTGGAACACTCTCCAATCAGATTTCAAGGAGATAAATAACTATACAACTTTTAGAAGACATATGAAGGCAGTCCTATATAGGGAAGTTTTTAATGTTTGATGTTTTATTATGCTTTTATATTTGTTGGAAGCCACCCAGAGTGGCTGGGACAACCCAGTCAGATGGGCAGGGCATAAATTATTATTATTTTTAGTATTTATTATTATTATTCAAAAGCAGGCTTTCATAGAGCATGTTACAGTAATATAACCTGGATGTTATGAGAACATAAATTACCAGGCTTAGACCTGTCTTGGTGAACAAATTTAAGCTGGTAAAAATACTTATGGCCATTAATGCCTCCTGAGTATCCAACCATGCTAACAGACTCATGATTCTCCAGACCTCCAAACTATGAAGTTGATTCTTAAAGGAAAGTGCAAACTCCAGCCAAAGCAGGGTGAACACCCTAATCTGGACCAGTAGAACCCCCAACAAACCCTACAATCTTATCTGGAATAAGGGTTCTTCGCTTCTCTTAGGGAGCCATTGGTAACCTCTCCATATTGTTGTTGTTTAGTCATTTAGTCGTGCCCGACTCTTCGTGACCCCATGGACCAGAGCACACCAGGCACCCCTGTCTTCCACTGCCTCCTGCAGTTTGGTCAAACTCATGTTGGTAGCTTCCACTATCCAACCATCTCATCCTATGTTGTCCCCTTCTCCTTGTGCCCTTCATCTTTCCCAACATCAGGGTCTTTTCCAGGGAGTCTTCTCTTCTCATGAGGTGGCCAAAGTATTGGAGCCTCAGCTTCAGGATCTGTCCTTCCAGTGAGCACTCAGGGCTGATTTCCTTCAGAATGGATAGGTTTGATCTTCTTGCAGTCCATGGGACTCTCAAGAGTCTCCTCCAGCACTATAATTCAAAAACATAAATTCTTCGGCGATTCTTTATGGTCCAGCTCTCACTTCCATACATCACTACTGGGGAAACTATAGCTTTAACTATACAGACATTTTTCGGCAAGGTGATGTCTCTGCTTTTTAAGATGCTGTCTAGGTTTGCCGTTGCTTTTCTCCCAAGAAGTAGGCGTCTTTTAATTTCGTGACTCCTGTCACCATTTGCAGTGATCATGGAGCCCAAGAAAGTAAAAATCTCTCACTGCCTCTATTTCTTCCCCTTCTATTTGCCAAGAAGTGATGGGACCAGTGGCCATGATCTTGGTTTTTTTGATGTTGAGCTTCAGACCATATTTTGCGCTCTCCTCTTTCACCCTCATTAAAAGGTTCTTTAATTCCTCCTCACTTTCTGCCATCAAAGTTGTGCCATCTGCATATCTGAGGCTGTTGATATTTCTTCCAGTAATCTTAATTCCGGCTTGGGATTCAGCCAATCCAGCCTTTCGTATGATGAATTCTGCATATAATAAGCAGGGAGACAATATACTCCTTTCCCAATTTTGAACCAATCAGTTGTTCCATATCCAGTTCTAACTGTAGCTTCTTGTCCCACATAGAGATTTCTCAGGAGACAGATGAGGTGATCAGGCACTCCCATTCTTTTAAGAACTTGCCATAGTTTGCTGTGGTCGACACAGTCAAAGGCTTTTGCATAGTCAATGAAGCATACAACTCTCCTTGTAAGCTACTTTAGTATCGCTTTGGATCCAACATAAGTTTATCATCTACAATAGACTTTGAAAAAACCCCAACAACATCTCCCTTCATGAATACTTATTCAGATGTAGTCAATGTTAATCTCTCATATACCTGAATATAGCAGAGGTCTGCATGTGGGGCCATAACTCACTATGGCCATTCAAGCCTCCTTCCCCTGAATTTTCAGCCGTTTTTCTTTTTTAAAAGGATCTGTAGCTCTTTTAAATGTGAGGCTATCAGGAAAAACCTGGAGATATTCCTACTGTGCTTAATGCCCTTTCCTAGAGAACGTTCTCTAGCTGCATTTAAGATTCATTCTTGCTTCCTTTGAAATACCTTGGGCAAGAGCCTCCAAAAGTCATTCTGGAATTTCACTTTTGGCAAACTCTATCCCTGAGTTAAATCAACTTTGGTCACTAGTTGTTGCTTTTTCACCAGCTCCACCAGGATATCCAGTACTGCTGAGTGACAGATAAGCTGATATAACAACCTGCACTCACATTTTCTGTTTGGGTGCAAAGGACGTCTGCTTTGTGGACAAATCACCTGAGGCATTTGGCTTGTCTTATTTAAATAGTAAAAAAAAATAAGTACGGTAGCAAAAATAAGGTAAAAATCTCTTTTGGTTCCCCCAAAATTTCTTGGATGTTTTGCCCGAGTAGGAACTTCCAAATTTGATGTTTGCTTCAGGTGAAATTCAGTGGCAACTCCAATTCTACTCATTTGTTTTGTAAGAAGTTAAACCTCTTCCTGTCTTCCAGGGTTCTGACCAATTAGTGCAAGTGCACTGATATGATTGGCGTGTGACTGAAGCAATGATGCCATCCTTCACTGCTTCCTCTTCCACGTATTGATCAGTGAAGGAGAAGAGGATTGATGGCTGTGCTTCTCTCCCTTGTCAGTTCAGTCCTGGTTAGAAAAGACAACTAGATGCTGCAGATATTGCAGTAAATGTGAAACTAAATCTCTGCTTCCCAACTTTGGGTGGTATCAGTTCTCCTAGCACAAGGACTTTTAGCTGCACAATGAAACTCCACCGTCCTCCAAAAATATGTTCTGGATTTCCCCTCCAACACCACTCTAGAGCAGATTTAAGATGGAAGTGGGGGCATGCAGGGAAAGGAGAAGGTGGGAAAGCTCCATTTCACCGCTAAAAGTCCTTGCATTGGTGGAACTGTCTAGTCAGATGCCCCCCCCCATTATTTCTAGTGATCCAATGTGCTATTTCAAGGTTTTCCAAGTGTACAATTTATAGCAGTATTTCTTGAGGGTGGGGGACAACAACTCTGACAGGACAATGCCAGGAAATTGTACCCTTTGTGACCTGCACTGTGTGCCATGTGTTCATATGTATGTGCTTTAACTGTCCTATCAACTTCATCCCTTTAAAACATGGTTTCCTGCCAAGTTGCATTGCATGGATGTCAACTCTCCTCTCACCTAACACAGACAAAGCAAAAGAAGTAACACTCTTCTCACACTACTTGGAAAAATCTGAGGCTTTGCCACCAACAAAGGATAGAGTCCTAAATAGCTTAGATCAGGCACATCCAACAGGTAGATTGTGATCTACTGGTAGATCACTGGACATCTGTGGTAGATCACTGGCTCCCCCCAGAAAAGCTCAACAACTTTGGCTCCCTTAAAAAAGCTCAACATTTTAGCCCTGCACCCCCCCCCCCCAGAAAGGTGCTCTCCTCCTCCCTAAAAAAACTCAAGAGCTTTGACCTGAACCCCCCCAAAAGCGGGTAGATCACTGCCGGTTTTTAACTCTACGAGTAGATCGCAGCCTCTTGGGAGTTGGCCACCCCTGGCTTAGATGGTCCAGTTTATTGATAGGGCAAGTTTCATGGACTTTCCTTAAAATGGATGAGGTGGAGTTATTGGAGGAAACCAGTTATTCTAGGAACACAAAAGTGTCACGGTGATGATGATCATTATCATGATGATGATGATAATAATTATAATTATAATAATAATATCTTACCCATTGCCTCCTATGTTCTGCCCTAGAAAAATTTGAGGTTGCCTGATATTTCACAGAACAAGCTGATCTCCTGAATACAGAAAAAAACTTAAAAGAAAAATGATGGCTGGTGTTAACACAGCACAGTGTTATATTAATATTCAAGCTTTCTGCTGCTGTTTATGCAAATGTTAATGCTGGGGACCTCCCGACCCCACCCCCTGCCGTCACCAAATACATTCCTAGTGATCTTTGCATTGGAATAAGAGAACCTGGTTTCTCATGGGTGGGATTTGGGGCGGATCAGAAGGGCGATTCATGAACACCCATGCTCATCAGGATATTAGGATGCAGCACCAGAGGAATTCATCCAGTCTTTAGTGTTAATAATATGCTAAAGCCCCTACTTAACATCCTTTAACACAAATAACCAATATATTTCACACTAAAAAGGCATAATCATTTATCAAGTGGTAAGCTAACCACAGCCTGTGTTTATTCAGCTAGTAAGTCAGTTTTCTGTGCTGTCCTGCAGTGAAGAGATGTTTACTCTGGCTCCATATTTCTAAACTGATGCTGAAAGTGAGATAAAATTAAACATTGATTTGACTTTCCAAATGTTTATATACCCACACATGATGATGAGTTACATACTTGGTAAATGGACTTCTATATTTAACCAACATCCCACCAAACCTCATGTAGATTCAACTTTGGGTCGAAGACCCCTGAGCTGGCATTGTTTAGACTTACGCTGATTACTGCCTGAAACCCAAAATAATACATTTTGATGACCATACCTGAAATTCACAGAGGTTAACAAGGAACAATGTGATTAGATATTATCCTCTTTCTTCAAATGTAGCTGATTTCAACCCCCCCCCAAAAAAGGGATGAGTAATTTATTTTTATCCATTGGCAACACATTGAAAAGGAGCCTTGGGATGGAGAAATTATTAGCCATTATACTCATTTTATGTTTTCTTTAGCTACAGTAACTGGTTGTCTTGTACCATTCCCCTTGAGTATATATGTGTATTGTACTGTAAGTAATGTGATATATAGAGATAGGGGGCCCATTAATAACATCCCTATTTCAACAGAAATTGACATGAAGAGGTAAAATGCCTGAGAAATAGAGCCTTTTCCAAGCAACTCTTTCCTTGGGAATCACTTCCTTTCACATCAATCATTATGATTTTGTCAGCCTTTAATGCAGAGCAAAAAAAATCAAAGCTTTTCTGAGAGGCTCCGTAGACTTTTCCTCTCCTAATTTAAGACACACAACTCCTAACACAAGTGTTGGGAGTTGTATGATTATTGCCATTGTTTATCCTTTGAATTTTAGGTATATTTAAAATATGCTTTGGATTGGAGCCCTGGTCAGATTCGAGACCTTCAATAAAAGTGGCTTCCAGGTTTCCTATTTTGATTTTTCTCAACTAATGGGCCTCCTATAACAGAACAAAGATGAAGCAATTAGTTTGATTTCACAACTGAAAAGCAGCATGACCTCATGATGTTGTCTTCTTGGCTTTTGTTTGTTTTTTGTTTCGTTTGGTTTTGTCGGACAGTATATTAATCAATCCTGGAAACCATGTGAAGATTCAAGAGGGTACTTTAGGATTCTTCATTGCAAGCGATGCCAAAGAAGTAAAAAGGTAATACATTGTCAGATTTTATGTTGTTCTCTATATATTCTCCTTCTCCTTCTCCTTCTCCTTCTCCTTCTCCTTCTCCTTCTCCTTCTCCTTCTCCTTCTCCTTCTCCTTCTCCTTCTCCTTCTCCTTCTCCTCCTCCTCCTCCTCCTTCTCCTCCTCCTCCTCCTCCTCCTCCTCCTCCTCCTCAATATGGTGCAACTTCAAACTGTCTTAGTCAACTGTGCTGGCAACTGTCCAAGGCGTGTTTCAGAAACTGGTCCCACATAAATTTCCTTCATCTGATGAGGAATGGAGCAAACCCTCAACAGTGCAGATAAAAGATAGAGAAGGCCTTCCTGGTTCTGACCCAAGGCCCATGTAGTCCAGTGTTCTGCTTCTGCTGGCAGGTAATCAGATGACTCTGAAAATCCCACAAACAGATACTGTCGTTCCAACTCAGTGGTGGCCCGTGTGGTGTGGTGGAACCCAGCATCTCTGCATCAACTCCACACCCAAATGGGGCTGGTGTGAGGCAGTACAGTGCAGGTGCATTGGCAGAGCCATTGCAGCACTGCCACCTGTCATCCACCCATCCACCCACCCCAAAATTTATTGTCACTCTGCTTCACCCTAGCCCTGTCTAGGTAAGCTGGAGCAAGCTCTGCCCCAACAAATGGGCCCAAGGTGGACCTCAAGGCAGCTTATGCTTACTCACATAAAATAACCTAAATATTTAAGATATCTTTATTGTCATGTCCCCTTGGGGGAACAACGAAATTACTCGGTTGCTACATCCACTCAGATAAGGCATTCCGCATAATCCAAAATTACAAAACCTAATTAAAAACAGTAAATATAATACAAATAACAAATAAAATAAAATGACTTCAAAGTCCAGGCTTTCCATTTAAGGCCAAAATCGCTCTAGAGAAGAAACTGTTCCTGAGACGGCTCGTTCTTGTCTATATCTCCGTCCCGATGGCAGGAGCTGAAAGAAATGGTGACCAGGGTGCGTTGGATCTCTTGATATGTCTAGTGCTTTTCTATGGCACCTGGTGGTGTAGATTTGTTTTAAGGTGAAGAGTGAGCAGCCAATAATGCTCTCTGCTGTTTTAATAATTCTACACAGCCCTGCTCTATCCTGAGAAGTACAGCTTCCGTACCACACACATAAACCGTACGTGAGCACGCTCTGTATGGCACAGTGATAGAAGAAGGCAAGCAGCAGCTTTTGTGGAAGATGATTTGAAACCAGCACTAAAACATCATAGCAATTGAGCATCACCAACATTGCATCATAAGACTACCATAATCTGAATTATCAGGTGACACCAGCCACATGAGTTTTGAAGGGCCTTTCAGAAGAAGAACGCATTTTCTCAGCCTCCGAAAGAGCATAAGGGAGCTGGCCTAATGGGTCTCACTTGGGAGAGAGCCCCATAAAGAGGGTGCTGCAGCCACAAAGCCTTGCCTGTTGTAGGACTGTGTCTTAGAAGTCAGAGACCCTCAAAACATGATCTCACCACATGCTCAAAGTATATGGGTGAGGAGAACCTTTAAAAAAGGCTGTTCATTTAGCCCCAAGCCCCGGCTATCTGTCACAATATCATTTAGAAATACATGGATAAATAATAGTATATTGGATCAGAAGTTCCCACTGCAAGCAGGAAGTTGCCAGTTCTCCCCTCCCTTTTTATACAGTGGTACCTCTACTTATGAATAACTCTACTTACGAATGTTTCTACTTACGAATGGAGCTCTGTCCGCCATCTTGGATGCTGTTTAGATAGGATTTTTTCGACTTACGAATTTTTAGATAGGGTTGCCTCGACTTACGAATTTTTTCTCCCAATGCATTCCTATGGGATTCGACTTACAATTTTTTTTCGACTTACAAATTGCGTTCGGAACGCATTAAATTCGTAAGTAGAGGTACCACTGTACTTTCCTACAATAAGGTGCGTGCACAGGGCCCTGACCTCATGCCAGTTTGGTGGGGTGCATTGAGGGCTACAGAAAAGGGTAAATGAGTGCCCCCCCCCTTTGTATGAGCAGAAGTAACTTTCACAGAGGAGTCCTTAAGTCAAGCCAAATACTCGTAAAACATCAGAGGTGTCTGTCTAAGCACTGTAATTGCAAGAATAATTTCTATTGTCCTTCATTTGTTTCATGACAGCATCTGAGTTCCTCTAAAACATTAAGCTATGTGAAACTAAGTGGAACAAATGGCCTTATATATCTTCAGCTGTCTGCTTTTTTTCAAAATATATATAAAATAAAAATAAAAACCAGAGGGCTTTGAGCCAGCAATTCCCCTGCCAAGAACAGTGTTTTCATTTCTTGTGTGTTTGGATAATAAAGTCACTTTGGATGCTACTTTCCAAGATGAAAGCTGGATGATCTGATCCACCGTGTCATATTTATTAACCGTTCCCCCAATTATTTTCAAGTTAAATTTATTAAAAGAAGCACGAACTTGAATCACCCGGCCTTGTGTTTGAAATTAATTGTCTTGTAGCAAACATTTCCTTTTTAAAATGTCTAAACCTTTCAAAAGATTAAAGGAAATTAGTGCTGGCATGTTTCATTAATTTGGCACTTGTAGCAAGGAGGAAATGTGGGACTAATTTCATTTGTATGGATTAAGAAATGTGTCAGTTTTTCCATTCTCCCTCCCTCTCTAGGGCATTTTTTTACTGCAAGGCCTGTCATGATGACATCACAGATCCCAAAAGGATAAAAAAATGCGGCTGCAAACGACGTAAGTAATTTTCCTCCCCCCTCTCATCCCCCGCTAGCTTTTCTAGTCTACAAAAACGGTTAAGCATTAAGGGATCTCTTTTAAATATATTTCTACATTTTGAATAGTGCTAGAGAGAGGCTAGGAAATCTGTGCATACCAGCACAATAACTGTGTCCTGCAATATCTACTGCTTGCATATTTTGAGGTTTAAATTTCACACCTTTTGGTTTTACCTGCGCCGTTATTAGAACTTATTTGGCATCTTAACAAAATTTAGAGAATGATCACATTATGTATAGGTGTCAAAATTTCTCCCCCCATCCCTCCCCCCAAAAAACATTAATAAGGGTTTCCACAGTACACTTATTGCCTGTTTGAAGCAAACCCCACCCATGAAGGAAAATACCCTAATTTTAAATTACCTGAACATTGCAAGTATTTGTTTTGTTTTGTTTTGCATATCCAAATCATGGACATAAAGCACTGATCAGAAGGAGCTATGCAGGAAATTTTTTAAAGAGGCTGTGTCCAGCCTTGGGAAGCAAAGCAGATCCACAATCTCCAAGCTGCTCCACAGGGACCAAGCTTTGGGAACTTCCCTAAACCAACTGTGCAAAAGCTCACTGGCGCATCAAAACCTCAGCCAGAGTCCATTTATTTATTCTAGGTTATCAGGAATAGCTGACTTGTGTCCCTGCCGATGCTGTTGGATTCCAGCTTGCATCGATTCCGGCCAGCCAGAGTGTTGTAGTCCAACAAAATCTGAAGGGGCACAATTTAGCCACCCCTGCAGTAAATGAGTTAATATTAGGGCCAGTTTATATAATCAGCAGAATCAAGTGGTAACACTTTATGCGGACTGCAACTACGTGGGCTTGCATTTGAGAGCAGTGGGTTGCATGTTTGAATGCTTCTCACCAGTAACAAAACTGTCTTTATCTTTCCTATTCATGTTCTATTTTTTCATGCACAGGTGTGGGGGGGGAGTTGGAAGGGGGGAAGAACATAGCCCTTCTCAAAGGCTGAAGTGGTCTAGTCCAAGGGAGGAGACAAAGTTTTATCGCAATTATGCTGATCATATAAACTGCTCCTTTATATGAATACTGCAGATTATATATTTGCGTCACTGCCCATGCAGAAATATTATGACAGGCAGACAGATAACAGAATGACAAAGAAAATAAACATATTGGAGGCCAATGAGAGGAAATTAAAGAACTGGAAATGAATCCTCCAAAATGCCTTCCAGCAAAAGGTAACTCTAAAACTACAGGGAAGCCCCCAGAGGACCAACCTTTCAGCCCTCAGTATATAAGAAATAGTCTAGTGATTGCAAGCATCAGTCATTCTGGTGAATGAAAAACTGTCGGACAGATGTTGAAATAAAATGAAGGATGGCATAGAAGGAAGATGTCAGAAACGTTGTCCTGAGTATGGAATCAACAGAACAGGTTGGGAAGGAGGCATGGATAGCAAAATTGGATCCCCCCCCCTTGAGCACTTTCTCACAGCGCAATCTTATGCAGTCCACTCAGAAGTTAGTCCCATTGAGTTCAACAAGACTTATGTCTTATGTCCAAGCAACTATATATAGCATTGCAGACTAAGAGTGGAATTCAGCATTGCACCGCTATGAATGTTGTGTCTGTGCGAGCATTTCAGCTTGCCAGATGGAACAATCCCACTTTCCTTCCTCCACGAGCTGTTCTGGGGCTTCTGCCAAGGGAAATATGCACAAGCAGAAGTTCTTGAGCAGCCCTTCTGTTGATAGGGCTACTTTGGTGGATCCCATCCTAAGTCTCCTTATTTCTGTGTGAGTCCATCTGTGTATGAGTCCACACATTGGCCAGAATTGCATACAATGCACCAAGTTGCATTGTTGCGATGCAAATCTAGGTCTGGAACTTGGAGAGGGAGTTGCAGGAGGAAAGCAGCCAATTCACCCTCCACCGACTGCATCTGCCCTGCAAATTTTCCCTACGAACACCCATTTTGTGGCAGCAGGGTTTGCTCACATAACTGTGTGGTTCCAGGCACAAGCCTGGTATGCAGTTGACATCTCAACACATACGGAATATAAGTGATCCCTCATTAGAGAGCAACCTGTGCCTAATTATACATGGCCAAATCCCATTGATTCTAATGGATGTCACCTAGAGCTGGATGTAACTGGGCCGTTACTTGTAATTCAATTAAGGCACTGCCAGAGAACCATAATATCTATGACTGAGAGTCGCTGGCAGTTTTTTTGCGTGCCCAGTCGCAATGCATGATTATCCCTCAGGGAAGAGCCATGTGTTGGAGTTTTAAACCCCTCCAGTGATGAGGGAGAGTGCTTGTGAATGCACTAGCTCCAACACCAGTCATCTTGTTGCCATCCCTGTTCACCTCTGTAATGGAATGGGGATTCTGCTGCACTTACGTAGGCTACCTGCATGATTTTGAACCCTGAAGTGGGGGTGAATGTGCTCGATTCCACTCTCTCTTTTCACATGAGGACTTTAGAATGCCTGGGAACCCTCTGCATGTTTGCCACAGTAGCTTTGCATGCTCTAGAGCAGGCACCCCCAATCTCGGCCCTCCAGATGTTTTGGGACTACAAATCCCATCATCCATAGCTAACAGGACCAGTGATCAGGGATGATGGGAATTGTAGTCCCAAAACATCTGGAAGGCCGAGTTTCGGGGTGCCTGCTCTAGAGGAAGTGGGGGACACTTCACTCATTTCATGCTGCTCTGTGTAAGCAGAGAAGGCTCCCTATAGCAGGCCAAGAATTATCTTGCAGGGAAGACCAGTATTTGTGGGCAAGGTTTATTTCAAGGCTACTTATCTGCCCTTCATGTTCTTCTCACTGAAGGACCCCTGGTAAGCTTTAAAGAAACCCCAGGCTTCACAAGGAAGCCACTGACGACACAGCTCAGTCATGCTGGTGACAGCTCTTCAATCCAGCCCTCCAGCAGTGAGGCAGAGGTCTTTGTAGTCTTGCTACCCAAGATTTCAACCCTCACCCCAAGAATCTCTGAGTCTGGGGACTGTCTATTCTGCCATTTTCACCTGTAAATTGGCAGAGGCATAGAGAAGTGTAGCACCACCTGGTGAAAGTTAGGTAAATAGTGTGTGTGACTAGATGGAAGGAATATGATTCAGTTGAATTTCAGGAAACTAGCAGTACAGGATTGCAGGCCATGTTAGGAGAGAAGCATGTCGAGAGGGACAGGAGGAATGTTGCCTACTTCTCTTCCCCCCTCTCCTCTCCACTCCCCATGTCTTTCTGTGCAGCAGAATTTGTCTAATCTGCTGTAAAATGTCAAATAGTTACATTAGTACTGACAATGTACTTTGTAAAGCTGCAAGATTTGGAGTTCTCCACTCTCCACTCAGTTTGTCAGCTTCATTTATGGATGGCAGTGAGAGCGAACCTTTTCTCTCTCTGCCCTCCTTCTCCCCCCCCCCACACACACTTTAGCTTTTTGTAATTGGTGAGCTTTATAACAAAAAATAGAAACCTTAAATGGAAATTATGCATAAGATGAAAGGGAGGCACAAGAATAAACCTGTGTGTACAGGTGAATGGAATTTGATAGAATATCTTTTTTCACGTGGAAATCTTAATTATTGTGGCATTAATTACATGCAGTTTCCTGGGATAGTTGAAAGCCATGTTCTTTAATAATGCATCAGAGGTTTCACGTCCCTTCAGATGCTGTCTGAACATTAGCTTCAGTATTGTCAGGGTCTAAAAGTGAGTCTGACCTACATAGCTGTTTGTCCAAACCTGTTAAGCCTAGTATTAATAATTCAGCACAGAGCTCTGCAGTTCCACAAAGCCAGAGATAATTAGAGTAACCTTGCTTTTCTTCCACAGATATCCCCCCCCTTCTTACAGCCCTCTTCTCCCTATTCCTTGAATAATCTGTAGATTTTCATGTAATGTTGTCCGAAAAGAAATTCTACTGTGAAATTCCTGTGCTCCGGATTACTGTGTAGCCTTGTGGTATAATCTGCTTTCAGTTGTGTTCTTGCTTTAATTTCATTACAACTTTCCAGCAGAGTACAAGTATTAATACATATTGTGGTTAGAGAAACAAACCTTCATTGAGGCTGCAGTATTTAGTCGATTGAGTGTGTTAGGCATCTTTTAAACTATATATATATATGTTTAGTGCAAGCTCTTAGAAAAATTGCAGGTGGCTAGAGGCACTTCAGCAGAGATGCTTCCCCCTTCTCTTGCAAGGAGGAGAAGAACCCTCTTCTAAGATGGTGCCCGCCTGCTGAGATGCTATGAAATGTTTGCATGGATCATCTAAAAATGAACATTGTTTTCCTCCCCAAGCAGAACAATCGTTTGATTCATATTCATATAATTTGGTGATTGACTTTCTTATTTAACAGAATGATCAATGAAAACTTAACACGACTGATTCATGTAACTGAATGACAGCCCTAAAGTTTTTATTTGCCACAGCCAGCCTGAGATGAAAGTTGCAACAGGGGATGATGATATACTTACTCTGGTTTCTTCTTCTTGTATTAACCACTTTAGTATAAATATGCAATGCTTTTCTTCCCCTCCTCCAGCCGCGATGCTTCCTTCCAAAAGGGGGCTATTGAACCCCCGAGGTACAGGTCATGTGTGTGTACACTGATAATGTTTGAAGGAAATTGCATTAACCTGTGATATTGACAATGTTTTGATTTATTTTTCCTCTTGCTGCCTTGGAACACGGCCCCTACTATATTTTAACTACACACTGATAGTGATCTATTGTGAGTAAAAACGGGCTCCCTGTAGCCCAGAGTGCAATCCAACCTGTCTTTCTTCCAGTAGAGAGTATTCATTTGTCCAGTATTCCAATTCTTTTCTTTACACTTTTATGTTGCATGTAGCGGTGGCGTCTCATACCCACACCTTTTCTCATTCTTTATTGTGGGTCAGTGCGACGTTGAAGAAAATACAGCAGTCTTTCAACTTGCTTTCCCCTGGCCTCTTCTCATTCCCAACTGTATTTTCCATACCCAACTGTATCCCCCCCCCCAATTGTAAATCAAACAATTTTTTTCTCAAGCTTTCCTAATTTGTTATCTATTACGAGGCTGAGAGAAAGTGCCACCCCTGTTTGCAGCAGGTCAACTAGGTTAATAGTCATCCCCACTGTCCAGGAGAACTCTGGGAACTGTTGTTCAAGGGTCTCCAACTGAAATCCTGCCAGTTCTTAGGAGTCTTTTGTGGAGGATTGAGGGAAGCCATGTATACATTTGTATTGCAGAAATGCCCTTTCCTCTGTTGTTCAGCTCTAGTTCCCAGTCAAAGATGCACAGAACATTTAATATAAAATAGCCAATGAATGACTTCCAGCATCAAACATTCAAACTTGGCAAATATCCATCTGTGTACCAGTTAATGAACCCTGATATACTAATACAGTTGTGGTACCAGTTCTTAAGTAGAAAGAGGTAGTTCTAAAATACTAATTATAAATTATTGTTGCTAAGTATTTCCCTTAGTCTGTAGACTTTGCTGAAGAAATAACAACAATCATGTGTGCGTGGCCTAAGTATATTTTTAGTGGCATCAACTGTCTCCAACTTTGTTTCTTATCACTCCCCACTGAAATGCTTTTCATGTGCCCTCCAAAACACAGGAGGACCACTTCCCTGTGAGTGGCATCCACAAAGCAGGGTAGACATTTAAATGATCCCAATCACATAGGCAGGGGCTGACTGCTTTACTCTTTCCATGGGAACCAAGACTTCGCTTCTAGCAAAGTACCAATTCCATGGCCAGGAACCATCACAATAAGCCACCATTTATGTGGTTGTTTAAATGTTGCTCTCAGCTATAAACCACTCATAGATAAGTAGTTCCCATACATATATAGAAATGTGTAAAAGGACATCACATTGTGAAATTTATCTGGTTTCAAATATTAGCAAAACTGAGTCTAGGTCAGTCTAGTGCACAGCATCGTGTGTGCATAGAGTGTAGCACTGAGTGGGAGGCAGGGGGGTGGGCAGACTTGCTGTAGATAATTTGGCCTGGTGAACTTAGTCTCCTTCCTGCATTTTTGTTATGTTTCAGAAAGAAAGACTAAAGAATATCTCAGAAGGAACAAGAATGCTAGCGTTGTGGAAATCCTAAATACTACATTTTCTGTAATGTATCAGAGCACAAGGCTGCTTAATTGGTTTGTAACCAATTATGTGTTAAGCAGAGAGCTGCAGCTAATCTTGGATATAAATAATAATAATAATAATAATAATAATAATATATTATTTATTTATTTATTTATTTATTTATTTATACCAGGCATAGGCAAACTTGGCCCTCCAGATGTTTTGGGACTACAACTCCCATGATACCTAGCTAACAGGACCAGTGGTCTGGGATGATGGGAATTGTAGTCCCAAAGCATCTGGAGGACCGAGTTTGCCTATGCCTGATTTAAACCCCACCCATCTGGCTGGGGAAACCCAGACACTCTGGGCGGCTCCCAACAGAATATTAAAAACATGATAAAAGATCAAACATTAAAAACTTCCCTAAATGGCTGCTTTCAGGTGTCTTCTAAAAGTCAGATAGTTGTTTATTTCCTTCACATCTGATGGAAGGACGTTCCACAGGGTGGGCGCCACTACCGAGAAGGCCCTCTGCCTTCTGTGAAACTGTACCCTTATTAAATGCCCCCAGCCCACTAATTGTGCCTTGTCCTCATTCACACATTAATACTTTTTAAAGTGTGCACCTAAAAATTATGGGGTAGTATCCAATGCTGCTGTCCCCCCAGCACAGCAGAGTTCTACTTCTGCAGTGGGAATTTCCCCTCCTTTTTCCTTATAGCCCTCCATGCACTGTCCAAATGGGCTCCACAGGGTTGATGAGCTGCCCACCCACCCCATGCAGATGTTGAGAGCATGCAGGGAGAGGAAAGGCAAGGGAAGCCCATTTGCACAAGTGGAACTCCATGGGCACAATGTTGGATGCAAGCCGTGAAGTGTAAATCAGTCCCCTGGGGCATTGCTATTCATTTACCTTCGGGCTACGTTTAACATCTGGGGGGGGAGTGTACCCAAGCTACACATTGCTTTAAATGTGTTGTTGCATTTATGCACCTTCTTCATGGCTCCCATTAAAAAAAAACAAGTGTCTCCACTGAATGCTTCCAAGCAAAACTTCTAATTAGTCTTGCGCACTTTAGGGGAAAGTTAAGTAGCGGCAGGACATGGTGTGGGATATTGTTGTAAGAAATAAAAACACCCAAGAGCCCTGTAGCACTTTAAAGGACTAACAAATGCATTATGGCACAAGCTTTCATGGAATCAAGTCCGCTCAGTCAAGTCTTGATCTGAGTTCATGGAATCAAGTCCGCTCCAGAGGATGTGGGGTGCTCAGATTAAGGAGTGGAGCCATCCTGCTGGCTTTCCTGAAATGCAACTCCTGCCCCCATTTGCAACTGGGTTGATAAGCCTCCTGATAAGCCACTTAAAAATATTTTAAAGTAGTGGAAAGGAACTGCAGTTTCAAAAGGGGACATGTGTATGGACAAGAAGCCCCAATAATATGGCACTTTGCCTGGTGGGCCTCCCATCCAGTTTGAGTGCGTCTTTGGCACCTCTCAAAAAGCTATTATCACATGGGGTCACTTTGTGTACTCCTGTACTTCAATAGCCTTTTGCGATAGTGATTATGATACCCATTGTATCATAAGGCGAGGAGGAACATAAAATTTCTGTTCATGGCTCGGCATCCGTGAGCAACTCAGGGATCCCATTAATTAGCCAGCTTGTTCAAGCTGATCAGTGATGGCTGAATAGAGCCAAGATCAGGCATGACCGAACTTGGCCCTCCAGATTTTTGGGGGACTACAATTCCCATCATCCCTGACCACTGGTCCTGTTAGCTAGGGATGATGGGAGTTGTAATCCTAAAACATCTGGAGGGCCAAGTTTGGCCATGCCTGGCCAAGATCATTGCCTTGCACAGAGTTCACGAAGAATTCACTAGTATGACTTTCTGGGGTTAAATTCTCCTTGTTGATTTAATTTGGGACCAGTTGCTCAGAAATTAGCACTGTTGGATTTTGCACCACTTGAAATATTTCCTTCTCACACATACATTTCCCCGGAGTTATATGATTTTATAACTTTATGACTTTATAGTTTTATGGCAGCCTTGATATTTATAATGAGCTGGCAGTTTATCAACATTCTTATAAATAAAAATACATATGCAGAAATAAGACTTAACCATGGTTAGCAGGAATCATGGATCGTTTGCTGCCCCAGGTCTGGTTAAGACCCAGGTGTATTTTAACATTTTGAGTTAGCCTAGCACATTAAACTCTGTCCCCAGATGGCATTATATGTCAACTAGCAAGTGCAGAGACTAGAGCACTGCAGGAGCTAACCATGTTTAAGGAAAACAAACCATATGCCATATTAGAGTTCATTTTGCTTTATTCAATTATAATGATTAAACTTCTTCATATAATCCTAGTTTTACTCTTAATATTAGTTTTGTTTTGTTTAGAAGCACTAGTTCTGTAAAACATTGTCCCAGTCAGAATCCTGATGCTTGTGAATATATTTAACTCCTAAGTAATGTTCAGCAAAATCATTAGTCTTTGAAAGGCATCAATTGTGTCACTGAAATGTCAGTCCCAGTCAACAGACGAGATCTAAAAAATCAGTCAATGAATGCACAATTTGGGTATCAAATTTTAGTATATTCAAATATTGTTATTTGAAATTCAAACTTGTTACCTGAATATTTGGAGGAGTCAGATTTCGGCAGTCAAAATAAGATTGGTTGTGGGGCAGCACATACCTTATTTTCAGAGGCGAGTCAAGGTGGGTAGATTTTTCTTGTTAATTCTGGTTACAAAATCCATACCCACAGCTATTGATGTGAGTTTAAAGGGTGTTATTTTGCCAGTGTTTAGGTAAAGCAGAACAGCCTTAGTGACATGTGTGTCCCTCAGCCTAATTTTATTGATTGATTCCCAAAGCCCCCTACAAGTGGCTAGTTCAGAACTTTGGTAAAAGTGAACAGCAAATCAGAAGGAAGAGGAAGAAAAAGCAGGTGGAAGCAGGTGTCAGAAAGGGAGAGGATGTTATGCTTCCTTTGACTCTGGCCTTGCCCACTGCTGGCTTTTAGCCCAGGGGTTGGCAAGGTTTACCTCACCTAGGCCGGTTCGCTCCAGCGGAGATCCCTCCGCGGGCTGGTTCACACATGCCCACGATTTCCGGCGTCTGCGCAGACACGATTTCCGGCACCATGGAAGTGAGTCCCCATGCTGCACTTTGCCGGTTTAGCAAAGCGTGCAGGGGCTCGCCGAGTGGGCGGCTTGGTTTAGGGGCCGATTAAACGACCCCTGTGGGCTGCTTGTGGCCCATGACCCTTTGGTTGCCAACCCCTGTTTTTAGCCCCATGCACAGTCAGCATGCGGCACTCAACAGATTATCCCTAAAGGAATGCGGCACTCGACAGAAAATAATGCTGACCAATTTTCCCTAAATGATCTAAAAGTAAAGTTTTATTCATTCTTCCTTGCACATAAAACACTTAAATTCTGATCTCGGCTAGAACCAGTACAGTGGTACCTTGGTTTACAAACACAATTGGTTCCGGAAGTCTGTACTTAACCTGAAGCGTACTTAACCTGAAGCGAACTTTCCCATTGAAAGTAATGGAAAGTGGATTAATCTGTTCCAGACAGGTCCACGGAGTACTTAAACTGAAAATACTCAAACCAAGGCGTACTTAAACCGAGGTATGACTGTACTGGCAGGCAATACATTGCTAATGCTTACTGAGTGTGGGAAAGGCAAAACTGTGGTGTGCAGAGGATTTTCAGTGGTATTTAGATTTGCAGTTTATAATATAATTTTAGTGTAGATACTCACTTATTAAGAAGCATTCTACTTCCCCATGTTGCATACTGAAGGAATATAAAAGGCAAGGAATATAAAAAAGTTGATTGCTTTCTTAGACATCATTAATCCAAACATGCTATGAAACATTGGAAAAGTATTGTATAGTAGAATGATCAAACTGCTTCCTTTAATCCTTATATATAGCTACGCAATTTTTGACTGCAAAACCCTGGCAGTCTGTATAATCGGAAACAGCTAACACTCTCCCTTTACTATTATTTAAAAGCCAGAACTTTTAAAAAAAAATTGCAGAAGGCGCAGGAAGTCTGTGGTTTCCCTGGTGTACTATGAAGCAAGGGAGAAAAAGCTCTGCCTGTTGAGCGCAGAGAAAAATCAATTGTCACAACCAGTTTTAAGACACGCTGCTGTATTTTTAAATTTTTAAAATATTTTTTTGCACAGCTGAAACTGTGCTGTGGGGGAACCCTTTGCTATTCTTCAGGTTGATGATCTTAACCAACATCGCCACAAGGCAAATTAAATCCATCTAGCTGTTCCTGTAACACTACAGTTCCTTTGTGACCGTAATTTCTTTGTGAAGTTTTCCTTTGTTGTCATTTACCTCTTGCTGTGGATCATAAGAGAAGTTGAATTGAAATGACATTGTATCCATTTCAATTCATAATGGTAGTCTGGCTCTTTTCCCCCTTTCCTTTTTTTTACTCAACCCCAGTTGACTGACGCGGAGTCCAGGTTTTCTTTAGCCAGCTGTTGTTTGGTGCTGTTCCACTAGATGTCCTCATAGATCTACTTTTTGTTACCATTGGTGATGTAAAAGCCAGGCAGAGGAGTGGTAGCAGTTGGATAGACAATGGTAACAAAAAAAACAAAAAAACAGGTAATCAGCAGAGAAGACCTTTATCCCTGTTTGCTTTGCTTGTCAAAGTGAAAATATTGTTTAGTGGGCAGATACCTTCTTCCGAGGGTATATGTTTGAAACAGGTTGGCTTTTGTAGAATTTTAAGAGGTGCTCCACTACCATGACACCAAAATTAATGAAGTTGTACAGAAGAGTCTCCTGTCTTTCTGCTGATTGCCATATTTAATTAACATTTATGGTGGTTTAATGGGAAACAGTATGTGTCTGGCTGTACCAGCTTTAATCATTCCATCATGTCTTTAATCTGCTCAGCAACCATTATTCCTAATATTCCATCTTGTTATATGTTTGCGGGTGCATTTAAAAATATTTATTTTCTTCTTCTATTTGGTATGAATGCAAAATGACTGTGTAACAGGAATGAAGAGT
Organism: Zootoca vivipara; assembly: GCF_963506605.1. Lineage (NCBI taxonomy): Eukaryota > Metazoa > Chordata > Lepidosauria > Squamata > Lacertidae > Zootoca > Zootoca vivipara. Next base: position 83,386,643 of record NC_083280.1, read on the forward strand.
AATGAGCATGTTGCCTTACAAACTGTGCTGCTCTGATATGTGATTGCTCATATGATGATTGATTAAAACCTTCATAGCAAGTCCTTTTGAGAAGTTTGCTATCATATTTGAGACTGTTTCCTGCATGTTAACAGAATGTATTATAAAATGATGCATGGTCTCCAGAATAATTGATATTAATAATTAAAAACAGTCCCTAAAATGCATTGGGTCTTGAAATGTGCCTTGCACCAGTTCCATTATTGAACAGAAGAATACAAATTATTGTTGAAGAAAATGGTTCTTAAATATTTTCCTCTTCTGTACCCCCCCCCCGGTGTCTTATTCTATTATTGCATTTTGACAAAATACAACTTAGATGGAAATGAAAACCAGGGACTGTTACTAACCAATATCAAAACATTATACAACTGGCAGTTACTTGGGTTTCGCTACAGCATTTGATTGGTAGAAGCTTCTTCAAAGCAGTTGTATATTATGCATCATGGAATAACTTTCATTTTTCTTTCACCAAATCAGTGCATTTCAGACCAGATCTTGATTTTCCTTTAAACAAGAAGAGAAAAGCCAAATATTGATATGTTTTGGGGTTTTTTAATGTAGGAATATTTGGACAAACATAATCTTTGTTGAATGAAGAAATGTTTCCCCCCTTTTTTTCTGAATAACCCTTAAATGAGTGATGGAGACGCAAAGAAAAGACGGGGAAAACTGATGAACTAACTATAAGTTGTCCTGAATAATTTTTAGTAGTCTAAACTGTTACCTATCAAAAGCTGTAGTGGAATTCCAGCTTTGTCCTAAAAATCAAGTTCTGGGGAATGATGTATGGTGTGCTGACCGAGCCTGATGTTGCATGTTGACATATTCAAACAGCTGCAAGATAACTCAAAGAGAATGCTAAGAACACATGCCACAGGAAATGCAAGCAACGTTTTAGAGGAACAGAATCACTGCTGAAGAGATCACTCATCCATCTCCCTCAATGCCTGTTTTCCCACAACCATGACGTTACCCCTTGCTTGTCAGATATACTGTGTATGGCAAGTCATAGAGGCCTTAGAATAGGACTTGACCCATTTTGGAAGATTTATACCCTACTTTCTCAGTTTAAAAACAACAGCAACCCCCAAGTCAATGGGAAATGTTTTAAATTAACATGGAAATTGTGACTGCTTCTTTGTAAGGTTACAAGCCTTTAAAAAAAAAAGTTTGGGTGCACATTTGCTCTTACGGGTTGTGCTTTTTGACTACCAGCGACATGCTTCAATGTCACTAAAACATGAGAAACAATTATAAGATGTCCTTTGGTTTCACCTTCATGTGTTGTTTGTGATTGAAGTAACTTTAGTAGAATTGAACAAATTGGGCTTTCTCAAAGACAGCACATTTGAAGCACTGAAACCTGAAACCATTCCAAGTTGAAGGGCTGTCAATTTGCATTGAGTTTCATCAGCCTGACTGAAAAAGGGGAAAATACTTGGCTTTATGACATTTGATGGCTTTTCAAATTTATTTCTTGTGGTGGTTACAATACTGAAATCCCGCAATAGATACAGAAGAGAAAAGATGATGACGATGATGATTGGTTCAACATGTTCCAGTGGACCCATATTTGGTGCACTTTGGTGAACTGCCCTTAATGTTGAACTTAGAACCACAGAATTGTAGAATTGGAAGGCACCCTGGGTGTCATCTAGTCCAACCCCCTGCAATGCAGGAATCCCAGCTAGTAGCAGCACCTCTTGCAATGGACATAATTTGGTATTTCATCAAATTGGTTTTATGTCCTCTGAGGTGCATGCTCAACAAATGAGATTGCGATCTCCTTAGTACTGAGGGGATGAAAGGGTCAAAGCCAAATTTAGCTTAAGAAGCAGTGGCTTTGCACTATTCAGCTTTTCACTTTAATGATTAAAGTGGCAACAAGGGTCCGAGGGAAAGCCTTTATATGTTTCTGCCTCTCTTTGGTGGTTCTTATTATCCCCATGCAACAAAGAAATGTCTTTGTCTTGTGTCACCCCCTAGACACAACAGAAAGAATCACTTATCTTTCCTCTACATTGGATGTACAACCACAGTGTTATTAATAATCAGAATGATTATATCCCTGGGTCAAGACTGCCATAAACTAAGGCCTGTATCTTAAATCCCTTAAATGACCTTCCAGCTGCATTGTTATATTTAACCTTTCCATTAACCTGCTACTCTTCCTCTCCTCCCATCCAACCCATGGTTATAGCCAAGATGTCCATCTACAAGAGAATCAAACTGGCATGTTGTTTTGATTGCGGACGCTCTGAGTGTGACTGCTCTTGCATGTCAGGCAGTGTGCATAGTAACATGGACACCCTTGAGAGAGCCTTCCCACTTTCTTCTGTCTCTGTTAATGATTGCTCCACCAGTTTACGTGCCTGTAAGTTTTAACACCAGCACATGCTGTTCCATGTCTGTGGTGTCTGTGATATCATCCCCGTCCTGTGTCGTACATTGTGGTTTTATTGTTTTGGCTTTCTCCCTCCCCTTTTTCCTTTTCTTGTTCCTTTTTTTTTTTAATACCGTGAGTCAGCACGTTTCCTCCCCTCCCCTTATAACTACTTTAATTTATACAGATCTATATTTATATATTCTTCAATGTACTTCATTAAAAGAAACAATATTTTGTGTAATTGTGGCTCTCCCTTCCTCTTGTGAGCTTTTCAGGGGAAATGCATATTGACAACAGTGCAGTTTCATGACATTTTGTTTCTGATTCATACAGTATAATGGTGATTAAATGCTTTCTTAATGGCTGTGGTAGACATGCTATGTTCTGAACTAGGCATAGGAACAGTGACTTAGGGAACAAATGCTGTAGCTATTTCGGGAAGATTTGGAACAGTTTGCAGTATGTGTATCACACAACTTGTTTAGCATCAAAGGTGTACCTTTGGAGATCTTCAAATGACCCATCTTTTGTCTGAACTAACATAATTTGATTATCATTTAGCACTCCCAGTATCAGTTCATGGTTGGTGGGTGTCTCACAAACTGTTTGCTCTGTATAACTTATCTAATTCATGTTTTGATCTGGTGGTCCATGCACGCCTTTGAGGGTAACACTTGGTTAGCCAGTGAAACATATTGGGGACTAGTAACCACCACTGAGAACTGTGAAAAGTCAGTAAACTTTAGAGCAGAAATAGCAAACTCCTGGAGTTACAGTATTCCATACATAGTGCACTAACTTCTCCCATGCTTCTCCCATGAGTTGCTAGGTGCTGCCTTACTCTGAATCAGACCATTGATCCATGGAGACCAGTATTGTTTACTCAGTCTGGCAATAGGTCTCCAAAGTCTTGGCTACTACTTTCCCATGCTGTCTACCTGAAATCCATTAGGTGGAGATGCTCATGATTGAATTGACAGCCTTCTGCCTGGCTCTGCCTCCACCTTGGCCTGCCAGCTTTGCCTAAGACCTACTTCTAGCCCATCGAGGGATCAGTATTTTGAAATAAAAATGAGTAATCCAAAATGGCACAGGTCAAGGCTCAATCTTTCTGGTGAACGCCCTGGAGGAACATGCAGGTTCCAAGGCAAGGGCTTTAATGATGGCTTGATGTCAGTGGGCTAGATCCAGAGTAAGTTGACTTTAGGTGCCATTGAAATCCATAAGGCAGGTTACTCATGACTTTTAATTCCCATTGATTTAACCAACTTAATTTACCTTGAACCCAGTCTCCCCCCAATACCCACCTAACACTTACTGTATCCATTGTACTTACCAGTCATTACTGAATTGTGGCTAACACATCATTGGAGTGTCCACAACACCTAGTTGTATCCATAAATTTTCTATTCATAGTAGCATCTGCAAGCAAAAAAGAAACTATAACTTGGAAGAGTGGTGCAACTTTCTATTTTTTACTGCTGCCTTTAGAAGGGAAGGAGCATTAAGGTTTGGGCTGCATAACGTAATCAGCCCCCCCCCCAAAAAAAACACCAAAACACGCTGCATGTGATATCAGTGACACCTCCCAAAGTACAGCTTTTGAAAAATGCATTAGCCACATATTGCATTCAGTCATAAAAGTGATGTTGATGGCTTAGGAGGTCTTTAGTTCCTCTGCTTCCCTCTCTCACCTTCCACCCATCATTCACACTGTCACACAAAAGCAAGGTTTCATTCCTCTCCCTGTGTGTGAGATCGCCCACCTTGGATGGTTAATAATAAGAAACAAGCATCAATACCAGTCCATGCCCTTTGTAAACCAATGCTAGTTTATTAGCTGATGTTGTACCCGATTGTAATATCTGCATCTCCATATACACCCACCCTTGAAATCCGATTGGCAAGGCTTCAATAGAAATCAGCATTTTCCTCCCAGTGAGGAGAGGTCAGACAATGCCCATTTTGACAAGAGCTGGTTAGCTCAAAGAACAGTGGTGAGAGTTGGCTTTTCATTAAATATGAGCAGATGTGAAATGTAGAGTGCTTGACAATTAGAAATGGCAGCAGTAAGGCCCTGGAATCAAAGTGAGGTCAGATTGGCGGATCAGATTACCTCCCTTACATTCTTCAGTTGTTCGGGAAATCATTTTGAATTAGTGTCAGCAAAACCTTGATCGGTTTTGCCCTTTGTCTTTCATGCTAGCACTGTATTGTTTCCCAAGACACTCATTAAAGGTCATTATACTATTACAGGGCTGGCTTTGGTCACAGCCTCCCCCTCTCCCCATTGAGTCAGTGTGTGCTTCTAAGATGACTTAATGTGCTTTTCATTTCTCCCCTTTTCTCTCTCCCCCGGCTTTTCATTTTAAAGAGAAACAATCATACAATAATAATAATAATAAACGGGGGGGGGAACTGGTGAAAGAAATCCTTAAAGAGAAAATGGCTACCACAGAATTTTGGTCACAATCCTGTGGGAAATTCTTCCATGTAATGAATGGAAACTGCAAAACCTTTACTCCTCCACAGCCCCCACCCATTTTAATTCATCTGGCAAAAGAGAACTTCTTGCTAGATTGTTCCCAGTGAAAACATCTATTTTACACATCCGTTTAAACTTGCAGTGCTGTGAATTGCCTACCCATGCTGTAGCTAAAGGCACGGGCCTTGCAATATCTTTCTTTGCAGTAGCTGAAAAGTTCACTTGGTGACTCACAACACCATTCAAAATAGTGACCTCCCCCCCCCCCCGGAAAAAAATAGAAAGTTTCAAAGAGGTACTGGGTGCTTTACCAAATGGAATTTTTTTTACCCGCACACCCTTTGTAAAACCCATCAATTTCGAAAGAGATTTCCCATGTAGTATGGAAAGCTACTGCGAGATGAATAAAATTTCCAAAGCTCTTTTAGGTGGGCAGGACTAATTGTAGTGTTCTTAACCAGCACCCCCCACACTGCTGCTGCTGCTTCCACACACACACACCCTGCAGTCTATGTAGTTACGCCCAGACAAATCACTTACCTGCAAGGCTCAGTATCCTTTCTCCAGTAGCGGTAAAATTTAGATGCTCCAGGAAGTTGTAACCACAGACTGTGCAAAACTCTCTCTCTCTTTCTCTCTCTTCTCTGATTATGGGGAAATGTGTTACATGCTCCTTGTAAAAACTAGTGGATATGACCTCTGTGATGGTTTATGCCCATCACTACCATTGCTGGGAGGTTGCTGATGATACCATGGGAACTCTCTCTGCCTGACAGCCACCATTATGATGTCACATTGAGCACTGTGACCTCAATGGATGTCCTGCTTGCATGCAGGATAAAACTATCTACTACTCTAGTTTAAAGACAGGATGCCTCTTAATAATGACTGCTGGGGAATATGAGATGAAGAGTGCTATTCTATTCCTGTCCTGCTTATGAGCTACTCTTAGGCATCTGAAGAGCCACTGTGAGAACAGACTACTGTGCCAGATGGGACTTTGGTCTGATCTAGAAGGGCTCCTTTTATGTCACACGGATATTAGTTTTTGCCATCATAATGCTCTCCTACCTTGAATCTCTGTGTAGGTTTGGCATTGGGAATGCTCTGATACTAGTATTAGTATTGGTGACTGGGTTGTCCAAAAAGCTGTTGTGGAGATGGGATAAATTGGATAGAGAGAGAAAAAGCCTTCCTCTCAATTGAGAGGCAAGTAGAGGGTTCGGGGGAGCAATCGTAGCTCATGAACTTATTGGCTGACTTTTCAAGTTGGTTGAAAGAATTATTGAGATACCATATGTGAGATTGCACTGTACAAATATTAAAAGTATTATTTTTGTAAGTGTTTAACCTTTGGAGCACAGGACGAGTTGGAAAGGAAAACTATTTATTAAACTATTTCCTCTGTTGCACATGACTTTTAATACCGTGTTTCTCATATTATAAGACATGTCTTATATTTATTTTTTCCTCAAAAAAACACACTATGGCTTATTTTCAAGGGATGTCTTATTTTTTTTCCTCCTCCTCCTGCCGCGGCCGGCATTGCTGCTGCGCCTATCACTAGGTCTTATTTTCGGGGTATGGCTTATATTCCTTGAATGCTTAAAAATCCTGCTATGGCTTATTTTATGGGTATGTCTTAAAATATGAGAAACAGGGTAGTTGCAACAGAACAGAAATACGTTGCAAAGAAATATTATAATTTGAATTTGTCCTTATTGTTTACTTTTTTTTAAAAAAATGTCACTGTTACAGAGTATATCACTTTCAGCATCCTGTGAACCTGTAGTTATTAGTATCTTGGGGCGGGGTATGGCACCTACGGAAGAAGCAAGAAATCAAGGTTTCTTTGAGAAACTGGAACTTAAGAAGCCCTGCAAAGAAAAATGAGATTATTTCAAGCCCTGCAGGAAAATCTTATTAGGGCTACCCAAGAGATTGCAATCAGGCAGCTGTGTTTTCCTAACCCAAATTTTTATGAAACAACCAAACTGGTCTCTGTTGGAGAGCATTAAGCGTTACTTTGGCATGACAGTCTCTTAACGAGACTAATATAAAAAGACAATTAAATCAAGGGCAGAGTGACACAATAAAAAAGTATTAATTCAAGCCCACAGAGATGAGAAATCACACACTATATGTGTCACAAATATCTGACCTTTGTAAAGAAAGCCAGTGTGGTGTACAAGGGATGGTCTAATGGCCTCATCCATAGATTTGCTAAACTAGAAAATAGAAGCTTGGGGAGAGGAATGCCAGCTGTTTTGTTACTTGCAGAGCAGGGCATTATACCAGCATTGTTAGAACATTGTCTGTATATTGTACAACATGGACCAAATTAGGAGGCATACCTTGCCCTGTTTGGTACATGGGCTGAAACTTCCCCACTCCTGCTGTATAGAAAACTCATAATGAATATAGATGCTTAGGTTGCTTTCTTCCAAAAAACATAAAAAAGTTTCCTTCCTCTACTGTGACACTCTAGCCTATTCCATTAGCCATTACTAATCAAGTCAAGGCGTTTCATCTGCCTTGTAGCACATCCCTACATGTGTGTACTTGAAAGTAAAATCCAAAGAGTTCCATGGGTCTTACTCCCAAGTAGAAAACACATTGGGCATGTGGTCTTCAGGATTTTGTTTGTCTCTTCCATACAAACCTCTTCCTTCTAAAGTGTTTCATCGGCACGGGCAATGAAGAAACAGAAAGCTGAAAGTGAGGGGCTATATTTATGTGAGTGGACTCTCTCTGGAGAAGAACTTCCAGGGAACGAAAGCCTCTCACAATGGAATAAGGATTGTTGTAGACCTGCCTTTCATTCTTTTCTCCTCTTTGTGATGTTTGATGATAATCCCGAATGCCCAAATAACAAGTTTCAACTAGTTTTCAAGCCTTCCCGTCACAATGATCTAATGTATAGTTCTTACGTGTTGCGAACTCCATGTATTAAAAGGGGTACTTTCATCAGGGGTGTGCTTTGGTAATCTTTCGTAATATGGTGTCCTGTTTGAGGCCACAATTTGATGCCTCCAAATGGATATTCTCAATTATGTGGGCTCTCGGCTCGGTGCCCTGTGCAGCAGAACTGCCCGCACCACTCTAAACCTGCCACTGCTTTCAGTATACTTTGTGTAAAGAGGAAAAAAAACAGGCAAAAGGGAAGGTATGTGAATAATACACCCTTCCAATAATGCAAAAGCTTGACTTGGGTAGGAACACCAGTGGGATTTTGCTTTTGTCTGAGACCCACATGTTGCTTTATTAGTTAACCTCATGACCTGACTGTCATTCCTCTTCAAATTCTTGTGTTGTTATGATCCCAGTACAAACTTCTGGCAGTGTGATGGACCACCCACGAGGCTCCAGCAACCCAGTGGCTGATGCTTTATCCACTATTTAGGAATCACTGGCTTCACTATACATGTCATGCTGTAGATAGAATAATGAACAAGAAGTCATTGCTTCAGAATGAATTACTGTCAATACTTTATAGTATGACGACTATGCAATCACTTAGCAGCACTTCTGCAGTATGAAAAGTAGTTGTAGCAGTAATATGAAGGGGTTTTTTTTGTTAACTTTATGTTAAATATGTATTCTGTAGTTGACCTCCTTTGTAATGCTTTATTTTGAAATCTTTAGGATAATATTTTAGTTTTCTGTTAATTATGTTGCTTTGACTGTATGCTCTATAGTCAGTCGACTTCAAATTGTTTTATTTATGTTTTATTGATTTAATATGCTGTAAACAGCTTTGAGATTTTCCTTAAAAACAGTATAGAAATTAAACAAACAACATATAAAGTCCCTGCCCAGAACAATGTGCAGTTTGACTAACAGTAATACTTGTTGCTTTTAGTAAGTTTTTTCCTAGTAAGTAGAGTTTGCGTGTTTCAGGAAAGAAAAGTTATATGTGTTGCTTTATTTCTTTACATCACTAGTCTTTCTTAACAAATGAGGAGGTAGAACAGTGGCTTACAAATAGCTAAGTATTGTGGACTCCCTGTTTTTTCAAAAGCCAAGCCATAGACCCCTTACTTTTGCAAATGTGGTATCTCCATGGCAATGTTTGTTATGTGAATGGTGCCACCCAGTGTTTGTTGTTTTCCCAGCCAGAACTCGCTGGAACTCAGTTCTGGCACCTCTCAGGTGGGTGTCATTGCCATTACAAGAGAACAATGGTGAGTTACGACACCTCTTTCCCCCCAGAAAAATAGCACTGGTGCCACCGTACCCTCCAACATGTCCCAGCACAAAAATGGAACACACATCTTCCAGACCATGGTTCCATGCAAGTCACATGACCCACATGAGAGCACGGTGCCCTGACAGCTGATGTGTATGTGCCATAGACCCACTGGGTGTGTTACACAGACCCCTGGGGTCCGGGGACCACTGAGGTAGAGAATTGGAACCTTTGCTGGACATGTTAATCGCTCGGTGAAAGGGTGGGGAACCTGGAGCCCTCCAAATTCTGTTGGACTGCAATTCCAACTAGCCCCATTAGTTTGGCTATTAGCCAAAGATGCTATGAGTTGCCAGGCAACATCTGTAGGTCCACAGACTCCTCATCCCTGTGCTCGATTGCTCTGCCTAAGACCGGCCATATACAAACTAGTGGGTTTTCTTTTCTTGCCACAATCATTTTTCATTCACATTTCCCCCATAAAATATTAATTTCCAAAACTATTAGTATGTGTAGTTTTATATTTAGGTATTTAACATGGATATTTGAGTGGATTAGTGTGCTTGCTTGAGGATGATACAGATTTGAAGGATTGATAGATGGAGAAATACAAGGGGTGTGCAGTGCAGTGGGTTAGCTCAGATGCTCGTCGTTGGGGTTAGTGCAAAGGAATTTGTTTGGTGATGTCCTCAACCCTTTGAATATTACATGTACCAGCTTCTGTGCAGGCGGCAGATGCTCCCAAGTTTAGCAGCAAATATTTCCGAAGAGTTAGATGGAAAAGGCGGGGAGCACGGAAGAGGCAGAGAGAAGTCTTTTTGAGAAATCGCTTCAGGCCTCTACTTTGGGTAGTGTTTCTTACCAGGGTCACAGGAAAGTGACTAGTGAATGGATTGCCTTGATGGGGACAGGCTAGGGGAAGAAAAGCTGTCTCCAGCCCGTGGAGCGGGTTTCAGAGAGGGCCTTATGAAAGGTGACATGGAAATTATGTTTGCATTTTTATTTCCTGAGTGTGGCTGGTTGTCATGAAACTCACCCTGACAGTTTCTTACCACCAGGCAACAGATTCTCCCTGTTACCTCCTCGGTGTAGGACAGATGCTAGCCAGTTAGCTCTCCATCTCTCCTTCTCCTGAGCTATCTCAAGCGACAGATGCCAGGACTAGCTCAGTTTCCTCTTGAACGTTCCTGTCGTAGCCCTGCCTTGAGCCCAAATCCTGACCTTTACTTATATGAAATAAAGTACTTATGAACAAGCAGAGCCTTGATCCAGAGCAGGCTTAGAGCAAATGTCAAGCCAGACTTCTGCCTCCTTTTTCCACCTGCATTAGGGAGCCCAGATTAGACCTTAGAGTAGAGCTTTGGACTGCCTTAGGCTTTACAGGTCTGGAGAGACATAACTTATTAACAAAGAGCTATTAAATTTTTATCCATTTTTACAACACAATATAAATGCTTCCTATGAATCTACATTGTGTTCATTATCATTTAAAATGTTAATTAAGTCAAAGTTACATTTAATTTAGTCCTAAATGTGCCTTTGGGAGGAAGCGTTTAGAAACAGCTGCAGGATTGAGAAAGTACATCAAGTGTTCTGGGAAGTTCCCTGCACCAATTTCAGGACAGATTATCCCTCCCCGCCCCACCACCCCACCCGCTTCCTTCCAATCCTAAATTGAATGCTGTTTGGTGTCTGAAGCTAATTTGTAGCGATGCGATTGGGCACTGCTTCAAATTAGTGTCATACCAATAACTCCAGGGTTATTAACTCTTAGGAGAATATGGAAAGAGTAATGCACAAAAGAACTAAAGTGCTCATTCGAATCTTGACAACTGTTTGAAATTGGGATGCAGTCACGTTCTAAAACGGCTTCCATTCTGCATTTTGCAGAGGCGCTTCGCAAGCTGAGATTCCCATAGCACTAGGTTTCTCAACAGGGTCCAGTGAATGAGTGTCTGCATAGACAGCCTTGGTATAGAAATGTTTGCAGTGGATTCAGAGCTCAAGATGTCACAGGAATTGGATATCTGAATCAACTTTGGGGAGCATCAGGGAGGAGCCCGAGGCCCTCAAGAAGCTGTTGGACTCCAACTCCCATTAGCCCCAGCCACTATAGCCATTAGTCAGGGATGATGGGAGTTGGAGTCCAACAGCTTCTTGAGGGCCTCGGGCTCCTCCCTGATGCTCCCCAAAGTTGATTCAGATATCCAATTCCTGTGACATCTTGAGCTCTGAGTCCAGCAACAGGCTTCTCACCCCTGCTTTATAGTTAAAAGCTGCTTCTTTATATAGAACTGTTTCTCTGTGTTTTCTTTGCCTTGTCTGAACCCTTTACTCCACTTCACTAGAGGAAATGGCAAAAGACGATTTCCATATATTTTCATTCTGGAAGAAAGTTTTACTCTCAGGGTTATTGCTGAGAAACTCTGTTTGAAGAAAACAAACTGCAAATCCTATGTAATTTTCAACAATTTTTAATCTCTAGTTTTAATATAAGCCACAAAAGAGGGGTGCATGGGGGGGAGGTGGAATAACAGAGATGGAAATGCCACATAAAATCTTAGAAATCATACAGCATCTCTGGGCTTTGTTGTGCAATTTTCCTTGCTTGCGCTTGCGTAAAAGACATTGGTTGCATTGGATGTCACTGTCTCCACGGCGTGCACAGCATTATCCTTATTTTTCTAAACACAAATTGCTTTGCATTGTCACTGCAGCACAGTAAAGCATTTCCCCATCACTGCCTGTGTGGTAGCACAGCTGCTCATGGATTTTAGTACCAGTCAGAACTGAGCAGCAACTTTGCCTTCCGTCAGAAATTCAAGAAAAGGGCTGTTGTTGTTGTTGTTTTAAATAAAACTGTTGCTTCTAGGCAATGATACAACTATAGGTTGTAAGAAACTTGGAGCTGCTATTAAAAAATTCGAGCCCCAGAGCAAGTTCCCCTTTCATCTGCACCTTGGCCCACCTTGCCTCATGTTCTCTGGCCAATGTGTTTTATGGTTCTCTGTCCTCAGTTGTATTAGAGTAAATCTGCAACATTCCCCTCTTTCCGCAAATGTACTGCTTATCACTGAGTTTTAGATACTCTTGCAACTTAGTTGCCGCATTGTCAAATCAAGTTTGTTTAGTTTTCATTTCAGATGAGTTCAGATGTATGGATGCTTTTACAGAGTTAATTACAAAGCCCATCCATTTCAATGAGAGTGTGTCTTTGCATGCAGAGAAAGTCCCTATCTCACTGAGGTCTTGAGACCCATCGGCTACCCTCACCTTCTTTAGCCAGCCAGTCAAAGCCGTTCCCAGGGTGTAGTATGCTGGTAGCTTCTGGGAGCCTCAGGGGAGAGGTGAGTGCAGGGTGGCGTCCAAAGGTAGAGGCAGTACACCTCTGAATAAGAGACGCTTGTGAGCATAGAGTGAAGAAGGACTGTTGCTTAATATGCCCTGCAGCTTGTGGGCTTACTGGAAGTTGATCACTGTTGGGAACAGAATACTGGGCATGAAGTAGGCAGAAGGTAGATCTGGCTCTATTGACAGCTCTCTTGAGTGATTTGCAGTTGATTATCAAGCATTTTGACTCCCAATTGTTTAGCAAAAACAGCAACCAAAAGACCCACTCCCTGCTATAAATTATGGTGCTGAAATGGAGGAAGCCTGGGGTAACCATGAGTTGATGTTTGCATGGGTATTCAGCTCTGTTCAGCTCTGGTGCTCAAAACAAAATCCTAGACTTAGAATTCTCTCATTCTAAGTGTATGTCTTTTGCACCAGGTGCAAAGTAGAAGTCTACCCACAGAGGTGGTTCTAGGGTAGTGCTACCGGTTCAGCCACACTGCAGGGAGTGCCACAAAAATGCTGTCGAATGGAACATGAGAAGCAGTGGGGCACCAAATCTTAGCATCACACAGGGTGTCACTGAAAGTCTGCCACTGCTGTTGACTTCATGGTCCTTTGTTCCCATCCAAGTATGCTGTTCTAATATTCTCAAAATTCATGCCGTAGTTAAACAAACAGACAATATGTGACATCAGGTGTGGGACAGGTAAATGTGTGACTGCCAAAGAACAACCAGGAGCTTAAAATGTGCTCCTGCTTGCTCCTTGGCAAGCAGTCCTTTGAGGCTGCCTGTTTGAAGGTGCAATTTGGATTTACACTCTACCTGCAAATGGGCATTTTTCCTCTTCAGGCTGACTTTGCAGATAGCTTTGCTTGTTGGCAGAGGAAAAATGTTTGTAGGCATTGTTTTGAAACAAAAAAAAGCGTCTGCAAATGGACAACTTCAAAGGGGCTTGCTGCTGTCAGTGCCAATCAGCATGCCTTCAAAGGGGCTTGCTGTCAGCCCTGATCAGCTGATCATTGCTGACAGCAAGCCCCTCTGAAATTGTCACCAGGCATCAGAATGATGTCACATGATTGACAGGTGGATATGATGGCCCTGCCCACCTCTCAGATTGGTCTGCAGGGTCAGGGTGGGAGGAGTCCATTTCCCCACTCCTGCCGTATAGACTGTGGTTTTAAGGTAATCAAGTCAATCTGCTTGCAAGTGATAGCATTAGCAAACCTTTCAACAGGCATCCCAAACCCATTGCCTGAAATCAGGGCAAAAACATATTTCATGCAGATCTTATGAATTTCTCTTTCTTCATAAGCTTTGAATGTTGACTGATTTTATTAGTAATTGCCTTTTTTGTTGTTGTTTTTGCCTCTGCAGTCCCCCCCCCCCGAGATTCCTTCTTTTGAGATGGGTCAATAGAAAGCATCACAAGTTTTGCAATGCTAGCTTGAGGAAATGCCTGAGAACCCCTTCAGGCTTTTAGTCAGCCCCCAGGCTTATGTCTCACATGTCCCTCCAGAGACTGTCCATTGCCTTAACATTTTATCCAGGAGGAATTCAGAACTCTCTTAGCATACACTGCACGGTGGGGAGCGGGGTGTTGTTTCTTTTTGTATCTTCGGTAAACAAGCCAGTTGTTTTTGCTGTCATTGTTCTCCTGTACCTCCATTTGAAAGAACAAATACATTAGTTGGAGCTAGATGACCCAAAATATGATTATTTTAAATTATTTTAAAAGAAGGTAAGACAAACCTGTATATCCTTCAGGATAAATCAAAATACACTAACAGTTCATCCAACAAACCCCCAATGCAGCACAATCCAGTAGTTGCCTCATAGTTTCTGCAAAGGGAATGCCCATTATATTCCATGCACACCCGTAATAACCAGACTTTGTACTTCAACTCATTTGAAGAATGAGGTTTTATGTGATTGTTCTGGCATAGTTTTTTTTGTTTGTTTGTTTAAAAAAAAGAGGGAGGGAGGGAAGAATAATTTCCATAAGTTTTAAAGCCACATCATCACATTTCACAGATATATGTGAAATGACACTCTCCTACCTTCATGTCACAATCATAAGTAGTCTGCTGCTACCCTCTGGAGCCATTCTTGTGTTATCGGTGTAATATTTTTGTTAGCGATTGAATCAGTGGAAACGTATAGCAACCGTTTGTTATTTTGCAGAAGTGCCTTGATCCTATTTTGTTTTTATATGGAAAAATGACCTGGGCTGCATACATCCATCCTTTAGAGTACTTTTTCTGTTAGAGATCAAATCGCCGTTGTAAGTATCACTGCCATTAGTTATCACTGCTAGATTTCTTAGCTTACAGTTTATTTTCCACTCATGAAATTGCCAGTCTGGGCTCCCCCATAACAATCAATTCTAGCCCAAAGTACTATGTACTTTGGTGGATGTTTTAGAATATATTCTTTATGGAAGAGCTCTCTCTCTCTCTCTCTCTCTCTCTCTCTCTCTTGCAAATGTAATCAGATTTAGCTATCACATATCCATAGCTCCATTTTATTGTGTTACTTTGCCTTTTCTCTCTTGCTGTCATTTAGCAAAAATGATAGGCCGCACATATTCTGCTATTCTATATTGCTGAAATATGCTTCAGTTCTGCCTTCCTCTGTTGCCACTTTTTACTATTATTTTACAGATTTAATATTCAGTATTTATAACTGCGGTTATTTGTTGCATTAATACATTCACTGACAAATCTGGTGCTGGTGGGTTTATTTAGAAGAAAAGGGAACTGTGTTGCACCGAAGCCTGTAATAGTGTATGTCAGGAATCAATATAAATATATAGAGAAGATGGATCCCAATGTTTCATCACACTGTAGTGTCAAACCAAGAAATGTAACTGGGACGATGATAAGGAGATGAAGGAGTGAGACTGTGCAGGTAGTGGGTTGAGTTGTCAATGAATTTTATGGGATAAAGGAAAAGCCTGCATTTGGGGACACAGTTGAATGTGGGCAAATGGTGGCCTTCAGGTGTTGGTGGTGGAGTATGTTTCTGTGAAATGCAAGCCATCTCTTCTGTCTTCCTCCTTCCACCATCTTGTAATCATGAAAATGAAATGTTCATATTTTGTCACGTATTTCCAGAGGCCTCTGTGTCATGAACAGGGGTGGGGTTTACAGTTCTGTATATGTGTTGGTCTTTTGACAGCGCTGATGCAACTCAAACTTGGACCGCTGCAGTTCGGCTTTTGTTAACCTTATATGACCTCGGCCCGATTGGGTGGTTTGTGAGAATAACATTATTGCTTTCTATCCTCCTGACAGCTGTAATGGATATCATGACCTAAAGTACTGCTACAGTTATTCAATGCCCATCGTCAAGTAGCCATTTGCATGCCCCCAGAGGTATTGTAATTGGTCTGTCTTGTAGTATCACATTAATTTTGATGTGTCCCTTTCTTCTTACTTACTTATCAAACCTTTATTAGGCATTTTACAAATAAAACCATAAAAGAGAAAATAACATATGAAAGCCTTGAAATGTATATTAAAAAGGCAGCAGTTGGCGCTGTGTGTGTGTCTGTGTGTGTGTGTGTGTGTGGAATCTGTGGTTTTCCTTGTTAACCTGCTCCTTGGAGGACAGCTACCAAAAACTCAGCTACCCCCGCCGTTACCCTTTGGTCAATGTCAGATAGGCAGAATCCCACACTTTCACCTTGCTGGGGTTCCAGACCACCCAAAAGAGGGGACAATACACGTTGACGGAGCGTGCTGTACAATGGGCAATGAAAGAGAATATGCTCTACAGTGCCCTTTCTTCTTTCTCTCTCTCTATATATATATTTAGGAATTCAGTGAGGGTTGTGTTTGCAGCTGAACGAAGCATATTGTTTTGCTGTTTTTTAAAGTTTACATAATTATTGATCTTCAATTGTGTTGTTGGCTCAAACCGTTACGTAAATTTGTAGTTTTTGGTGTTGTGTCCGTTGACCTTTAGCTACATAGTGTAATAGTAAAGTGCGACCCAACCTAAAACTTGATAATGCTGGGCCCACCACATAACATGGTTATTTGTGATATAGATAGTATTTTACTTTCCATCTGCCATGCACCTAATCATGATACTTTTGGTCCCAGGGCACAGACACCTAAGCAACACTGATTGCGTGAATTAGTGAGGTATTTCATTGATAGGATTACCCAGTGCTATTTTTCCTAGAAAAAGAGGCGCCAGAGCTCATCATGAACTTCTCCCTTGTTCTCTTAAAATGGTCGTTGTGCCCACCTGAGAGGTGCTAGAACTGAGCTCTGGCTGGAAAAATTTTTTTTGGGGGGGGATTACTTCACATACCTCTGAGAGACGTTCAGAGAATAGCTTTTCCTTTTAAAATTTCTTTTCCTGTGTATTTACTGTATAATCTATTAGTACTATTAAGCATGGCCTTCTCTCCCCTACCCCACCATGTAATATAGAGCTATATTGGTAGGGAGACAGGATGAGAAATCTAACAATGAATCTAACCATCTTCACTTCGCTAAAGCACAGTTCAAGGAAATACACATTTTAGAACATCAAATCAGACCCTAACTCCAAAACAATTACCCCCCCCCTAAAAAACAACCCCCAGAGTATCACTGATATAATGGCCTGGGTTCAAAAGCATTGTTGTTAAGTGTGTTAAATATTGCTGACACTCACAAGAAACCTGAGTGGCTTGCACAGTTGGAAAAATGAGTGAGGAATATTGCAGAGTTTGCAATAAAGCTCAATTAATGTGAAATTCCCCACCATCTCTACTCATGAGCTGTATTTAATTTCAGTATCCAATCCAATGGCATCTATAATTGCAAGCTTTTACTGAAACGGGATAATTCATTTATTTACTTGTTTGCTTGCTTAATTGTTGTGACTTCCAGTCTTTCCATACCAGTATTAGGTTTCGGAGCTATTAAGATTTCTGTGTTTTCTGTGTTTGAAAGCTGTTAATGAAAGTCCTATCGTTAATGGTGGCCAAGAAATGTGCCTTTTTTAAGGGCATGTTTCATGAAAGAAGTTAAGGGGAAAGTAAAGAAAAAAAGATTGTAGGGGTAGCTTCAGACTACTAGATAATACCAGCAGATGGTGCTGCCACCTTAAGAATCAAACAGAGAAGAAGAAGAATTGCTTTTTTCCAATTAAAACACATTTGAAAACTTAGACATGCCTATCACTTGTCTAAATGTACATACAAGCACATAAATATTTATATTATGCCACATATATAAGCAGATCTTGAGCTGAGCCAAAATGGGCCATTTTTTTCACTGAAAGTCTCCTCAGTATGAAAACTGCCCCTGTCTGTGAGTTTTGATGGGGGTGGGTGGGTGCACTGCAGTATTAATCCATTCAGAGGGAGGGTAGGAAGCATTGCCCACAGTCTGAATTGCCTTCATGGAACCATATCAAATAGGTAACGTAACATGGGGTAGATGCCGTAATCATCATCATCATCACCATGGTGCCGTCACGTAGCTAAATGGCGCACATTCAATATGTGATTTGCTCATTAGTTACAATCACTATACAGCAGGCTTCCTCAACCTTGGCCTTGCAGATGCTTTTGGCCTACAACTCCCATGTAGCAGGACCAGTGGTCAGGGATGATGGGAATTGTAGTCTCAAAACATCTGGGGGGCCGAGGTTGAGAAAGCCTGCTATACAGTGTCTTACATAGAGTTGCCTCTGAAACTTAACAGAGTCAGGGGGTCATCCTTTGTCAGGAAGCCAAAAGAGCTTTGCTAAAGGGAAACAAATATTTCAGAGGGTTGTGTGCTCTGAATTGGCAACTTTTGCCTTTTCCTTATATAACCCTTTAAAGGATGTGTGTGTGTGTGTGTGTGTGTGTGTGTGTGTGTAAAATATTAAGATTTGTAGGTGAAAATTGCCATATTCGCTGAACCTAAATGGCCAGTAACAACCAACAACAGTCCGTTTTCACATCAGTGCTTGCTTTAGAGATGGGCTAACTTCAATGGGCCCACTCTGTAAATAATCCAAACCCTCAAGATTAGTATACAGTACATCAAAAACTCTTTGCTAGACCAGTGTGCTGATAATATCCTTGCTAGCTGATAATATCCTTGGGAGCTGACTGTACCATCCATTGTCAGAATCCATTTTGTGCATGGTGGGATGGGCTTTTGAGTGGTTTGCCTCATTTGCTTGTGCGAATCAGCTTTTCTTTTTCTTTTTTTAAAAAAAGTTCTGAATTGTTTTCCCATAAAAAATTGCAAAACATAAATAGCAAGGACATATCCCACTCTCTGATAAACTGCTTATCCATCATAGTTTTTGTTTGAAATTTGATTGATCAACAATCACTGTTGGGTTCACAAACTGTAGGGCAGGCTTCCTCAACCTCGGCCCTACAGCTGTTTTTGGCCTACAACTCCCATGATCCCTAGCTAGCAGGACCAGTGCTCAGCGATGATGGGAGTTGTAGTCTCAAAATATCTGGAGGGCTGAGGTTGAAGAAGCCTGCTGCAGGGTTTTGTTTTGTTTTTAATTGCTAACCTACTCCATACTGCTGGCTCAAGTAAGAACGTCACACAACCAAATGTATGTGACACAATCTTAGCATTTGTTTCAGGCCCCCCCTCTCCCTCCATTCCATAATCCTGTATTTTTAAAACAAAGAAACATATCAAATAGGTAATGTAACATGGGGTAGATGCCGTAATCTTCATCATCACCACCAACACCAGTGCTTTTTCTGGGGGGATGCAGGGGTACGCATACCCCTAAACATTTTGTGAATCTAAGTTTGGCTTCATTGAGCAGCAGTATTTCAATATGAGTAGGAAAATGAGAGTACCCCTAAACATTTTTTTAGAACAAAAGCACTGATCACCATCATCTTCAAAATAAAAAAAAAAACAATCTGACCCTATCTCCTTAATTTTGGGCTCCGGGAGCCAACACATATATAAAGGAGAAGTGCATTGGTTCTAGAATGTGCTCAGGCAAACATCAATGCTACTTCACCGGAAGCTGCTTCAAATAAAGTACTTTAACAACACTTTTCAGAAGATGCTCAGACTTTGAGGAACATATGTGGGAAGAAATTCCCATAACCACGGGGGTGGGGGGAGAATCATGAATACCTCTACTTATGGCACACAGATGACATATCATTTGGTCTTGGAGATCATGAAAGGATGCTGTGAATAGCGACAAAAAGTAGCAGAATTGGAAAAGGGTATTAAAAGCCTAGATGCTCACCTGGGAAGAATAATAGAATTGTAGAGTTAGAAGGGACCACGAGGGCCATCTAGTCCACCCCCTGCAATGCAGGAATATTTTTGCCCAATGTGGGGCTCAAACTTATGACCCTGAGATTAAAAGTCTCATGCTCTACCAACTGAGCTATCCCAGACAAGAGATGCAGGTTATTACATATCACACATTGTGCAAGAAACCCAGTTTTGCCCCCAATGCATTCTTGATAGAGAGCCACAGATTCAAGCTCATGTACCCTGTTCAGTGTACATATTTGCAAAGACCTGCTTACAGCATTCATATTTTGCAGGTTTGGGGGTACATCTAATATGGCTTTAAAAAATGTGTGAGGTGGCCCTTAGCTTTTTTAGCATAAAACCACACTCAATGCCAAAATAATAAGGAATGATTTTGCAAAGCTAAATAAATAGTAAGATATAGATTGCCCCCAAGAGCTGATACAGAAATAAAATTGGATTGTCTCACAGGTCTTGATAACGGTGAATTTCTGGTAGCCTCATTTTTCCTGCTAAAAAGATCCAGGCATTTCATTACTGAAAACTCAGTGGAGTTGTAGATTGAAACCCATAAGCGAATCACACTCAATGTCACAGGAGCAGCCCATTCTGTTTTGCCGCCTGATGCAAAACAAGAAGGTGTTACCCCTACCACTGAAGCATCATGTACTGGGGTTTATGTGGCAGCAGCTTCTGGTGAGATCTTGTGAGCAATTGTGAGAGTTCCGCAAGATCTTGCTAAAAGACACTGCTGCCACTTCTTCAGCGGCAGGCGCAGGTGCCACCCCTCAGGATTCTACCACCTGAGACAGCTGCATCAGTCCACCTCATGCATGGGCCGGCCCTGCACTCTTAAGGTGGATTTTTCTGTTTCTTAGATTGTTCTTAAAGAGAGGGAGAAAGGCAAGGAGAAAGACAGAAAGCGATAAAAGAGAGCAGGTGAGAAAAAAGAAAGGCAGGCAGGCAGGCGTACATAGTAAAAAATGAAAATCAATCAGGTGTGTCCTGTTTCAGGCAAGGATTAAAGGTAGCTCACAAGTCTGAAAGGTTTGGACGGGTACATCCTAAAATATGCATCAAAAATTTGTCTGCATCTGTGGTCTCAATGCCTAGTGGTATGTTCTCACATTGTCCAGGGTAGAATTACTCCAGTCTCTGATAGTAAGAAAGGAATTTTGAGCTGGGCTCCAGATTTATAGCTAAGTGCTATAGAGAAGTATACATGCGTGTATTGCTGGACCCTTTCCCTCTCTACTAAATAACTTTAGTTTCCTGTCAAATACATTGTATACAATAAACAGAAGGCTTCTAAATCCAGGCGAACAGAACAATCACCAAGGGCCCTATTCTCTCTCTCCCTCTTTCCCCTCCTTCTTTTTCTTTTTTGGCAACAAGGTACTTGTGTATATCTTCATTTATGCTCTCCCACATATACTTGGTTAGGTTGGGTGAGCATAAATAGTTAACGGCACCAGGTACAGGTAACTGGTGGATTGTAGGTGATTCCATTTTAAATATGATCCACCTGTGAGCGCCACATTTTTGAGGCTTCACTGACCTTAACGTGATTGATCGTTGTGCAGTCTATTTAGCCACAAAGGTGCAACCTCCATTAGTGTCTAACAGACAACAGCAGCAGGACAGATCACTAGTACAGTTTGACAGAACTACATAATCACAGCCCGTTCCCACTAATGTTTCTGATGCTGCAACTCCTTGCTTCCGTGTCTCCTGTAGCTGGTGTCAAAACCTTCTCTCCGGCAACAAGACAAAGGGCAGAGGATGTCTTTCTTAGCTACGGTATTAAGAGAAGGACACTTTGTGTATCTCAGTTAAAAAACTTCAAAAATGTAGGTGCAAATAATCTTAACCCTGCAGCTTAGCCTGAGACTGTTAAACTTTAAGTAGGAATAATAATAATAAAAGCAATGATTTTATTATTAAAATAAATACATTAAAGACAGGTTTGAAAACTTGCATTTACAAAAGAGTCTTGGAAAAGAGTCATGGTGCCATTCATTGAAAAACAAACAAACAAACATCTATTTTTAGATTAAGAAAATATATTTGCCTGGATTTAAGGATATGATTTAGATATGTGCACACTCAATGAGAAATACAGTATTGTTAAGTCTTACTGAAATGCTTTTGATGACCTTGGAAAGCCATATATTTTGTCTGAGGAAGGCTCCCCATATTGGCTGTGAATTTGTGCATCATAGAGAACCTTAAGAAATGTAGCTAACCCTCTTGAAATACAGAATTGGGTATCTCAAATTCCACCCAAAAGACAAACCTGTCTATACTACAAGTTTAGGGAAGGGCAGAGAGAAAAATACTTTATAGTAGACCCTCCTTCCTAAGGGTCCTTGCTTCTAGTCATGTTTGTGACCTTCAGATTTTCCTTCCTGTTGGACAATCAAGGAAAAACTTTTTAACTGATTGCTATATAGAGGCCTATTGAGAGATTTTTTATTTTTAGTTTACTAGTTGGTTGCTTGGTTGGTTTTTCTGAAAATAGCTTGTGCTTTTGGGAAAATCAGAAATTGGACCTGATTTACAGCCCAGCTAACTGTAAATTAGTGCTTTCATTCCTCTTGGGCTGTTTTCACCCTTTGCCATTAAGTACTGAAGAAGAAGGGGGGAAAGGGTGTAATGAATGTTTTAAAACAAAGGGTAACTTATGGTACACTTTTTCCAGATCACTAAGTTATCTCTTTATTTCACCCTTTAGCAGTAAGCACCCAGTCCTGCTCTTCCTTTCATAATAACTGCAGAATAAACTAATTGGGCAACCCAAAATGCTTCTTTGTAAGTGACTGGGCAGAGAACAGAATTGAAACTGAACAGCAGAACAAACGAAAACCCAATCGGTGGAGTCTAACTCTAGCTCATAATACAAAGTTCTAATATTTAACTTTTCATGTTAAATATTATGTTACTAGGCAGGCAGGCTCCCCCCCCCAAAAAAGTAATTATAGGGTGATTGTGGTCATGGAAAGTCAAATAAAGTCCTGAGGGTGCAGATGTTTTTGGGCTCTTCCAAATAAGGTTGTTACTGCAGACCCTCCAAGTGCCCCTATTTTCCAGGGACATTCCTGGATTTACAGAAGCCACCCTGATTTCTGATTTGATCCTACAATGTACTGATTTTCCTCAGGACATTCCTATTTGGAGAAATGTTGGAGGGTATGGTAGGATGTCCTTATTTTTATTGGAGAAATGTGGGAGGGTATGTTATTGTACAGTTGCCCTGCCTTTGCTGCCTGAGGCCGTCAGCTATTCTGCCTAATGGTAGAGCTGGCCTTGTTCAAAACAACTTTCTGCTCCATTTCAATAGTACTAATGTGTGAGTGGGGTGGGTGGCTGTAGAATTTTCATCCACAGAATTCAATCATAACATTTTTATACCATGGTGGCATGGACATGTATGGATTGTCAAGCTGACAGAGAAAAATGCCCCCCTGATATCTTTGAAAGCTTTCATTGGACAGTTTGCCAATAGCACTTTAATGACTTGAATAAACAGACAGTGATTCATAAACTAGGAAGTCAGCACTGTAGAAAGGCATGAAAAGGCAAAATGAAGGAATCAGAGTACAAAAGTCCCAAAATATGCATGGTTCAATAAGGCCATAAAAGTGCTGGAATGGAAATTGTGCTTGGTTCTAATTTCCCACAAATTAGCACTTAATGTTTAGTGTGGGCATATGTGAGTTAGAAAGCAGAGTGATGGCTGCATTCTTGAGCACCCAGATTTATGTCTCTACCTCTATAGGGACATAATATGTAGGCCAATACAACTATGCGGCAAAAATGTCATTTGTGTACATTTTCGGCAACCTGCAACTGGCACCATCATTTCTGCATGTGCACAACTGTTTCTTACATTTTAGATAGTTTTCTGGAGTACTGGGGAAAGAGAATTTTGGCTGCCTAGCCTATCGGTAGGCAAACTAAGATCCAGGGGCCGGATCCGGCAAAATCGCCTTCTGAATGCAGCCCACGGACGGTCTGGGAATCAGCGTGTTTTTACATGAGTAGAATGTGTGCTTTTTTTAAAAAAAAAATGCATCTCTGGGTTATTTGTGGGGCATAGGAATTCATTCTTTGTTTTTCTTCCCCAAAATATAGTCCGGCCTCCCACAAGGTCTGAGGGACAATGGGCCGGCCCCCTGCTGAAAAAGTTTGCTGACCCCTGGCATATAATGAGCATTGTGGGGGAAAGGTCATTTTATTGTTTGTTTAACTGATTGCAACAGCCAACCCCTGCGTATGAGCAGAAAGGTCTTTCTTCCCTTGGAGAAGAGCATCCAGGGATTACAAGGGCCTACCACTGGAAGAGGGACTAAAAAGGGAATAATGTGCAGCATTTGGGATCCTGATCAGGGCTGCTTCAGGTTTGAGGGGGCCCTCAACAACGTGCTGCACATGGGACCCCTATTAAATTGGTGGAAACTAGGGCTTTGGGCTTATCTGGTGGCTATGCGCCACCATTTAAAATTTCCCACAGTGCCTGGGAGCACCACTCAAGGAAGCTCAGGGTAGTTATCAGTGCCCATGGGCTTTTCTGGAGCACAGACCCCCTAGAGGTCTCCAAGGAT
Source organism: Zootoca vivipara (assembly GCF_963506605.1). NCBI lineage: Eukaryota > Metazoa > Chordata > Lepidosauria > Squamata > Lacertidae > Zootoca > Zootoca vivipara. The sequence goes on from NC_083280.1 coordinate 83,410,930, forward strand.
TCTGGGGCTGATACCAGACCCAGCCCTGAGCCAGCAGTATACATTATGCTTTGCAAAATTTCAGCAGTGAGACACCAGATGGAGAAGCGAGGAATGAGGTGAGCAAGACATAGAAATGCAGCAAGAGAAAGTTGGAACTGAGGCAGATTATGGCAATGAGAGATGGAGTTAGAGGCCTAAAGGCAAAATAAAAAGTGGCAAGTTACTGTGGCCAGATGGCACCTCCCTGATAGTTCTCAAATAACTCAAATGTGGCTAGAAAGTAGCCAACATAGCACCATTTTTTTAAAAAAAAATGGGTGGGGGGGAGGATCCTGGAAATTACAGAATGGTTAGCTTAATATCTATCACAGGAAAATCTGAGTATCGTTAAAGATAAAATAACCAAGTATATGGAAGAACAAGTGTTACTGAAGTAGAGCCAGTATGGCTTCTGCAAGGGCAGGATCTGTCTCAGGAACCAATTATAGTTCTTTGACAGTGTCAACAAACATATAGACAGAAGTGATTGGGTTAATATTGTATACTTGGACTTTCAAAAACCTTTCAACAAAGTACCCCGTCAGTAAGCTTAGTAGTCAAGGAATAAGATTAGAGGTGAATCAGGAATTGGATAAGTTCCAGGAAGCACAGAGCAGGAATAAATGGACAGATGTAGAAAGTGGAATCCCCCAAGGATCAATATTGGGACATAAGCTTTTTAATTTGACCATAAGTGATCTATAGTTAGGAGTGAACAGTGAGGCGGCAAAGTTTCCTGATGATACTAAATTGCTCAGGACAATTAAAACAAAAAAGAGATTTTGAAGAGCTCCAAAAGGACCTCTCCAAACTGAATGAATGGGTGGTAAATTGACAAATGCAATTCAATGAAAAATAGTGTAAAGTGATGTATGTTGGGACATTTATTATTATTATTATTATTATTATTATTATTATTATTATTATTAATTCACATATATGCTCATGGGATCTGGTGACTGACCAGGAGCAAGACCTTGGTGTCATAGTGGATAGCTTGATGAAGATGTTGGCTCAGCATGTGGCAGCTGTGAAAAGGGCAAATTCCATGTTAGGAATCCTTAGGAGTTGAGAACAAAACTGCCAATATAATAATGCTGTTATGCAAAACTATGGTGTGATACAACTATGGTGTGTACACATTTTGGAATAATGTGTACAGTTCTGGTCTCCTCACCTTGTTGGATACACTTGTTTTCCTTTCACAGATCTGACAGTGATATTTTCAAACCTTCTGACATTTAAGAGCAACAACCAATGTTCCTAGTTTTCCTCTTTGGGAAAAGAAATTCACAGATTCTTGCATCAATTCTAAACAAGTCTGCAAGCCTTCCCTTTCATTCAGATTGACTGTTTTAGAGAATGAACACTTTATACCATGGCCCTGTATTTCTGATAATCAATTATTTGCTACATATCTTGCTTGGGAAATGGAAATAAACTGAAGTAATAATGACCAATGTATGAACAAATAACTGGAAGGGTTTGTTTTTGGTTTTTTAAGGAACTCGCAAGGATTTTTTCTCTCTCTGAACAGAAAATTAAATGTTTTGATTTAACTCTCTTTGAGTATATGATAAACTCCAACCCAGACCGACTGAGTGCATTTTTTTAAACTACCTTTGATAAGAAATGCATTACAAACTCATCAGCTCAACTTCCTGTTAACAAAGAGACAGCGGCCGTCTGGATTATTCTAGATCCGCAGTGAAACTGCCATACCACGTATATTCAAAGTAAGGCTGTGTGAGTTTGACAAGGGGCAGATGAATCCAGGAGTTATTGTGCAGGGGTTTAAGTCTATGCGGCAGCTGACGGTTGAAATAATCATCCATACATCGCTCTGAGCTAGCTGGGGAAAGGTTGAAGCTGTATATTTTCAACATATCTAGTCTAATGGTTAATCTGTTGTCTTGTACAGAGGGTGCTGGGTAAAATCACAGCAATAGCTGACAGTTTGGAGAAACCGTTGTGAGTATTTTCAGATGCCTGATTCACAGAGTCATAAGTAGATAAGTCTAAATAGGCATTGTCATTGAAAAATGGGAAGACATGCATTGTTTGCCCACACCTGAATCAAACATAACTTTGGTCACCAGAAATCTTGAACCTTTGTGTGTGTGTGTGTGTGTGTGTGTGTGTTTCAGAATTCGTAGCTCATCGTAACCCAGCAAGGCACATTCTCCAAGCATGTTAAATAGTGTGTGTGTGTGTGTGTGTGTGTGTGTGTGTGTGTGTGTGTGTGTGTGAAAGGGGGTTAGTGTGCTAGCTCTGTCCCTGTTCTTGTTGTGCTCCACAAATCAGAGGTGCATGAGTACAGAGGGACTCCCCACTTCAGTCATTCTCCGTGCATCTCATGGAGGTCAATGAGAATAGCGGGTGGAGCTAAGGCACTGATTCTCACTGACCCACCCTCCTCCACCCTTGCATGTTTGTTTAACATGCTCAGAGAATAGCTGAAGGGGGATTTTATGTAAACTGCCAGAAAACAGAAGCTTAGTGTTTGGTTTTGTTGGTTCCTTAAGAAGAGGTAGGAAACTGTAAATTGGGTGGAGGGAACAAAATAGTGTCTATGATTAGGGTGTGGCAAGAAATAGTGGAGAACACAACTATGCTATACAGTGGTGCATCGGTTTAAGTACACAATTGGTTCTGGAAGTCTGTACTTAACCTGAAGCGTACTTAACCTGAAGCGAACTTTCCCATTGAAAGTAATGGAAAGTGGATTAATCCGTTCCAGACGGTCCGCGGAGTACTTAACCTGAAGAGTACTTAACCTGAAGTGAACTTTCCCATTGAAAGTAATGGAAAGTGGATTAATCCGTTCAAGACGGGTCCGCGGAGTACTTAAACTGAAAGTACTCAAACCATAGCGTACTTAAACCGAGGTATGACTGTACTACCGGTATGCTTCATGGCTCATAATGCTTGAGTAGGATGAGAAATAAATACGAGGTTTCTGCCATTAATGCAGATTAATATTCCATAGGCATCTGGAGACACAGTGATTATTGGATGTTGAACAATTCCAAAGAATAGTGATGCTGGCAGTGGGCGAGTTCCTTTTTCTTCCTTTTTAAATCATTTTATTTTAAATGCATTCTTGGCGCTGCTTCCAGGCAAATCATGCAGGAGCTAGTTTCAGCCATTTGTTTCAAAATGCTGCACTGGTATTCTGCCTTGTTACATTTAAATTAAAGCTACATAAAGCCCCCCCCCCTTTTTTTTAAAGTTGTGGCAAGTGCACATTCAAAGGGAATATAGCAGAGAGTGCCACAGGCATGGAAATGCCCAATTATCCACATTGGTTACTTTTAAAAAAACGCTTCAGGACTTGATTATTATTAAAATTAACTTGAATGTAGCAAATAAATATCAAGGAAAGAAAATTCCAATGAAAGTCCAGGGTTGTCTTTACATAACTCGTGCTTTAACAACATCTTTCCCCGGGTGCCTCTGGAACGAGATTTCTGCAGGAGTTATGTAGCCAAAATTAGTTATAACTAAAATTATGTCCCTCTACATGCATGGGTTAGACACCTAGATTGAGACTAGTTTCTTTAGACGTGGGCTGCCACCAAAGACATGGGCCTTGCATCTTGTTATCCCCCTGTTCCTGGTAATGGCTAGCAACCCAAAACGTGTGACATGCACTCACTGTGCTCTTTAAGTTCCTTGCCAAGTGGCAGCCAGTGAAATGGAGAAGGGTGTAGAGAAACATGCTGGGTGATGAGGTCACATCATGCATTTTGTCCAGGGTTTAATGTAGCTGTGATCAGACAGCTGCTGTGCATCTCATACCAATAAAAGGCAGCAGTGCAGAGTTGTTGCCACCCCTATAGACTCAACAGCCATCAGTGCCAGCCAGCATGACCAGTGGTCAGGCATGATGAAAGTTGTACTCCCAACAACATTTGGAGAGGACCAGATCGGCAACCACTGTGAAAAGCCAAATAGAACCTGTATACTGGTATTTCTCTAGTAGCTTTTTATCTTCAAACCTTGCTCATGGGCTTCCCAGAGACATTTAGTTTGCCACTGGCGGAAAGAGGGTGTTAGATGAAGTGTCAATTTGTTCTGAACCAGCTGAGCTTTCCTTCTAGCCTTCTTGAACCTGGGGGGGGGGCGTATCTGGTAGGGATGTTAAGTCTTCCCTTGACTTGTTCCTGGAAAAGGTTACCTTGATTTTTCAGCGTTTTTGGGTTCTGCAGCTCCACCAGCTCCACCTCTTACTCTTGTTATACCTAGCCTATCTGTGCATACTGTCTTTTCACAGTTAGCTTTGCTTTGCCTCTCTGTCCAAGGGTTTTGTATAAACTAGAAAGGGTACATGATAGTAGGTATCGTTTTCATTGCAGTTTAGGCCTTATGCTTGTTGTAGCTCCTGGAGTGATGCCTGTTGGTACACTCATATGAAACCAAGATGCCATCTGCGTTATTAACTCTTTGCTAGAAATAAAGGTCATGGCTGGCATCCTTGATACTGCCATTCATAAGATAACGTGCAAGCAAGTCTTTCAGATAACCTTTTAGATGAAACATGTTCACATGCATATGCACCCTTAGGAATTACTTCTGGAGCAAGGCTGCAGATGCAAAATGTTAACATTGAAAACTTTGATTCCCCCCCTCCTCCTGAATTTGGCGGGCACAGGATTAAGCCTTTCATATGGAATTTGTTAAAAAGCAAACCGGAATAACTCTTTCAAGCTTTAATGTATCTGGTGTAGATAGCATGTGATAAGCTTTCTGTGATAGAGACATGTTTCCTGTTTCTAGAAAGCAACTGGTTGACATCTGGGTTCTGTGTATACATCCCAATCGGTAATTTACTTGTGAGCTACTTATTTGATTGCAGGACTCTGTATACCTTCCTATACATACAAAGATACGTGCTTATCAGCACACAAGTTCCCTGTGCTCCCTTTTCTTTACCAGCATTATAATTTATTTATAAGCCACCATTTAAAAGCTTGCTTTCATTGCTCTAAAATTTCTTCATGTGCTTTATTCACTTTTTGATGTAGTTGGGATCACTAGTGTAGCATGGATTTGTACAGGGCTGGCCCACCCATGGGGCAAGGTGAGGTGACTGCCTCAGGCATCAGGAACCAAAGGGGCAGCAGATTCAGACACCAAGGAATAACCCGCTCACTACTGCCACAGCCTGATTTGTTGGATCTTCTGTCTCCTCAACAGCTCTTCCCCATTTCACCTCTACAGAGGCCTCTTTGCAAATAGGAGGGCTGCTAGTCTCCTCCCACCCTTGTTCCTCTCAAGCAAATATGGACGTACTGATGAGTAAGCCAAAAGGGACGTGGGTGGAGCTGTGGTCTAAATCACTGTGCCATTGGGCTTGTTGATTGGAAGGTCGGCGGCTCGAATCCCGCAGCAGGGTGAGCTCCCATTGCTCGGTCCCAGCTCCTGCCAACCTAGCAGTTTGAAAGCACATCAAAGTGCAAGTAGATAAATAGGTACCGCTCCAGCGGGAAGGTAAACGGCATTTCCGTGCGCTGCTCTGGTTTTGACAGAAGTGGCTTAGTCATGCTGGCCACATGACCCGGAAAAACTTTCTGCGGAGCGGGAAAACGTCGGCTCCCTCAGCCTGTAAAGCGAGATGAGCGCCGCAACCCCAGAGTCGTTCGTGACTGGACTTAACTGTCAGGGGCCCTTTACCTTTTTATGAGTAAGCCGCATTCAATACAGTGGGGTTATTTTCAGATAAATGTGTAAGACGATTGCACCTCAGATCACTTTAATATAGAATTATGCACATGCTGTAAGCCATAGTGGCTGGGGAAACCCAGCTAGATGTGTGGGGTATAGATAATAAAATTATTATTATTATTATTAAGATTTAAATATAACACAACCAAATAAAATAAAATCTAAAATTGTTGTTCCACCAATGAATTTAGCTTATTTATTGGTGATATTGAAGAGGGGGGTCCTTCCTCCCCTTAAAGGTGTCCAGCACTTTCACTACTAGGTCATTAGAATACATGGGGTGGAATGCCGGGGGAAACTATCTGAAAACAAAGCTCTTAGTTTGCATCAATAATACACTTTAATTGTGTATAGCATTATTTGTTTTAGGATTTATACTACTGCTCTTTTAATGTCCCAGCTGTAAACTGCCGTGGGATCCTGGTGGATGAAGGGTGGATTAGCAATGCTGTGCAAGTGTGCATCTTCAAGGGGGGGGGGGAATACATTAGCAATAGTCCAGAAACAGTAGTTTCACCCACCCAGCTTGAAAATGAAGTTGTATAGTCCAATACACAACTCAGTTAAGTCAGGGTACCAGAATTCAACATCATTTAGTCCCATTGAATAAAGTTTATTTCATGATTAAGTGCCTGAAAATGTTGTAAATGGAGCTACCTAGCTCTGTTCGCATATTCATAGATGCTTCCCCTGTTATTTTGGGTGAGCTGAGAGAATCTGTCTCCTCTGCCATGGAGAGAGAGAGTGAGAGAGATTTTATCAACATGTGGGAAGTAAAGATTGCATTGGAGGCACATCCTCTAGGTTGGGATTATTGCTTACAGATGGTAATATAGTGAAATGAACTTCATATATTTATTTTTGCAAAAGTATATTTTTAGAATAAATGAAGCTGACCACACACATAGGCCAGGATCCAAAAACCTGCACGCTGAATCTTCCATGGTGACTCAACGCAGCACAAAAGTCTGTAGTTGTGATGGGGGGGGGGGGTCAAAACCCACCTGCACATGGAGAAAAAAATTAATGAAAAGCTGGAGGTTTCAGTTTGGAGCCCATGTGGACTGGGGTTTGGAGGCAACTGCTGCAAGCCCAAGATTGCCACATAAACATCAATGTAGTTTGGGCAGTCTTTTTAACGCACAAAGCATTAATTTGCACTTTTCCCTTATTGTTTAGAAGTAAAGAATGAAGCAAAACCGAGTTACTCAAACCACTCAGTTCAGTCCAAGAGCTCATGTACCCATGCAGTAGTTGGCATCAAGTCCACTGATGGAGTCCCGGAACCAGTTACGCTTGTTAATAACCGCAAAGGAACCCTTCTTCTACCCAACAATCCCTTGCTGCTGCCCCTTAACTCTGCTGAGCATGGAAAAACTTCCTACTGTAGACTGCAAAGGGCACTCAGCCTACCTTCCAAATGCTGCCATTACCAGAACAAAAAGCCGGGGTTGAACCGAGAGCTCTGTAGGTAGCCCCTTAGCCAGATGCATCAGGCAACCGATACTGCTTTGTGCATGGGTTGTGCAATCTGAGCGTTTTCAATGTGAAAATGACATTACTAATGCTCAGCTAAGTCCTTGCAGATGTGAGTTTCTCCAGATGTAGTGATTAATACCTTAATCGAGATACGCTAGTCAACTAATGGTTTCTGGTTGGTTTTGTGTTTCCTGTTTGGCTGGCTTTGAAATCTTTACCTTTTTCATCAATAAGCTTGGCAAGTGTACAAGTTTGCATTAATGTTTGATTAATCTTGTTAGCTGTTACAACTTACTTTGGGATCAGCAAAGTTGGGTTTTGTTAAAAGCCCCTGTTAACTGTGTTGTTGGTGACATAGATGAGACAATGAAGGTGACAGGTTTATTTTTATAAGCGTATTAAAATAACTTAAATAGCTAAAGACCTTGACCACTGCTTCTTTGAAGTCATTTTCTTGAATGTGCTTAAAGTAAGAATTGAGGATAAAAGCCAAGTAAGATGTTGTTTCAGATGTTCGCCTTTGCACAAAGGCCATTAAAATTACCAGCACATCTTAAATCACTTCATGAAACATTGTCTGGAGGTTATGTCATTGAAATAATGAATATATATGAATAATCAAAGATTTTTAAACATCCTTGTGACTTTAAAGTTAAACTGCAGTCTAATCAGAGTATCTAAAGCATCATTAGCCATTGTCTGATGCTTCTCCTACACCGAGTATTCCTCAAAAGATAAAACAGTTTAATGCTGTGCTTATTGGGCAAAAGTAAGCTCTAGGTTGTTGCGAGGATGGTATATTATGTATTACAATCAAAGATATCTAGAAAACCGAGGTCCTGGATATTACGGGATGGGAGTTCAGATCCTACAATATTCCGTGTCAAATTCCTGAACTTCTGCATTTCAGAATTGATAAAAAGAAGCCTGCATAATTCTGTACGTGCATTCATGTCAGTTTATTTTCCAGAATTGTTAAATAAACAAACAATAATAATTTATCAGTTCAGCAAAAATGAACTAATTTTCATTAAAAGGCAATTCAGTAAATATGCAGTGTTGGCAATTAATTGAGGCATCCTAAGCATAGAAAACTGTTGTAAATTAGGTCAGCTTAAGTTAAACTGGCACAATGGATGCCCGATCCAGAGCTAGTTTATGAAGCTGAGGGAGGGGGAAACACCAGAATGAGACCTGCTTGCCTTCAGTGTTTTGCATTCTTCTTAGCTTTGTTCTTCGGATCAGTTTTCTGAACAAGTCCCATTACTCATGACCAATTAGAGTTCTCCAGACTTCGGAGGTGTGAGAAACTTGAGGTGTGTGTGTGGGGGGGGGGGGAATCTATAGAGCAGGCTTTCTCAACCTCGGCCCTCCAGCTGTTTTGAGACTACAATTCCCATAATCGCTGACCACTGGTCCTGCTAGCTAGGGATCATGGGAATTGTAGTCTCAAAACATCTGGAGGGCCGAGGTTGAGGAAGCCTGCTATAGAAGAATCCCGATGCCTGCCTTTCCAGGGAGGCCAGGCCAAGTGGTCAAGAGCAAGATCTAGTTCATGTAAATTAAAATTTGGTTGTTATTGTATTACCCTTTTTGTTTGAAACCATCTCTGTGTTATCTCAGCACTCTAACGTAGAGGTTTTTGCATCCTGAATAGCGGTGATGAGATCTCGTTGGATAAAGCTCTGCTCTAAGTCCCATCTGAAAGTCAGGTGCAGGTGGCGAAGGCACGGAGCAAGATGTTTTCAGTGGCGGTGGTCTTAGTTCCTAGGGCGGGCCACACATCATCTTTGTAAGCCTCCGGAAGTGTAGTTAAAATGCATCTGCTTCACCAGGCATTTGAGAGCGCCAGAGGTCAAGGAACAGGTTGCACGGGGCCCTGGGTAAGTGGCCCAGCAGCCCCTTCCCCAGAGCATCTCTCACAAGTGCCTCCCATAAGCCCACCAGATGGTGAGGGTGCTGGTATTGCCTGGTCCTGCTTTCTTTTTTCTTCCTTTAAAACCTGTTGCTTAGTGGAGGAGCACCAGGCCAAGCAGCTGTGAGTGACCAGCCTCTGCTTCCCTCTATAATACCTCCCCCACCACACTCAGCATTAGGCCCAGCTTTTAAAGGTGCACAAATGGGCCTGGGCATTTCAGTGCCACTTTCTCAGCACTTCTGCCATCTGGTAAACCTGCAGTGGGGCAGCAAGGAAAGTGCCAATAATATCCCTGCCCCCCCCCTTATTTTCTTTTAAAAAAATAGGTAGGTCCTTCACTAAGTAGAGAAGAGACATATTGTGGAAAAAGGAAAGTACAGGTGCTGCTGCTACCTGGTCTGGCACTTCTCCAATCAGCACCAGCCCTTCAAAATTGTAATAAAAAGGTTTGTGTGCATGTGGCGGTGTTGTTTTTAAAATGGTGCCAGCTGCAGTGGGCTCTGCTGTTGGCTTTTCACGGTCTGTAGTAACTTTTAGAAATGGTCGTTCTAATTTTTTAAAAATTTGTAATTCATTTGTAGTCCACATGTGCTGCTCATTGGTTCAGTCAGTAAGCAGTTAGTTAGGGAATCAGTTAATACAGTGGTTCCCAAACCTTCCCCCCTCTCCCGCCATGGGCCAGTTGAAAATTGCTGAAGGTCTTGGTGGACCACTTATTTTTCTGCCTGTTGTAGCAATTGTAATGTGCTGTGCTAGATGCTGTATGAATTTTAGCTGTATTTTTATTTCTTCTTCAATTTTTTATGTATTGTGTTGCAATTAAAATTCCCTAGAAGCAGTGAAAATGCAACTGAAGTCAAGTGCTTTTATATACTGTTGATTTCAGTGGCAACATTAAGCACATGGTGGTTATATTTCCTATGTGATCCTTTTGGCGGGGATCATTTCAGGAATTTAAGCAATTTGACTTTTGCAGTGCTTGTGCCATGCAGAATGGCATTTGCTTGTTTTTGTTTTTTGAAAGATGCATTTTATAATTCTGTGGAAATGGATTAGTATTTTAAATCAGATCTACATTTTAAGTTGGTCATTATAATATCCATATAGTTCTTTGTTTCTTTGTTAACTTTCGTCCTGCTCTTTGGCCACAGTTCTCATAGTGATCCGTAACATCACTCTCATTGATGCACGTGTTGCTCTTTTTCTTTTAACTTGAAAGTAACTGCTGCCTTAGGGACGCGGGTGGCGCTGTGGTCTAAACCACTGAGCCTCTTGGGCTTGCCGATCAGAAGGTCGACAGTTCGAATCCCAGCAATGGGGTGAGCTCCCATTGCTCGGTTCCAGCTCCTGCCAACCTAGCAGTTCGAAAGCAAGCAGCGCAAGTAGATAAATAGGTACCTCTCTGGCAGGAAGGTAAATGGCATTTCTGTGTGCTGCTCTGGCTTCGCCAGAAGCGGCTTAGTCATGCTGGCCACATCACCCAGAAGCTGTACACCAGAAGCTGTACACCCTCGGCCAGTAAAGCGAGATGAGCGTTGCAACCCCAGAGTCGTCCACGACTGGACCTAACTGCTACCTAAGGCTCAGTCATATTTAGTCTTATTTTTATTTTTTAGTTACAGGACGAAAATAAACTTGATTTATTTTGTTGTGTAAATTTCTCATACGGGACATTGACAGAGCGAAACTCTTTAAACTGGCAGAGCTCTGATCTGCTAAGAATGATAAATGTTAGAGCCTTAAACATTCACAATAGTGGTTAAACACCATACTTACTCGAATCTAATGCTCACCTTTTTTGGCCAAATTACATTGTGCAAATTAAGGTGCGCATTAGATTTGACGGCACATTTACATTTGCCAGCAAATACTTTTTTTGGTTTCAAGGTTCTGAAAATTGAGGTGCACATTAGATTCGGTGGCACATTAGACTTGAGTAAATATGGTACTTACTGCTAGCTTTGTAAGGAAACTTGCTGTAATTTTGGGAGAGGTGAAGACCCTTGTGCAGTAGTGTTAGCCAAAGGCGGTTTTGTTTTTTATAATTTTAAGGTGGTTGGCTGTTATTGTTTACTATTCAGAAGATGATCTTCCACTCAAAGTGCACTTCATCCCCATCAAAAGAACCTCTGCCACAATTCCCATCCTTCGTTATACAGGAAGTTCTCCCGTCATTTGGTCTTGTTCCACCTGCTCCTGTGATAACATCCCCTTTTGTGATAAAGGGTGAAGCGATGAGTTCTGAGTTGTGCTGGAGATCAATGCGCAGCCACAGAGTTTTAATTTACGGCAATGCAAGCATTGAATATCAAGGCATTGAATGCTGCACATCTCTTCACAAAGACACTGTGGTCTGGCATTCAAAGAGTCAGAACCGATGGGTATTGGGTTCTTTAATAAAGTGCGGTCTGGTAACATTCAGCGTTCGGATTCTGAGTAGACCTCATCTTTTGGTGTATGCAGCAGGACACTAATTTCCATTTTCCAAAAATGCAGCTTAACTAAAAAAGAAAAGAAAAAAGGATTATCTTTTATGAAAGCATGAAACCATGTCCATAACTTCTTCAATCAATACCTTGCTTCTCTTTCCTCTTCCTTGTCTTTAAAACTGATCTATTTTGACTAACACCAGTTTGGTCTTTATTGAACATAGACAAGATAGCAGTGAAGTATCAGTGTGTGAATGGAATTGTGTGTGTGTGTGTGTTATTTGGCTATTTCGCCTGTATGACGTGGCGATCTGAGCTGATCCTAACCTCCTCATGGGTTGCCTGTATTTCCAGTTGAAGATGAGCAGCAGCTGACGACACTCTCACCCAAAAAGAAGCAGCGAAACGGAGGCATGAGAAATTCGCCCAACTCTTCACCCAAGCTGATGAGGTAAGACTCTAAGCAGCTCGCATCTTTATCTCCTCTCCCAACCTATCCTCCTCCCCAATAAAAATGGTGGTGGGTGGGGTGGGGGTGTCATGGCAAGGTGGTGGGGAAAGTAGAAGATTGTTAGATGGTTTCTGAAAGGCTGAAGTATTTATTCTGTCAGCTTGTCAGCAGTTAATGATAGAGCTGGAAAAAAAAATCTGTCATGAAAAACAGTTTGAAAAGCTGTTTGAAAAATACATAGGCTTTAAAGTCTTAGCTGTCACCCTGTCCTGTCCATGTGTAGTTCTTAAACAGCAGTGGCACTAATGATAGCACTAACCAATCAGAAGAACTCATGTGGTTAGTTTGCCTTGGGCAATTCTCTTTTTGTCGGAATCCCTCTGAGTACTGTTTTCTGTACTTAAGGCCATATGTGAGATGTATCATCACAATCAAAAATGAACCTGAATATTACCTTCCTTTTATCCTGTCGATTGAAATCAAATTTCCCCTAATTGATTTTGACTGTGGTTTTTTTTAAGGTCTAGTAATCTTTGTACTTGCCAAAGCAAAGTTCGAAACTAATGCAGTTTTACTGAGGCTAAAAGCAATATTAATTATGAAATAAGGGGATTTTTGCTTTTAAAAAAAATAAAAGACATTATGAAGGCAGGTGGTGAAAACATATTATAGATGTTAGTGGTTTTCCCCTCCCATGTGTTTTCAGATGTGCAGCATTTGTTTCCAGTAGATCTCCCCTATAGATTATTTTTGTGGGATGAGCCTTAAGCAAAGGTTTTCTGGAGCTGATGTTGCAAGCAAGCCCACCTTAGGCTGTATACTAAGCCTCTGGGGAACCGCTGCCCCATAGTAGGCTTCTCTTGAACTCTCCCCAAGTTACACCCCATCCCCAGTGAAGCCCTCTTTCCTCAGACCACATCCCTCATGGGCCTCTATTCACTTGAGTGATTCTTCCAGGCTGGAGTGTGCATCCTCACACTCAGATAATAACTCTTGCTTGTCTGGATGAATGTTAGGACGGAGTCTCCAAGTGTGTATAGAAACTAATATACTTTACAAAGCTAAATTTCACCATTGTTGCTCTGCCCACATTTGCCCCTGCCTCCACTCACCACTGTCATGTGACTCCTGGGAAGTTGGCCAGAAGGGAATAAGGCTTGTGAGCTGACAGAGATTCTTCACCCCTGCGGTATAGTGTTAGGAGCTGACACAGTTTTCACTTGTCTCATTAAAACTTTCTTGTCCTGAGAAAAATCTCCACATTACCCCGAGTTTTGCTTTAGGTAAAATCCCATGGCAAAATAGAGCTAACTGGGATACCCACTGCCAAGAAACAAATCGGTGGCCTTACTAAAACCCTCGCAATGCCTCAGATGTTTTGCTCTAGTAGGAGGCCCCAAATTCACTTTAGATTTTGCTGTTGGCCAAATTCTATGAATGATTCTGTAAGGGGCATCCCACTGAATTTGTAAAAAAATAACAATATGCCCCTTTGAAGTCTTGTTTCACTTGCCAAGAATCCCCTACCAATGGTGGTGATTTTACAACCACATTTTAAGAAATGTTACACATACAAGCAGAGGAGAGTACCACAGCTACACCACTGCAACACTCCAAAATCATGTTATGTGGACATTGTGATGGCACTGTTGCAGAAATTTTGGAGCACGGTGTTAGTCCCTTTTCCCTGCATGTATTTTCATGTAAAGTTGAACTTTGGGTACAAATTATGACCGATTTAGAGCTGAATTATCGCACCTAAATCAGCAGAAAGGCAAGTGGATGCATTTGATTTAAGAAGAACACAAGAAGAGCCTTGCCAGATCATTCCAGGGACCCACTTAGTCCAGAACCCACTTCTCACACTGGCCAACCAGATGCTTATGGGAGATCCAGAAGCAGGAACCTGAGTGCAACACCACTCTCCCTGCTTTTGATTCCCAGCAACTGGTATTCAAAGGCATGCCTCCTCTGATGAATACACAAATATTTGCAATTATTGGCTATTGCAGCTTAACTGCTATCTTATTTCAGTGGCAATATGGATGGACAGATCGGCCTGTTACTGGTCTGTGACCCATTTGCATGTGTTCATAGCTCAGCTCTGCCTGTTTTGGTGAAAATGTACAATTTTTGAAAATCTGCATTTAAATACACATTCTTAATATATTTAATCACAGAATGCACAATTTTAAAAATATTTTCCCCAAAAATAATATTTTAAAAAAAACTCATGAGAACCACATTTGCAGAATCCAACATCAGGATAACTATGTTTTGATCCTCACATTAGCTTGAGAGGTGCAAGTCAGATCAGATTGTATTGGAACTCACAAAGGTTGAATTCCATACAAGCATCTCTACCTGGGAGCGGTCAATGTTTCTCTGATGGCTGTCAACAAATCCATATCTTACTTCTCCTCCCCACACTTTCTATCACTAAGTGCAGCTTAGAGAAATATGCATTCAATTGCTCCTGCAGTAAGTCACCTCTGAGACCCCCATCGTATCTCCAAGTTGTTCCCATTGAAATACCGTAATTTAGGATTGCAGGACCTGGGTTGATTCTTAGAGGGAAAATGCACCTAGTTATGTCCTTTTTGCCCACTACAGGCCATGCATCGCTGTAAAATTCCTGTTCTAAATGCTCCCTGAGTTTCTGTTAACTAAGCCTATGTAAACTAATTGCCTGTGCAATACTGGTTTGCATGCATGTTTATGGGAGGTGGGGGAGAACTCTCTCACTTGTATGGCACATGTTGTCATTCCACCATTTCCAATCCACTTATCTCTTAAGTCATCTCATCTCCATTAAGTTTATCCACTTGAAATTTTAAAGGGGGGGAGCGCCCCACCTCCCATCCCTTCTATCATCTAACAAATGTAGGGGCATCAATGTGAAATAAAAGGAGAGAGAGAGAGAAAGAGAGAGAGAAGGGGCAGAGCAACATTCGGAGTGAAGTGCACTGTCCCTGTTTGCTATGTAAAGTATGCCTCATTTCTTTGATCTTGAGTCATAATAATTCTAGGGAGTTATACTGTTTTCATATGCTTCAAAGCTGTGTCAAAGTTTTGCTGCTTTAGGGTACTTCTTTATTCTACCGGCTCTTGGGTACTGAGATGACAGGTCCTCGGCACTAGGTGCAGGCTTTTTCAAGTCATAGCCTTCAGCAAAACATCAAATTACCAAATACAGGCTAACACACTTCTACACAAATGCCTTTCCTGTAGATATATTATACCATATATATTAAATACTTTAGTGTTACACGGCACATTTTATGTGCAATAGAAAGTGATGGTTTGAGGTAGCCTTAGGGGGACTTCCCCCCTCCCCTTCTACAAGCCGAAAAAGCTAGTGTATACCATATCAAGTATGGTTTTTACAGGACTTTCTGCCCGAAGGCCTTTGTAAATAAGTAATGATCAACAGATTGGCTGTGGGTTTTTGAAAAGCATGCCTGTGTCAGCTTGCATGATGGGGGAAGAATTTTCAAAGTGGAACCTGCTTTCATTGCCTGCTGAAGAGGGACTAAGGGAGATTACTCATCCCAAGCTTGAGCTGTCTGCTCAGTAACACATCAGAATTGCTAAACATGGGTCAGGCAATGAGTGGGGAGCTTGCCAAAACTGAACTTGTTTTTGCTTACTCCTCGGTCTTCTCTGCTGGACTCTAGTCACCTGTCTTTAGTGGCTGACCCTGACCCTGTCCCTATACCCTGCGTCTTGTGCCTTTGACCAAGAGAAGCATCATTTGAGAGCTCCATGTTTATGAAGCCCAAAGATGATAAATCAGAATATTGAAAAAGGCCACTTTGCAAATTTGTATGAACCAGAAATATACTATTTATCTTAAACATCTGCAAATAAGTTATTAGAATAACCCCAGCTGCTTTTCTCTGTCTAGTTCATTCAGTTTATATGCATGAGAAATTTAACTAGCCTTATTGAAAACTTTTTCTGATCCCTATTGAAATATTGTATGTAGGTGGCTTGTGAATGGGAGCGTCCAAATTTAGCTTGAATTGCATTTTAGGTTGGTAACTTTCAGGATTGACTAAAAGCCACATTGGGAAATCTTTCTAGTCTAATATGTGGCCCTTTTTGGCTTCAGGAAACCTCTACAATCCATGCACTTAGGTGGAGGGGGGTTGTTTCTCAAACAGTAGCCCCACCCTGCAATGCCTCATGTCAAACTGCTTTAGAAACTGACAGGACTTCAAAAGTTGTTTGTAATACTGCACGGAAGTCTGCCAATAAAAGGGGGGAAATGTTGAGAGTCCCCCTGGCCATTCACACAGCCTTGGGCACACCTAAAATAGTACTTAGGATCCCGACTGTGGAGATTTATATATAGAACAATTTGGCTACCTACGGTTATTGATTTATTTTGTTAGGAAAGTTTCTATTTTTTCAGTTAATGAGACTCTTACCAACCCCTTGACTGGTTACTAATACCTTTACACCCATAAGCAACTGTATTCTTGAAGCACTCCCCCTTTAATTCATTTAAAACTGATATATTGATAAGATTCGTCAGTAAACATGCATTGGTGCATAGTGTGTTTTCTTCTGGGGGTCATGACCCGGAAGCTGTCTGCAGACAAACGCCGGCTCCCTCGGCCTATAGAGCGAGATGAGCGCCGCAACCCCAGAGTCGGACACGGCTGGACCTGATGTTCAGGGGCCCCTTTACCTTTTTTTATTAGGGAGGACTCTGCTCTTGAATAACAAAATTGAATGGGATTCCCTTTCCCTGTCTTAATTCATGGCATTTGTTGGATAGGGGCCCCATTCAAACGCAATGATTCAATAAACCATGGAGCCAGTGCAGTGTCATGGTTAAAAGCATTGGGCTCAGGTGGTGGAGACTTAGGTTCAAATCCCCATTCAGCTAGTCATGATCTCTCAACCCTACCTACCTCAAAGGGTGGTGATTGTTCTGTGCAGATAAAAAGGGAGGAAGACCATGTATGCTATCCTGAGCTTTTTAAAAGAAGAGTGGGATAACAATGGAATAAATAAGCAGATCAGGAATCAGCCTTGTTTCCATGTGCTCCCCCTTCTCTCCTTCCCTCACACGCACCCAGCTTCAAGGAAGACAATGTGGTTGGTTAAAAAACAGTTTCCTGTGACAGTTGAGCTGAGAAATTGTAGTTTAAGTACTGCTTATTCTATGAGTTTGTTTCGGTGTTTATTATCACTAATGGCATGCAACATTTATTTTGAGTACAGTGGTACCTCAGGTTACAGACGCTTCAGGTTACGTTGCAGACTCCGCTAACCCAGAAATAGTACCTTGGCTTAAGAACTTTACCTCAGGATGAGAACAGAAATCGTGCGGCGGCAGCAGGAGGCCCCATTAGCTAAAGTGGTACCTCAGGTTAAGAACAGTTTCAGGTTAAGAACGGACCTCCAGAACGAATTAAGTTCTTAACATTAATAACATTGGGATTAACATTAGGATTGATAATCCTTAGAAACCCCAAATGCCCTTCCCCCTCATCCATTTACCTGGTAGCTGTTGCTGCCACTCTGACTCTTACTCAGAGCAGTTTACCTATCATATTTCTTTATTTTAAAATTCCAGGAAATATAAGGGGGTCAGACTGAATTACCTCCCAGGGCCCTGTCACTTTCTGCTGCCACAGAGCAGCAGTCACATATATGTGGGTTGGCTGGAGGTGGTTTGTCACTGACTGGGTAGTCAGATGATCACAGCAATCCTGTGAGATCCTGTGAGATTTCATCATTACAACAATCCTGTGAGATCGGTTAAGCTGGATGACAGCAGCTGGCCTAAAGTAACCCAGTGTGCTTCATGGTTGAGTGGGGATTTGAACCCTGGTCTCCCAAGTCCCTGAACCTGCAACCTTGGCATTATTAGCACCATGCTCTAACCAACTGAGCTATCCATAATGAAAGAGGAAAGAGATGTTGTCAAAGACATCTAGTTCCAACTTTAGACAATAAGTAAACAGTTACAGACGTATAACACAGTTGACATGCAAAGTGTTAATTTTTTATTATTATTAATGAGCACAAAACAGTGGTAGAACATGAATTGCAACAGATATGTGGTGTTGATCTGTAGTTAGCATCACCATCAGAAGAGGTTTAGGTCTCATTCAGGTAGCCTGAAGTCTAAACCTGTGTTAGAAATCTTGAAAAAATGTAGGGTTTGTACAGAGAGGATATTAATATTTCCTTGGATCCCAGTGGAGGGCTGGAAATAAATGTCACATGCCATTACTGACAATAATATCCCGTAAAATCAATTTGTGTAGTAAATGAAAGAAATGCATTGATTAATGGGTTAGTCTTTGTAGCAATTGTATGGTTGTATTTAATGTATGTATTTAATCTATTGTATGTGACCGAAAAGAAACTGGGGGCAACCTAAGCAAAACAGTGGAGCCTTCCAAGCCCAGACAAGGTATGTAAACAGTTGCTGGAAACACTGAAGAGCTTCTCATGCATAAAGCCCATTTAATTGAGTGGGGTTTTTATGGGAGCATGTTTTGTTCTTGTGTTATATCCTATTCGTTGCAATGGGGCTTGCACTGGGGAAAATTCCTGGTGGACTGCGCCTCTAGTCCTCAGTGCTTCAGTTGCTGCAGTTTCATGAGTCCGGCGTACACAGAAAATGTCAGACCTGCTGAGACAATGCCTCTTAATGCAGAAGCAAATAGCATGTGACAGGGCCCAAGGGCCTGAAGAGAAAACAAATAGTTTGTCCCTGTCCACTCCAAACTGAATGGTATACTTGACATTGGCCTCTAGACAAGCAGCATTCTCAGCAAAGGGTCATTCTCATTAGTGTCCCTGATCACACACCAGAATCACAGAGGCTCTGGGTCTGCTGGGTTTCCAGTTTGTTGCCAAGGAGAATTTCATAACCCTGAGGATTTTCCTTGATTTTTCTAACCCCCACCCGCTCACCCCACCACTGCCTTCATTCCCTGCCAACCGAACCAGGACATACTAAACTTGCTCAGAGATTGCCAAGGTCCAGCAAAGTGACTGCGAAAAGGACAGCGCTTCTGCATTGTTTGTGAAAATATAATGAGACAGGCTTATGAATAAATATAAAACACGGCCACAAAGTGTATATTTAAATGATGCTACTAGTTGTAGTTTGTTGGATGAGGACTACTAGACTTTCCCCCCTTTTCACAGACGCATGCTGTATTCTGTTCAGTCAATGCAGTGCCGAATTGCATCTTTCTCTCTCTATTACACATAATGCTCTAAGCCAGTTTCCCAAACTTGGGTCTCCAGCTGTTTTTGGACTACAACTCCCATCAGCCCTAACTAGCATGACCAGTGCTCAGGGATAATGGGAATTGTAGTCCAGAAACAGCTGGAGACCCAAGTTTGGGAAACCATACTCTAAGATGTTATTAACCTATGGGATTGGGAAGGATTAGGCACATTAGTGAGTAGGATTTATTGCTTATTTAAATCAACACTTCCCTTCTAGTTGGTGACACACTTTTTGGACCTGCATCATTTCGCGACACAGTAATTCAGTTTTACTAGCAAACCAGAGGTTAAACGAACCCCTTTCCAGCCCCAGGAGGAGCGCGGGGAGCGTTCATGCAACACACCTACACACTGCAGCAAACACACTAATGTGTTGCGATGCACAGCTTGGAAAGCTCTGGTTTAAATGGACACCATCCCAGGGGCTCGGGGCTGCTAACAGTATTGTTACGAGAGATAGTATGCTGTAGCGGTTAAAGTGTTGGACTAGGACTTGGGAGACCAGGGTTCAAATCCCCACTCAGCTATGAAGCACACTGGGTGACTTTAGGCCAACCGCTATCTTCCAGTTTAACCTAAAATGGCCCAAATCAAATCCATAAGGGAGGAAAAACATAATGGTCAGACTGAGTCCAGCCCAAAGGCCAGGCGGAACAGCTCCGTCTTACAGGCCGTGCGGAAAGATGTCAAATTCCGCAGGGCCCTGGTCTCCTGTGAGAGAGCATTCCACCAAGTCGGGGCCAATACTGAAAAGGCCCTGGCCCTAGTTGAGGCCAATCTAGCCACCTTATGGCCCGGGATCTCCAAAATATTGTTATTTGTGGACCTTAAGGTCCTCCGCGGGGCATACCAGGAGAGGCAGTCCTGTAGGTATGAGGGTCCCAAGCCGCATAATGCTCTGATCACATAAAATTCCCAGCTACCTCATTCATATACAGTTCACTGCTATAATAATTATTATGTTACACTTGTGTATTATTATTATTATCAAAAAATAAATTTTACAACTGTGTAAAAAATAAAGAGAAACTCCCATAGATCTCTTACTTGCACTATTATAACCCCACATCTGCAGGTCTTACAATCAAGCACAAAGTCTGCCATGTATGCAGAGTAAATCTGGGTGCTCCCATATTCATCTAGTTTTTAAACTTCCAGCAGCACCATGATATTTGTTTTTAGAATATCCCAATAAAAATACATTCAGCAGTTGTATGAAATAAATATCTGAGCTAATGCTTCCGATAGATAAACACCGATAGATAAACTAAACTCTTCAAACATTGATCACCCAGACAAGAGGCTCTCATGTGTGTTTTTTTTTAAATTCTTCCCTGCCTGTTGGCAATGGCTTTGGCCATTTAATGCAATATGGGAGTACCTAGCAGTAGAGGATGAAGGCTGTGGAGAACCAATGTGCCCTATTAAGCCTCTGCTAGCTACCCAGAAACTATGATTACTAGAAGCTTTAGTGGTTACAGTGTGGGATGTAGAAAAAAAGCCCCATCCTCCATGGAACGATGTATCATCCCAAAGTTTAGATGCAAATTTCCATAGGATAAGTGAAAGTCATAATACCATAGGATTATCCTTTGGTTCTAGGCTGGGTATTGGAAACATACTGGCCTAATTTGGACATGTTAGCTATTATGGTTTAATATTACCTGGCTGAGCTTTGCACTGAAGCACTTCCCTCTCCTCTTGCATGACCATGAGAAGAAAGAAAACTTTGACTTCTGTTGTTAATTAACTATAACTTAATGTTATGTCAACCCCAAACTGTGCTTAGTTTTAACCACAGTATGTTGAAACAAGCCCACTTCAAACCATGGTTTCTGAAGCAGTCTTATTTTCAATAAACCATAATTAAGATTAACCACAGTTTAGGGTTTGGCCATAACTATAAGCTCTGGTTGATAGACAGTGGAACTGGCAGCTTCCAATCTCCTCAAGGCCATGCCACAGGAGGAGAGGGAAGTAGGAAGTATACAACCCTAAGGCTCATTCATATATCACCAAGCCATACTTTAACATTATGTCTGATCCAGGCCAATTTAAACAGCTGAACGCTTTTCAGTTCTCATTGTCATATATGGGATTTAAATCCAGACAAGCATGGATTGCAGCCTTATTGGGATTAGGTCAAGACTCTTAATAGCTAGTTGCCGACTATATTTGCAGATAACTGCCGTTACAATTGTTATCTTTTACTTGGTACTTTTAACATGCAAATTACTTGATGGCATTTACTGTCAAACAGGAATGTTTTAAAGAGTGGAGATCAATGGAGAGAGATAGTGGGTTGGTTAAGAGATAACATGAAACAATTGTAGTTTAGACTGTAAGCTGCAATTTGTGTTCCAGGCATACAGGCAAACCATGGTTTGTGTGGTTTCTGTCTTTTCTCATATTCCTTGTAAATCCCCAGATGTTTTCCCAAATTGTGGCTTCCAAGGCAGGAGCAATATCCCAAACCATGGCTTGTCTGTTTGGATGTAATGCTAGCTGGCTTTTCTCCAAGGATAACAAAGGGTGGGTTATGTAAACTGGGATTCCATTTAGAGAAAAATATGAATTTTGTTTTTTTCCAGATAGGACATCAAATAGTTGGGCAACTAGAAGACCCTTTCACTGAATAATGATTCTTAGGCACTCTATTGTATTGATTTTTCTTGCTGGGTGCTAGGTACCCCCTCCCCATGCCAAATTACCTAAATCCTGAAAACAGCAGCTGATAGGAGAAAATGGAGAGGGGCTAAAGGTTGAGAAAACTCATGACATCCTCTTAGAATCCTCATATAAGATGTTCCAAGTGGGAGCCATGAGAACAAATCTTATGTCGGAAACCTTGCTAACCAAATGCAGGCTGCACTTAAGATACCATAATGTTTCAGATACAATGTACTCAGTGTATTGCAGGTTTGAAACACAAATATAAAACTGAATCAAAAGCCTGTTAGCAGATAAAGTGTTGAGCAGAAATCTGGGTGAATAGTCCACAACACATTAAACCTTTTTAGGACTTGAATGAAAAGCCTCTCAATTGGTGATCCACTCATGGCAGTTGTCTGGGGCTAAACTCTGAACGTAAGGGCGGGAGGAGAAAGGTACATTTCTTTACTCATCACTGTGACCCTTTTTTCGCCTGACAAAGCTGCTTTCACATGTGCTCTGAATCCTTGGAAATTTCATTGCTGATTAAGCTTGTGAAAGTAAAGGTCAGCCAGAAAGTGTCATTAGTGTGACACACACTCACACAGAGGGGCTACAAATTCTCATTACAACTTAATGCCATTGGTGCAGACTGGAGAGGGTCACGGGCACTGGCTAATGCTAGCTGACAAATGTTGGGTGTATTAGTCACAAAACATTTGCCAAGTTCCATCAGAGCAGCGTGACAACCTCTGCAGCCAGTCCCAGCGAGCTGCCGCAGTAGTCGGTGGAGTTTGCCTGTGACAAGCCGTCAGTCTTGGCTTGGTGGAGCTTTGGAGCGCCAGTCAAAGCAGTCAGGGAAGATTGAAGTGACAGAGACCCACTGAGCAAATAGCGAAACATGCAGCACATTATGAAATATTCAGCTGGGGTGTAAAACCTCTAAACGCTTTTTCAATTATTAGCACCTGCATTCTCTGCCTACATCTAACACTAACAGCATGCTAATTGCCACAATTTGTTAGGGTGGCTGTAAGGGGAACCGTGAAAGGCAGGAGATGTTACCCGCTGCATTTAAACATGGTGCATTTGCAAGGTGCCTGTTCCCATTTACACCTTTCCAAAATATCCCAAGCCAACCAAATCACTACATTGCTGCATGCAAACAAAAAACTGCACATTTGCAGAGTCAATGTGTGTCCACCTGCTCCCACAAGACACAGTAAATTACTCTCTGGGAGAGCAACTGCTGCTAAATATTTCCCATGCTAATAAGACACGGGCCTGTGCCATCTTTTTGTGTGGCAGAGAATGATGCACTACCTCCCCTGTATAAACCTGGTTACATCAGACAATAGCCATGCATGCATAGCCCTGTGGCTATTATTTCCCTTTGAGGAAGAATCATGCTAAGCAGGTCCACCCAAATACCTTCCATGGACCCCTCACATCAAGTAATGTATGAATTCATTCTCCAGCATGAATTGCCTATCCATTATGCAGTGTAACAAAAACCCAAAGCAGCTTTGGAAGTGGGTTTCGAGCAGAGAAGCAGTGGGCTTGAGATGAGAATAATTTATCCTTTTCCTGCCTGTTCTTTCTCCTCTCCGGATTATCTCTGTGGAATATGAGGAGGAACAGTATCAAGTCATCCAATTTATGCAGTACTTGCCCCTCCAAAACTGGGGAAGGTAACCCTGTGAATTGGTTGCACATTCATACCATATAAAATGCTGCCTCCTTATTTCTCACAGCAAATAAAGAAGAATCCCTGGCTGTTTCACAAAACAAATTATCACAAAATAAATAAATAAGCCACTTTTTAGAACTACACCCTCACAAAGCAAAGTATAGAGGAGTGAGAGACAAGTTGCAATAGAAAAATGGGCATAGCATGATGTGCAGATTAAGATGGCGAATTTTTATAGAGAGATGAAGCCGTTGTGAAGAGGCTGGCTTTCGAGGCCTGCCTAAATGCTAGAGTTCAAGGGTCGGGGCATAAGGCCATAACACATAAGGCCATTGGAAGGGAGCTCCATAGTTTTGAGGCCACCACTAAAAGTCCCTGCTTCGTGTGCATGCCAGCCTAACAGATCTCAACAGCAGGCACTCAAGAAGGACCCCTGAGGTGGAACTTAGTGTATATGAAGAGTATATGGGTGATGGCAGCCCTTCGGGTAACTTCACCCCAAGCCATTTAGGGCTTCTTAAGATTAAGACCAGCTCCTTGAATTGGGCCTGGAAATCTACTGGCAGCCAGTGCAACTTGTGCAAAATTGATGTTGTGTATTCAGGTTTTCTGGCTCCCAGCAGTACTGTATTCATGCAGCTGCATTTTGCCCAGAGTGTAGCCTGAAGTGTAGTCTTCCTTAGATAGCCCCATGTAAACATGTTGCAGCAGTCTTGTTTGGAGGTAACCAAAGCATGAATAATCAAGTCATTGAAAGCTTTTAATCTGCTTGCCATATTAAGAGTTTTTCCCCAATAAGCAAAGCCAATATTGCCTAACGGGTATATTGAGTATGATCTTAGGGACTGTCTCTTGGTCTCAGTTATCCATATGTGAAATGGGAGCCTGGAATGAATGAGGATTAAATGCATCTTTTGCATTCCAATAGTGCTCTTAGTATGGTGATTATGATTCTCAATAACTATGATTATTGGGTGGGAGGGCTTTTTTTAGGTGATAGCCAAAAGAAACCATGACATAACTTGAATGGCTACAAATATTTTAATTTTTTTATCCCATCTTTTCCCCATGAGAGTAGGACGCATAGGATTCCTAGATAGCTCTCATCCAGATACTAGTCAAATCCCACCCCTGCTTAGCTTCAGAAAGATTAATATATACTTACAAAACTATAGGCTCATTTGGAAATAGAGGAGATGGTTTCCTAGGTGAGGTTATTCTCTGTTGCAACTCCCAAAATGTGGAACTCTCTCCCTGTAGAGGTGCATCAAGCATCCTCATTATATAGTCCTCATTAGATAAACTTTTATACCCTGGTCTTTGACAGTTAATATTTGTGTCATTTATGTGGGATATATTGCTTGATGTACATACTTTGGCTTGTTTTAAGCTGTGTTACTGGATTATAATATTGTATGGTTAAATGAGTATAACCCACCCAGGGACCTTGTGGTGAAGGGCAGATACAATAAATAAGTAAAAAAAGCTCATAAATAAATAAATACAGGCACTACAGTATACAAGGAAGGCATCAGCATATAGGGTGGGATTCTCTTAATGACTCCCATCAAGAGGAAGTCGGCACAAGGACCCATGCTATGTGGTTTTCCCCTTGTCCTCCCTCCCTCGCCTCCAATGCACAAAATTGTACCCACAAAATTGGCTCACTGGGCCAGGACAACCCTCAGAACAGCACACAGGGGGAAGTGTGGGGGATTTTGTCTAGCAATCTGAAAAGCTTTTGTTGACAAAACACTCAACATAGCACAATGTTGGGAATGGCTAACATTTGTGGCCGTTCACTCCATTCTTCCCTATTCACTAACTGTGAGAATCTCTAGGTCAGGCATGTCAAACCAGCAGCCCTCCAGATGTTTTGGCCTACAACTCCCATGATCCCTAGCTAGCAGGACCAGTGGTTGGGGAAGATGGGAATTGTAGTCCAAAACATCTGGAGGGCCGCAGGTTTGACATGCCTGCTCTAGGTGGAGGATAATAACAACCCCAAATGGCTGGAACAACCCAAACTCATTCATATGTTGCCAGGCTCTATTAATACTGTCATTTTGCAAGTTGTGCATTTGGTATGAACTTACTGAGAGGGGGGCTGCCAAGTGAAAGATCCCCTTAAGAAGCAGGTAGGTGGTAAAATAAAGTTTATAAGACAAACACAATATGTATATAGTGGCTTAAGACTGGATGGGAAAGCCTAGGGTAACCATGGGTGAAGCTTGTGCAGGATCAGATAACATAATAGGCATTTGCTAGCTATGTAGCAACTTAAAATCTTTCTATTTAGGCAAGCCTATGTTGACCTTGATGTGCTCTAAGTTCTTTTATTGGTAATTGTTGATGTGTTTTTAACTGGGTTTTTAAATGAGAACCTTAATATCTTTTGTAACCTGCCTTAGAGGTTTTACAACAGTCAAGTGACATTTAACTTTCCTTAAATATCCTGCCCTAGCAGAGGCTTTAATGCAAGAAATCCTCAGCAGATCTTCAAGCAAAGACTGGCTGTCGATCTGTTGAGGATGTTCTAGGTCTTGATTTCCTGCATAGAGCAGGGGAGTTGGACTAGACGATTGACCATCACCTCTCCAACTCTGATTCCATGAGCAAAACTAGCCCTTTGACTCATAGTGTGAACTGTCGCCCCAAATTTCAATGGCATGAGAATATTGGACCATCCTTTGATTTATGTCTGCTGTTTATTCAGCAGCAAGTCTTGCTGAGTTGGGGCCACAACTCTTAATAGCTAATTGCCAGCAGAATTACAAAAGCACACTGTTGATTCCCTATCGTTTTGCATAGTAATTTCATTCACTGTTTTTATGCAAGTGAAATTGTGATAATTTCCCCAGCCTGCCCCCAATCAAACTGCTGCACGCCACATCAATCTCCAAGCAGGTGTTTGCCCTGGGTTCAGTTTCCTCGGAATGAGGGATAGCTGAAACTGTGGTATCTTTAGGATATGTGGTTTATTTACATTTAAATACAACCTGAGCTTATGATGGAGGGGCTAATAGCTTTTATACTCCAATCAGGTCTTGCTTCTCCCATAGCCACAACCTTGGATTCAAGCAGAAATCAAGCATGTCTCTCCCTCTCCGGCTTCTGCCTGCCGCCTGCTTCTAGCTCTCACACACAACTCTGGCCTTTGTCCTTCTAAACAACAGCCAGTTGAGGAAAGGAGTCCCACCCATTTGCCCTCTGCAACAGAGCCACTTCCTATGTTACCTTGTTGTTGTTTAGTCGTTTAGTCATGTCCGACTCTTAATGACCCCATGGACCATAACACGCCAGGCACTCCTGTCTTCCACTGCCTCCTGCAGTTTGGTCAAACTCATGTTCGTAGCTTCGAGAACACTGTCCAACCATCTCATCCTCTGTCGTCCCCTTCTCCTTGTGCCCTCCATCTTTCCCAGCACCAGGGTCTCTTCCAGGGAGTCTTCTCGTCTCACGTTATGTTACCTTAACGACCCATATTTAAGCCATTACCCCACCAAGAAGCTGTCTTTGCTATTCCAGCAATTAAGTCCTTGCTGGATCCAGGAATTAGAGGGGATTCAGGCATGCAGCCCCCCACCCAAACGCACAACAATACTGTGATTACAATGTTGTAGGCAGTCTTTTTTCCCCTTAAAAAACGTTTAGGGATACTCTCATTTTCCTGTTCATAATGAAATACTGCCCCTCAATGAGGCCAAACTTAGTTCCACGACATGTTTAGGGGTATGCGTCCCCCTAGAAAAAAAGCACTGGTTGCAGTGCTATTTGGCAATTCTCATCTTAGACTAACACGACCCCCATAATTATTATTAGTATTTATTACATTTCTATTGATCCCTTCACCTGAATATCACAGGGCACTTTACAATATAAAAACACAAAAACACACACCATGAACACACACCATAATAACAGAGTGGTAGAATTGTGGAGAGCGTGAAAGGAATGAAATGGAATTTGAACTGGGAGCAGGGGAGTGAATCCTTTTCATTCTTTTGACTTTTTCCTCCATTTCCAGGTCAGTTCAGAAGAAAAGTTCCAGAGTTGAAAACGCCAATTGAATGTGTTTAGAGTACTTGTAAATGGCTGCAAGGGGAGCGCTGCTCTTTAAAATATAATGCTGGCTATCTCACAGCAGGTTTGCTGGAAAAGGGATTTGCGGTTTTGCTTTAGGCTGTTGTCTTCCAGGCAGGCTTTTTGGGTTTGCAGCTGTAGCATGGCATTTAGTGTCGCTCTTGAGTTTAATTGATGATAAGTGGCATTATATGCTCCGCAAAACCCTGAAAAGATTGTACTTTCCTCTACGCTTTAACTCAGGCGCACATAATTTTTGCCATAAGAACAGAGAAGCTATTTATATGGCTAGAGATATAGATGTGAGAAAAGTAGCTTGGTAGCTTTTCTGAAGCATGTACAATTGATTCCTGTTTATTTCCTTGCACGAAATTGTGAATGTTGCAGTGCGTTGAAAACGTACGGCCTCTGGCCATCGGGGTTAAAATAATGATCTTAATTACTTACAAGTGGGGTCTCCTTCCCGCACCACCAGTAAAGATATTCACAAATTCCCACTTTGCAACTTTGCAGCAATGCAAGTTTTACTCTAAGCTGCACTCATTGATGAGCACACTTGGCTTGAGGATGAACACATTCATTTTAATTGGTCAAAATCCAGTGCAAGCATGCAGGGGGTGCAGAGGGGAGATAAAGATGAATTAAGAGTAACTTCCTAAATGTTATGTGATTACACATTAAGCCAGTGGCTTTCATACTTTCCAGCTTCAGAAACACTTTTCGCATCAATATCTCTACTAAGAAACTTAAAACTATCTGCCACAGAACCTGTGTGTGTTATAGAACATGTTGTAATAAGTTCTAGGGTGTACACTCAATTTGCATGGGCCATTGACCAAGCTTATGGGACCTTTGTATTGCTGCAGATGAACTTGGAGTATATCATTAAGTACACCCACCCCATGACTCTGCATTGCATGGCAGACAATGTATCTTCCAACTAAGCTTTTCCACCGTTACAGTTCTTCTCATTGAAAAATCCTTGATGTGTTTCCAAGGAACCTCGGGACTCCAGAACACAGTTTGAAAATCATTATGCTAGCCCAATAAGCTTCAACTCCACAGAAGGAACTGGTGAATACAGAATATAAGTGACTTGCGCTCAGAGCTATCCCTAGGGGAATGGGGCAAATTGGTTTCCACAGGTGCAAACCCCCTCCCCCATTTTTCAAGTGGGGAGTCCATCAATATGGTGCCAGTAGCCACAAATAGCAGCCCTACTGCCTGGGAGGTAATCCCCAAAACCCAACCAACATCTGGGCAGGACCCACACACTCCCCTGGAAGTCCTTTTGCAACTCTTGAAAAAGCAGGCACGGGAGGAGGGGTAGGGATCCTCTACAGAGTGCATTGAAAAGGTAACTTGCAGCACTGCAGAAGGAAGAGAATGGACTAAAACTGTAGGAACTTGTGGTCATCTACAGCTCCAACCATCCTCATTGACCATGCTCCCTGGAGCTGATGACTGTTGGAGTCTAAGAACGCCAAGAGGGCTGCAGGTTCACCATCCCAGCTATACAATTTTCAAATCTGATTAGCTCTTCAGAAATCAAAATTAGAATGCATCCTGCAAAACAGAAACATTGTGAATAA
Source organism: Zootoca vivipara (assembly GCF_963506605.1). NCBI lineage: Eukaryota > Metazoa > Chordata > Lepidosauria > Squamata > Lacertidae > Zootoca > Zootoca vivipara. The sequence goes on from NC_083280.1 coordinate 83,440,238, forward strand.
TGGATGGAAATTAATTTACTCAAACTTGCATGGGTTAACCCCTCTTGTTCCTGTATCTAAGAAGTTGGATTAAAGATGTGAGGGATCACTCTGTGTGCTGCATAATGTGCATTCATTGTAACGTTGACACCTTAGAATTTGCCTAAGGGGTGACGTGGAAGCAGCATTGTGCCAGAACACAACTGAAAAACTCATTAGCACATATGAATATGCTTCATATGGCGGGGTAGGGAGGGTACACATTGTGATTCACCCTGGAACCCACAACCCCATAGCCACAGCCCTCTGTGGGGTAAGAGGCACCCTTCAACAGTTTTCTCATCCATCTTCTGAGCTGGGTTGGAGAAGGGGAGGGCTGTAAGGGTGGTAGAAGCATTAAATCATTAAAGCTGGAGGCTCAAGAGGGCATGATCAGTGTGGCATGTTGGGAGTGGACACTGTGGCAGACATAGCCTGATTTTACGGGCTTTTTGTCTCCAGCCCTCTCTCAAATATGTGAGGATGAAGCACACTATCATTATTATTACTATTATTTGGTTTTGTTTTATTGCAAGAAATGCTTTGAAGGTTGTTACAAATGCTGTAGCTGTCATAGAAAATGGGCATTGTTGTTTAGTATTAAAATCATGTATTCTAGATGTGGGCATTTGTTAGTCAGTTTGCTGTAAAATGACATACTGCTGAATCTTTAAAGGGCTTCAGTTTGGAAAAGCAAAATATGATTGGGCAAATTGCTAAAATATTTAAAGTGCAGCCTGTTAAAGCTTTTACTTCGAAGAGCGTCACGTCAAAAGTTGTATGCGATAAAAGCAAGCAATTGGCTTCCCATCCTCATGCTAGTCAGTTAGCATGGGGGTTCTGTAGTTATCCCTTCTACTCCACTGCAGATGCTAATAGAGACTCTTGTGATGTTTATTTGGATGAAGGAATGAGGACTGGGGTGGGAGGCGGGGACATTCATGGGCCATAAGGTGAGGGAAAGACTTGTATTTCATAAAAGGTTATTGTGATGTTCTTTCTTCCCCTCTCAATCCCCCAAATTTAAATATAACCTCATCTTTCTGTTATCGTCTTAAAAGCAAACCGTATTACAAGCACTGCTCCTAGTTATGGCTTCCATTGATATTAACCTTGACACTTTTATTCTTCCTCAGACACGACCCCTTATTAATACCTGGCAATGAACAAGTTGACAACATGGATTGCAATGTGAAAAAATACGACTCCACAGGGATGTTTCATTGGTGTCCAGCCAAGGAGATTGACAAGGTTATTTTGGTGGGTATCTGCAAGGGAGGAGCACTTCCCAAGTCGTAACAAACTATCAGACTGCACTCTGTTTTGTTTATTTCCTTGCATATAACCAATTCAGTGAGTAATGAACTCCAGGATGAAGTATCTATGGACTGTAGGCTGTGTGTGCCTTAGCCAACCCATTTTCCCGACTGTTGGTAGGTCCACAGATTTTTGGTGGGCAGACCCCTGAGGTTTTCTGTTCCTTGTGAATATTCAACAGCCATTAGTCCCACTTTGCTGCCAGGTTCTGCTTTTCAGACTGTGTGGTGTCATAATTTACCACAGCGTTAGATTGTGTTATCTTCAGGTCCTCTACCTTCATTGCTGGGAGCAAAGAGAGAGAGGGAATTGTAAGTGCAGGTAGGGAATAAAAAACAACAACACATCTTTAGTTGTCCACATGATAATTTGAGACCATTCAATTATAGGTTTTTTAATTAAATACAAATAAGTCATTTGTTCTACGGAAAACCCATAAGGTCAAGAGATCCTTTAACACCCATGTTTTGCCACGGACGCTTTATAACTATGCCACTAACATGATTGAGCAACATTGGCAATATTAAAGTCCAATTCAGAATCAACATTTTAAATGTGATTTATGAGTTAGCTTATTCATCTACAGCTAATCTGATCAATGCTGCAGCCTTGATTACCATAATGCGAATGATTATGTTACACTCAGAAATATCTGTGGGGGTCTTTGAGCTATTCTTCTGCTAAATGCTAGTAGATTGTGAAAGGAAGTTTCCATAGATACAGTACTGAAATTCTCTTTTCAGTCCAGTCCAACAGCAAAGTTCAAGAACTTTCATTAGATTAAAATAAACAGGCAAAGCCTAGATGTAACAGCTGGCCTTTCAGAACCAGGTGAGAAGGCAAAAGAAAATATTTCTGCCTTGCATCTCATAACAGCCAGAATGTTTATTCAATTTCAGTAAGCGGTGTCCTCAGTTTCTCACACTTGCATGGCCATTTTAGACATTACAAGAAACATGAGGTTGCTGCTGAAAGCAGCATTTCCATGTTGAGCGCTATGCCTCTTTATGTTGTGATGTTGTGGCATTATCTGCTCGCCTGTCCCTTGGGTGACTTGGAACAAGTAAATCTATACAGGTTACACGGGCAGAAAATTCCAGCACAAGAGTGCCATTTTTGGAAACAGCCCTGTGTCTTCCTTAACATCAACTTCTGTCCTCAGCCCAACAAAGCTGAAGTGTAAAGCTGCTGCTCTTGCTATCTGAGTCCTTAATTTGGTCTCTCTCCATCTTCCTTTTATTCCTTGTGGGGCCAGCCATCAAACTGACTCAACTAATTAAATATAATCAAAAGGCCTCTTCTAGTTTGTTAGGTTCAGTGAAAGTTTGTGCCGTTTATGTTCGTGTGCTTGAATCAAAGAGTAGCAGCTCCACATCTCATAGACAAAACTGATGATATGTGAAATGAACTCCCTGGTGTGTCTTCACTTTGTTGTAGTTGATGCAGTTTTTTCCAGCGTCTGCTTCCTCAAGATTTCCCTGTACCACTAAATGGTGCAACCAATAATGGTGACAGCTCTGGTTTAGTCTAACGATTGGGAGACAAAACCTTGTTCCTTGGGCTCCTCAGGGAGTTTGTATAATAACCATGACATTGTCTGGAATTGCAATATTGGCATTTAAGCAATCGATAAAGCAGTCAATTCCACTGAGTAAATTGTTACGAATTTGATTCAAAACTGTTTAAATTGATATGCATTCCACAGTGTTCATTAGACCACCAGAGACAACTTTTCCTTGCGTTCTTAAATAACTGAGGGCGACAGATGTCAGCTAGAATATTTTAAATATATTTCAAACAGATATGACACTAATGACCTTAATGTTCCACTTCAGAAAGTTTGCATGTAAAAAAAAATGACATTGGGGGTGGCCTCCTGATCAGGATGTGACTTAACATTTATTCATTCTATTTGCACATGGAAAAGGGGTGTGTGAGTGTGAGAGAGTCCTTTCATAGCAACTCAACAAATAACAAGTTCAGCTTACTATAGTCAACATCCCCAGTGCTAAGAACTTGCACGGGCAATATATCAACACAGGAGAGAATGTTAAAACAACGTGTGGTCACACTACACGCGGTGATGGCTCTCTCATTCCGCTTTCAACCTTCTAAAGGAAAAAAATGTGTGTCTCAATCACTAGTTATTTCAGTTTAATTCTATAGTCTGATTATGTCTATCTTTTTGGCGGGGGTTCACATTAGAAGAAAGTGCTGCTGCACCTGATTGGCTTGTACAGAGTCAAAAGAATTGGCCCTTGGGGTTGGGGCTATGATCCCAATGGGAGATGCATGTGTGCCAGAGAATGGCTACAAGGAATAACCGCATGTGCACCCAGGATTACGTTGTTGTTGTTGTTGTTGTTGTTGTTGTTGTTGTTGTTGTTGTTGTTGCAGCAACAGTTCCATCTAAGACACAGGTTGTGTGCAACCCAGTTGCACACAATGGATGTGCATATACAATTCTGCCTTGTGCATCACTTATTGGGATCCTCACCATGATATTTCCCAGGTCTTATTTTATATAATAAAATTTAATTATATGCTGCTTGATTCCCCTCCCCCCCCCAAAAAAACCCCTCTAAGCGGTCTACATAAAATAGTATAAAATATTGATAAGGAAATACCAATAAAGCAAGCAGTCATTAAAGACATAACAACATTATAAAGATATACCGGTAGATGAAATGAACCATTTTAAAAGGAAATGTACATAATAAATTTGCATTTCTGAGTAGGTTTGCTGAAACAAAAAAGGTTTTTAAGCAGGGATCGGAAAAATATAACAAAGGCAGCTGCTTAATAGTATCAGGAAGTGGTGGGGAGTAGGTATCACACTTAGAAGTCTTGATTGTGTGGCTATGTCCCTCCTTCCCACATAATCAAGACTCATGATACAGAGATTAAGATTTAATTGGGTGGTTAAGGCCACAACTTTATTGATAAGCATGTTGAGCGGAATTGGCTTAGGCGTTGGAACCTAACAGACTATATCCGACTCCAACCCGTGTGTTGGAGTCCTTGAGAAGTTAACCACCAGAAAGGAGCCCCGCGATGTAGATCTACTAGAGCTCCTCCTGTGGCCACCGAAGGGGCGTGCCCTACGGCCCAGGCAACTCCAGGCTCAGGACCAAGCGACGCCCCCGGAATCCTTTAACGGAATTACTTCTCCCAATTTGGGCAGCCGTTGACGCAATCTGCCCCTCCTCCTTCTATTGTTATGCAAATTTCCAACGCCTAACCGCCTAACCTAAGTTGTGACGACATGCTACGGGGTAGGCGAAAAACCCATCATGGCTAGCCCAGTATGGGAAAAGTCCTACCCGGCCCGCTGACTAACCAGGCAACCGACTCCCGTCCATAGCAGCGTCCCCTTACCTCTTTTTAAGGGGTGGGTGGGCGGGTGAACTGTTCGCTCCGGCGAACAAGGGAGAAGAGAGGTCGGCTTCCCGCCTGCGGGGAGCTTTAAAACTGCCGGCTCCGCCCCGACCATTCTCATTGGCTGGTCGGGGATGACGCAGGCGGGAAGCCACCATCGCGTAGGGGCTGACTTGCAGCCCCTACGCGGTGGTGCAGTCGGTCTGCCCACAACGCCGCTTCCGTCGCAGGCGCGGAAGCGGCTTTGTGTGGCTATGTCCCTCCTTCCCACATAATCAAGACTCATGATACAGAGATTAAGATTTAATTGGGTGGTTAAGGCCACAACTTTATTGATAAGCATGTTGAGCGGAATTGGCTTAGGCGTTGGAACCTAACAGACTATATCCGACTCCAACCCGTGTGTTGGAGTCCTTGAGAAGTTAACCACCAGAAAGGAGCCCCGCGATGTAGATCTACTAGAGCTCCTCCTGTGGCCACCGAAGGGGCGTGCCCTACGGCCCAGGCAACTCCAGGCTCAGGACCAAGCGACGCCCCCGGAATCCTTTAACGGAATTACTTCTCCCAATTTGGGCAGCCGTTGACGCAATCTGCCCCTCCTCCTTCTATTGTTATGCAAATTTCCAACGCCTAACCGCCACTCGAGCCCCCCCCTGGGCTCGCCGCCAATCCGCTCTCATGCCTTAAACAATAGTTTGAGATTAATTGGATTATTTTAGGGACTTCATATACTGTTTAAGGGGCCGTGATCCTCCTCTCTTATTCACCTAATTAAATTCTCTAACACGCAACCACTCTTTGATCCCCATTATTACATTCTCAAGCCAGACATCATTCCCTCTGGGCGACAGATGAACACCATCATAACGATAAAGGGCTGCTTCACTCTGTTTTAAAGTCGGATGCGAAATGGCACGTCCATTCAAAGACAGGACTCTGCGGATCACGAAGGAATTCAGGAGCCGTCTGGCTCTGTTCAGGGCGATAGGGCAACGACCATCGCGCCAACAGCGTCTCTCAAGCAAGGAGGACCAAAGCAGCGTCATCCTTGGGCAAGTGTCCAAAAGGGTATCAAAGTCTCTGAATATTTGTAATTTTAAGTCCACGGCATTGCGATAGGCAAGGTCATTTTCTCCAAGCTGGACCACCAGTAGGTCAGGGTAGCCGAGTGAAGCAGCCCGATCTTGTATTGCCGGCAGCAACTCGTCCCACAGCATGCCTCTCCTCGCAATCCAAGACACCTGGACGAAGTCTGGAAGGCCCAGCCTGTTCCCTAGACCCACCTCGATGGCCCTTTCACGCGCCCAATGGACTATGCTATGCCCGGCTATCCAGACCCGCACGATTCGAGAACCTGAAATTCAAGAATGACAACCAGGGATCAGCCAGGCCACCGTGTCGACGCTACGTACGAATATACCTTTTGTACGCATTCGACTTCCACCTCCCCAAGTCCTGAATTCTTTCGGATGAAAGGCCCAGATGCATGGCTGACGTAGCCGCGCCAATCCTAAAAGAGTGTGCAGAGAATTCATTGGGATTATAGCCGCAGGAGGCAATGGCCTTGCGCAGAACCCTAGTAAATTGGTGGCGGGTGAGCCTAGCGCCATCCTGGTGGATCAGCAATGGGCCTGGGCCGGGGGGCCGGAGATAAAGAAACCGTCTGGTATCTTTAACCGGACATGGACCTTGGGAACCAGTGGCGGGGAGCTTAATAGTCGCGCCCCTTCCCCTCTGGTCCGTCTTGGAACACCGTATGAGCACCTGCATTTGGGAGTCGACCAGGGACACGTCCTGCATTAGAATGCCGCGTGTGATGCCCCGGGGGGAGTCCTCGCATACTACCTCGCCCACTCTTAGCGCTCCAAAGTAGGCTATAGAAAAAGCTGCGGAGAAAAGGCGCGCCTCAAATTTGGACCAACAGAGGGACCTCAACTGCCTGTGTACCTGAGCCAACATGTCAAAGGTAATGGGTCGCCTGGGGTCGCTGGCAGGCGGCTGGAGCCTGCGCCAGCCCTCCATAGCTCTACGCAAATGGAAATTGTCACACGGGTCTGTAAAATAGAGTGCTTTTGAAAAGAATGTGATGGCTGCTGTGTGAATGTTAAGAGTCTTTGGTGCGCGCCCCAGGTTCCTCAAGTGCACTACATACTGCATGACCTCCTCCGGGGAAGGTGGGGCCCGAAGGGAAGCAGAGGTCTGTCTCTGCCTGAACTTAGTGAAGTCTGACCAAGCCCGTTTATACGAGTTCAGTGTAGACGGGGCAACGGAAGCTAATACTCCCTTTAGGATCTCTCGCTCCCAAGGTTCCATAGATGTTCCGGGAACGGCTCCGGCGACTGGCTTGCCTCCGGTGCCAACGATCGGAAGCGATCCATCTGGAAGCGAGACAGAGCATCTGCGATATTATTATTGACCCCTGGCACAAATTTGGCAGAAAAATGCATATTTAACCGCAAACTGAGTAACACGAAGTGGCGTAGGAGGGAGGACACCCTCGTCGACCGCGTGGATTGCCGCGATAGGACGCTGACCACCGCCTGGTTGTCGGTTCTGAAGCAGACCCTCCGGTTCCTGAAATCTTCGGACCATAGGTGCACGGCTACTACTATAGGAAAAAATTCTAAGAATGTTAAGTCGCGTGTGATGTCTGTACCCTGCCACCTGGCCGGCCAACGCTGCGAGCACCATTTACCTCTGAAGTAGACCCCGAAACCTAAGGCACCTGCCGCATCGGATTGCACTTGGAAATCAGCCCGCAGCAACATGTTGTCCTGCCATAATGACACCCCGTTGTAGTTCTCCAGAAACATCAGCCAGGATTCAAGGTCGGCCTTGACCCCGCGGGGGAGGCGCTTCCTATGAAAAGGTTTGGTTAGGCCTACCGTGAGCCTAGCTAAGCGCCGGCAGAATGGGCGACCAGGTGAGATAACCCTGCAAGCAAAGTTGAGGTGCCCTAGCAGCGATTGCATTTGCCTAAGGGTAAGCTTTTTAAGGGGAATGAGTTGCCTAATGGTCTCTTTGAGGGCGAGTAGTTTTTCAGACGGCAGGCGTGAGGTTTGTGCGACCGTGTCCAGTTCTATGCCTAAGTACGTAAGGCGTGAAACGGGCCCTTCGGTTTTTTCAGCAGCCAATGGTACCCCTAACTCCTCTGCGAGAGCTGAGAAGGCCCGCATAAGGCCTGCACACTCGGAACTGCGAGCCCCAGCCACGAAGAGAAAGTCATCCAGATAATGCGAGACCCCTGGAAGGCCTGTCCTGAAGCGCAGGGCCCAGTCCAGGAATGTGCTAAAGGTCTCAAACGCGGCACATGCCACGGAGCAACCCATCGGCATGGCCTTGTCGATGAAATATGCCTCATTGAATCTGAAACCCAACCATTTATAGTCCTGCGGGTGAACTGGGAGTAGGCGAAAAGCTGATTCAATGTCACATTTCGCCATTAACGCCCCCTTGCCAAATTGCCTTACCAACTTCACCGCCTGATCGAATGAGGCATATTTCACCGTGCACAGTTCCTGGGGTATTCCATCATTGACTGACCTACCTATCGGGTGGGAGAGGTTGTGTATGAGCCTGAATTCCCCAGGCGCCTTCTTAGGGACTATTCCTAATGGGGAGATGTGGAGATCAGGTATTGGTGGTGACGCGAACGGGCCAGCCACGCGTCCTGCCAAGATTTCTTTGTTAATTTTCTTAATGGCTATGTCTGGTCTTTCCCTAATAGATTTTTGATTGGGTGGTTCACCCGTGCTAGGCGGGGTACGTACGGGAATTCGAAAACCTGTTGAAAACCCTTCCCAAAGGTATTTAGCTGCCTCTCTATTGGGGTAACAGTCAAGCAGTACTTTCAGAGGGTGAAGCTTTACAGGGGAGTGGGCCAGATCAAGGGATCTATTAATATTTGTTAGTCCCCGAGATTGATCCCTGGGGGGTACCTGAGGTATTTCTGGGGCCCTGGTGCGAGTTGCCCCTGGCGCCCCGAAAGGACTGCCTCCCTTTAAAACACGAAATTCCCGGGTGCTGACCCAAACACTTTTCGCATTCGTGGGAGTACTTACAGTTGGGTCGCTGGCAAAGGCCCTTGTTATATTCCCAGCAAACCCTGCGTCGCGGGTCCCTCTTGGGTTCAAACCTGGTGGACCTAGGTGGATCCGTATGTTTCCTTTCCACATATGGGACTACGTGATTGCTCCAAAAATGCTGGTGGCGCTGATCCCACCTGGTTTTTGGGTTTTGCGAAGCATTCCTACGGAAGTCTTCATCGTAATTCAGCGCAGCCGCCTCCCCGGCCATCCTGTAGGCCATCCTAACATCAGCTATGTAGGCCATCAGGTGCATTGCCCTTTTTGGATAAGCGGCTGTTATCACTGCAATCCAAATATGCATTCCATCCAGCCAATTTTCGAATGTGCGGTCAGCCCGCGGCGTCCTACGTCTGCGCCTGCCATACTCTTTTCTCTTTTCGCCCTTTCCCAACGTATGGGACAATGGTAAGAGGGTGAAAATGTCTATAAAATCGCCATTCAAGATTTTTTCCCTTGTTTTATTTGATAAATGGGATCCTAGAATGATATCCGTGTCTGAGTTGGTAGAATACTTTGATTCCGGTATCAAAGCACCATCCCTCCATTCTAACGTCCCCTTGAAACCCTTACGGTGGGTGCTGGCTCTCCTCTTATGCACCCACAAAGGAAGACCCATCTGATCCTCTGCAATCCCCCAATAATCCTCCATTGGGATCTCACCATCAGAATCAGACGTACCTGAGTCATAGGAGTCGTCATCCCTAGCTCTCTTACGCTTGTCGGTTTTCTTCTTCGCCTTTCCGCTCCGATGACGCTCTTCTCCGTCCCGCGACGCCGCTTCGCCACTTCTCACCGGCCTGGAGTTGTCATCGTCCCCTGATGTATCGGAACCCCCAGCTTCCCCTTGCGCCACTGGTTGTGCGGGCTGGGCCCCTTGGAGACCTGCAATAGACTGTGAGGACTGCCCGGGCGAGCCTGCTGCTTGAGCCCCGGCCCCCAGGCTATGGGCGTTGGGAGCATTGGATCGCGCCTTCTGCCCCCGTGTCCGTGGGGCCTGGCTCGCAAAGCTTCCAGGCTCAGAGCTAGAGCTGGCAAATAAGGAAGCCGAGGTGCCCGGCGACCCGCCCCCTGAAAAATAAGTATCTAGGATACAATCCTGAGACTCGGCAGGCTCGACCTGCGACTCACGAGGATCATCCTGTGTGGCCTCAGCCGCTGGAGCCAGAGATTTTGCGATGGCCGCCAGCTGTTTGCACACATCAAGCTGGGTCTTCTGAAGAGTGGAGACCACACGTACCAAGGCCTCAGTCTTGTCCTGTGCTGCAGGACTCTTGGAGGGGGCCGAACCTCGCACACGCTTGGGTGCCATTATCAAATTGCAGCTAACAGAGTTATATATTTTGCTTATCACCTGACGTCCTAGCTACTTATTCAATTATTCAGTATTATTATTATAATTATATATAATTTGCTTATTATTTATTATTATTACCCTGTTTTTTCCCTATTTATTATTATTTATAATTATTTAATTGTTTTATTTATATCTTTGTTTATTTTAGATATATATATATATATATATACGGGCTTATAATTGTCAGGTTACCGATTTAATGCTATTATAATGTATTCTTGCTATGCCTCACCACAGGGGGACGAATAAGCTATTTATATAAGCGAAAGACAAATCCCAAGTAACTCAGCTCAGCAAAAACTTTTGGCCTCCGCCGAAAAGATCACCTATAATGCCCCGGCAGCGGGTTGGACCGGATGACCCTTGTGGTCTCTTCCAACTCTATGATTCTATGACCCTAATTAGTTGCTCCTAGATACACCACTGGCACGCACACAGCTAATGCTTAGCAGGGGGTTGTTCTGGAAGGCCCCCGTGGACTCTTCCAACTCTTATGATTCTATGATTCTATGATTATAATTAGTTGTTCCTAAATTCCACTGGCCAGCACTCAGCTAATGCTTGGCGAGGGGGTTGGACTGGATGGCCCCCTTGGCCTCCTCCAACTCTATGTTTCTATGCCCCTAATAAAAGACCTAGTCGACACGCGGATCAGAACAAGCCAACCTGTTCCCAAATTAGCTTTAAAACAATGGGCTCAATCAAGCACTGTAAAACTGATGAACTGAATCAAAAAACTGGATGTGACCTTGCCAGGATCGGTTAACCAGCTCCTCCCTTTACAGTAAGCAACTATGGAGAATATCACGGATTAATTAATTGCAATGAATGTAAGCTAACTACAATAGATGCAAATAGAATCAGGAATCAGGAGGTAAAAATAAACTAAGGTAAAATTAAGGGTAAAATAAGTAAATATTGACAATGAGCTGATACTACTGGCAACGACAAATGGTACTGTTAATGGCTAAGGTGAGACTGCTGGTAAGGCAAGTAACCCGGTAGCCACCCTCGAAATGGCTGCCGGGCCTATATAAAAAGAGACCTTTAAAGTGGCTGCCTGTTCTGCACTTAAAAGAGACCCTCCCAAAATGGCTGCCGGGCTTGTATCCGCACTCAAAATGGCTGCTGGGCTGTATAAAAGAGACCCTCTCAAAATGGCGACCGTCCGTAGAAACACGTGGCCGCACTTAAAATGGCTGCCGCACCTTCCCGCAAGGAGGCCCTCCCAAAATGGCGACCGCCAGGAGACCCGCCTGGCCACACTCCAAATGGCTTCCTTCCAAGCCAAACACCGGGCTAAAGACCGAGGGATGAATGAGCTGGGGACTGAAGCTAAAGGAGAAGATGCCCAAAATGGGGGGGGGGAAGACTGGAAAGCACTCACCCGGTCCGCGATTGCGTCAGGAGCGACCTCAGACCTCACCTGGAGAGGGGAGAGGAGGCAGCCGCCTCAACTCTGCTACCCACACCACGGCAAGGAAAAATTCCTAATCCGCCTCCTGCCAAGAGCGCTCCTGGCTGGCCCCCAGATCCACTGCTGGAAAGAACCTTGCTGACTCTAGCGTGGCCAAAGCAAACTGCGGCTGGGAACTGGCACCGTTGCAAGGCTCCGCGGCCGGGCTCCGTTGCAGGGCTCCGATGCCGCCTGCGGGACCAGCTGACGGGCGCACTCGGTTAGCGTGGCCAAAGCAGGCTGCGGCTGGAAACCGGCTCCGTTAAAAGGCTCCGCTGCCGGGTTCCGTTGTAATGCTCCGCTGCTGGGCTCCGTTGCAGGGCTCCGATGCCGGCTCCAAGCGCACTCGGCGAACAGCTGATGAGCGGTAGCAACACCGCTTGCCGCTCCTAGCTTCCGAGGCCGCTCACAAAACCTGTAAGAAAAAGAAAAAAAAAAAAAACAGACAAAACGGGAGCAGTACGGAAGGGGAATGCAGCCTAAAGCTAAACCTAGAGGCAAAAAGGCCACTTCTTAAACTAAACCTAGCGAAAAAAGTTGAACTGTTCGCTCCGGCGAACAAGGGAGAAGAGAGGTCGGCTTCCCGCCTGCGGGGAGCTTTAAAACTGCCGGCTCCGCCCCGACCATTCTCATTGGCTGGTCGGGGATGACGCAGGCGGGAAGCCACCATCGCGTAGGGGCTGACTTGCAGCCCCTACGCGGTGGTGCAGTCGGTCTGCCCACAACGCCGCTTCCGTCGCAGGCGCGGAAGCGGCTTTCCTCACAAATGCAAAAAACAAAACAAAACAAAAACATTCCAAATCCCATATCCACAAATCTAAGTAATTGAATGGGCCTATGTGGGGTAAGCCAAGCCTTTAAGTTAACTGTAACTGGTCCCAAGCTGTTGAGGACTTTATATGCAGGCAACTGCCCATTTACACAGGGGTTGTGTTTCCAAGGCACCATCTGCATTTAGCGGGATGCATGTAAGCCTGCCCCACCCGCTTCCAGTTCCAAAAGGGGGCTCCCCTGGGGATTCAGGCATGGTTCTCTCCAAGATGCCAGGGATTTTCTGCATGCATAAAGGTAAAGGTACCCCTGACCATTAGGTCCAGTCGTGGACGTCTCTGGGGTTGCAGCACTCATCTCGCCGAGGGTGCCAACGTTTGTCCGCAGACAGTTTTTCTGGGTCATGTGGCCAGCATGACTAAGTCGCTTCTGGTGAACCAGAGCAGCACTTGGAAGTGCCATTTACCTTCCTGCCGGAGCGGTACCTATTTATCTACTTGCACTTTGATGTGCTTTCGAACTGCTATGTTGGCAGGAGCTGCAACCAAGGAACGGGAGCTCACCCCGTCGCGGGGATTCGAACCTCCTACCTTCCGATCAGCAAGCCCAAGGCTCAGTGGTTTACCCCACAGCGCCACCCGCTGTATCACTAAGCTACGGTCCTTTTTCTAAAGGATGAGATAAAGGTGGCAAGTGCCCCATAATCCTCATTACAGGTGTAGCAGTGTTAAGCCAGGATTGAAAATGTTTTAGGATAGATTTGAAGGGGAGAAGGGGGAGAGAGAGAGAGAACACCACATAGCCCCTCCAAGAGATGGAGGAGCAGAATTACAGAGGTACCTCGGGTTATATACGCTTCAGGTTACAGACGCTTCAGGTTACAGACTCCGCTAACCTAGAAATAGTACCTTGGGTTAAGAAGTTTGCTTCAGGATGAGAACAGAAATCACGTGACAGTGGTGCGGTGGCAGCGGAAGGCCCCATTAGCTAAAGTGGTACCTCAGGTTAAGAACAGACCTCCAGAACGAATTAAGTTCTTAACCCGAGGTACCACTGTACTTAATATTCAAACAGTCATACGTTGTATATAGCTTTGGGATAGGAGTTTTGGGATTGCCCTGTAATTGAAATCATTATCTGTAGAATTTTGCGGCAGCTGATTGAGATTGAAATCATCTATTTAGTTTTGCTCTGTGTGTCCGCCAACAATGCAAACATGCGAATGGCAGTAAATAATAAATACCGGTAGACATGCGGGTGTTCGTGCACACTCATTCCCTGGGTGGTTGCTCACTAAACTGACTAAGGGAGAAGACATGGGCTAAGGCTACTGTTTGCTGTTCCTTGCTTCCTATGCCACTCTTGCAAGGAATAGGATAACGGTGATCAATGTGGTGTGTTAGTACAGCAGCAATGGTCCATCAATTCCCATTGAATATCAGATTGCTAGCAATAAATCATGCATTAAACCCTAAGTAATCCCACTCAATTCATAAGATTTATATTAGGCTGATTTAGACATTTCCTTTTCTGTTGAGGGATCAGACTCCTGTGAATGATTCCTATGTCTGGATATGCTTGAGAATATACTGCATGCTTGGCGTTTGTTCATCCAAAGGTGGACCCTGAAATATGTGTTTTGTAGAGAATCAACTATTGCTTGTCACATATGTCAAAGTATCCCACACCCCATCTGGGTATTCTGTTGAGCCCTGTTCATGTAGACCCCTTGAATTCTGTGAGGCTTACCACCAGCAAAATGAGTATAGGAGGCCTAAATATTTAATTTGGAGAACACCTCTCAGCTTCCAAGGCCAGACTTCACACACACACACACACACACACACACACACACACACAGTTTGTTTGTTTGTTTGTTTACCCCTCCTCCTAATTGTTATTCTTTTTTGTCCTCCTTACTGACTTTGTTTTGCTTTTCCAGACTCGAAGTGAAGCAGCCATGACAGTGTTAAGTGGCCATGTGGTGGTTTGCATATTTGGTGATATGACATCAGCGCTGATTGGACTAAGGAATTTTGTGATGCCATTAAGAGCCAGCAATTTCCACTACCATGAGCTTAAGCACATTGTGTTTGTGGGCTCACTTGAATACTTGAAGAGGGAATGGGAAACAATGCATAACTTCCCCAAACTCTCAATATTGCCTGTAAGTACAAAGCCCACCTCTTTCTTTCTTTCTTTCTTTCTTTCTTTCTTTCTTTCTTTCTTTCCTTCTTTCCTTCTTTCTTTCTTTCTTTCTTTCTTTCTTTCTTTCTTTCTTTATGCTCCAACTGAACAGAACCACACTGGCTTTCATCTTGGGCTTCCTCTTTTATAAAAACTCGTATTCGGTTATAGGCCTCAGGACTTGGCCTTTTCCCTGTTTGTTGTCTCTGTGAAAACTAAGCCCTGAGAGACCTTATTAGAAGAAATTTGCCGACGTGCTCAGTCCCTCGTCAAGGATGAATTTCAGCTGCTATCAAATATGTTAGCTATGTTATCTATTGAACACTTGCTTGAGTGCCCTGCATGCAGCCAATTTTGATGTTATGATTTTTTCTGACAGCATGACAGTCATTACTTATGGCATTATTTATGCCTATGAAACCTTTGGAAACATTTTTGTATTATTTGTCTATCTACCTAATCTATCTGCATCCATAAAGACCTTTTAAAGGCTGGCCTGCTGGCTCTGCTTTATTTAACAGCCTGACAGTGGCATTTCATCTTTTTAAGGAGGTATACAGTCAGAAGATATGAATTTCTTTCTAACACAATGAGTCCTGAACTGAAAGGGCCCCAATTCTTCACTACTTGGTGTTGCCATTTATGCCTGACTGCTAAGATAGTGCAAATTTCTATTAGGTTGCTGTTTACACCCAGCAAACAAGGTGCAAAGCAGCAAGAGAATTGCAATGATTTCCACATCAAATGCTTTGCATTAATATTGTCTGTTTTCTTTTGTTTCTTCTTTTCTGCCTAAAAGTAACAAGGCTTTAAACCCAGCTTGAAGTGTGAAATACTTGTCTATCCAAGTTGCTTGTTGCTTCTCAAAGCTGCAGCTATCACAAGTGACCTTGCTATCCCAAAACACAAGGCAACTAATAATTACTAATGTATCACTCTATCATGCCTCGTTTCTCCAAGGTGCTGGGCATGTCTAAATGCACATTCCTGTGCTACATCCAGGGCGCATCTGTCACATTTTCAGATCTGTGTTGGCCATCAACCCTCATCCATGCAACATTTGCACACCACTGTGGCTAGGAAGGGAATCATTCTAGACTGTAAACACTATACACTGGCATACATTGTGGCCTGCCATGTGGAAGCCCCCTCAAAACACTAATATTTGATCATGCATCAAGTGGCTTGCATAGCACACTGACATTTAGCTCCTTGCTGTGGTCCACATGCATTCATGTGTCATTGCATCAGGAAAGGCCCATCAAAGAATTGATGTCTACCACTTGGAACAGTGAAGTGGATAAATGCATTTCAGTGGCCATTTCACAGGAGCCAGAATGTTATGAGCATCCCTTATTCCCAAATAAACATCGGTCCGAAACTTATACACATCCATAAGAGCATTACAAAATGTTGCTACATTCTGATGGGTAATTTTGCTTCCAGAAGAATAGGCACTGAGACGATTCCTGTTTCTTTTTAAATGGTTCAATCACACTGTTTTAAATGACAGTTTGTTGAAGTACATGGGGTGGGGGCTGACTAGAAAATAATTACTGTTTGCTGGGTATCGCTTCACCTAGTGTTTGTCTTCCTTGCATTTGGGTGTGCAGAGCATCCTGCTTAGAGCATTCTTCCCCCCAGGTTTAGCATGGCCCAATGTTCAAGATACTTGAACACACCCCTTGCTTTGCTTGGAAGGCAAGAACTTGCCACAGAATGAAATCAAGGCAATTCTGAGTTGCAGACAAGATGCAGAGCTCTGGCAACATTCCTGCTTCTTGTTTGTTAGTAATAGCTTGACTGAGTATTGAGACTTAACGCTAAAATGCTGCCATCAGCACCAACTACCCTTTAGATTAGCACATTCCTTCTATTCCCTGGCACATAGTTAGACCAGCTTAATGTCAGAGCATAAAAAAGATACTTGTTAAATAATTTCCCAAAGCTCCTTCTCAGTATTTAATTTGTTTTTTTTCCATTTCTTCCTCCACCTCCCTCCCCTTTTCCTCTCTCTCTCTCTCTGCCGAAGGGTACACCATTAAGTCGAGCTGATTTAAGGGCTGTCAACATCAACCTCTGCGACATGTGCGTAATCCTGTCAGCCAATCAGAATAATATTGATGATACTTCGCTGCAGGACAAGGAATGCATCTTGGCGTCACTCAACATCAAGTCTATGCAGTTTGATGACAGCATTGGGGTCTTGCAGGCTAATTCCCAAGGTAAGAACTGCCCTATAATACTTCTCTATAGTGCCTACAGGGGACAGGACCTGGCAGGAAGAATATCCCTCACTCAGTAATTCAAAGGGACCTTACATCAGCTTGCTTGACAGTTAAACCTGCTGATTGGTACGATGGGTTTTAAAGGGACGGTCGCAACACCACACTGTTTGCACACATACACAAAGGCAAGTTTTGGCAATCCTAGCAAGGGAGCGAAAATGGACTGAGTGGTAGAATTTTATTTCATTCCACTCTCAGATGGGTGATTGCTAAATCTGTAGCATTCTGCAGCCTCCAAGTTTATAGCAATGAAGTCACATTGCTACACATCACATAGCCAGAGGTGGCTTGTCCTCACGCTGGATGCAAAATGGGATAATTGCAAATGTTCTCTGACAAGGGTGTTTGCTTTGTCCGCAAGATAGCAGCCAAGTGCCACACAGCACAATAATAACACCTTTTAAATAAAGATAATACTTTTTAAAGGCGGGGGAAAGAGAGAGAAAAGGGGGAAAGAATGGAAGGTTTGGCTTCATAGAATGCACATGAAGATTCTCACAATTTATTTACAATTCTACATGAATGCAGTCCTTTTTTTTGACCCCCACACTATTCACCAATGCTATCCCAAGGTTGGATAAAAACACTTATGAAAGCAAAACAAACACCCTATAAAATGATAATGCACAAATAAGACTGGGCATTTCCTGTGCGCTTCCTATCAGATCCCATTATTGCAACATAGGAAAAAGCAAACCAATAAGAATTATGCAAAACAAGTAAAAATATCGGTATTTTGTGCATTTGTTTTATATGTGTTTTTGTTGTTTATTACGGTATTCAGGTTGCCTCTGCTTTCCATCCTATGAAATGATAGATATATTTTTTTAAAAAACTCCACCCTCTGCTAACACTCCAGAAGCAAACCCAAATATATAAGGCTCAGACTGATATATCAGAAGTGGATATAATAATTGAAGTTTTGATGAGACACCAACAATAGTATTCGTACATAGTAATTGTTATTGTTTTCAACATCCCACTTTTATATTCAAAACAAAGTTGCTTATATCTATGCAGCACATAGGCCAATACTGCCCTGTGCAACCTTATTTATTCTACTTCCTGGTTCCTCAGAAAATATCAAAATAGAGATTGCTTAGATATTCCCACTTCAGTGCAGAAAATCCAGCGTAACACTGAGAAACTGATGATTGCTTGTGCATGTGGTCCACTCTCAGGTACATTGTAATACGGGGTGGAACTCACAGAAGACACAATAGTGACATTCATGAGCTGCAGATTGATTATCCAATCATGTAGAAGTTACCAACAAATCTTCCATAGAATTATTCCGTTTTACATTGCTTATACATATAACATGCGTCCCATTCTTTTATTAATTTTTTGGTCTATGTATCCACATAGTTTGATTTGCTACTCTCTTACTGATGGAATTCCCTCCCCCCCCCAAAAAAATCTGCAGCTATAAGCATCCTTGCCTCCGTTGTCACATATAGGAATACTTTCTTTTTATCACCAGGAATATAATTTGTAATTAAGCCTAGAAGAAATGCTTCTGGCTTTTTAATAAAGGATATTTTAAACATTATTATTATTTATTTCCTCATATATATATTATTCCAGAATTGTTTGATACATCCACACTCCCACCACATATGATACATTGTTTCGGTTTCTTTCTTACATCTCCAACAAGTATTGGTTTTTAATTTATAGATTTTTGCCAATTTGTACCACTGGTATAGCATTTTCATTAAATTCTCTCTGATTGTATAACATGCCGTAAATTTGATATCATATTTCCATAGCTTCTCCCAGTTGTTCCAGCCGAATTGTATAACCTATATCACATGCCCACTTAATCATGACCTCCTTCACCTCTTCATCCTTTAAATCCCACTCTAATAACAGATTATACATTTTGGATATATTCTTTTTAGAATTTTGTAATAATTATTTTGATCCTTCTTTTTCAAATCCTATTATTTTGTCCTGATTGAATATTTGGGTGATTTGGTGATATTGCAGCCATGCCCTATTATCTAAACGTACCACTTCAACATTAGGAATGCTTGAGGAATTGACTATTTGTGACTAGCCTGATTTGCACCTCTGAGGCTAACGTGCTGATCAGATCACAGTTACTGGTTACTTTTGGATTTCACATTTTGATGCAGTTCTCCACTTAAACCAATGCACAAAACTGCATATCTTACAATAAACAATTAAGAAATCTTGACATTGGGAGAAAACAAATTCAGGACTGCGTTGAGTGAAAAGATATATTTAAATATGAATTTTCATACAGATCCTTTGAATTTATAAACTTCACTGTAATACCTAACTTGATTTATATGTGGAACTGAGAGAGGCCAGAAACAGACTGTTCTGTTGATCTACAGACAATCTGTTCCTAGGTCACAGTTTTTAAAAGCCCCTGGGCAACAGTTCATGCTCAAAATTTGGAACAAGCAGTAAGCCATTTGGCTCTGAGTGGGAATGGTGCTGAGATACTTACTCTTTAAAATTCCAAAGTACCCAGTAAGGAAACACTTAGTTTCATGGAGGTTTGTGCCACTTACGTGTGCACTACTTCTGATCTCGTTATTGTGCTTTCACAACAGAACAGTAGATTTTCTTGAAGGATCTTAAATACCACGGTTCACATTGTCAAAAGCAATTAGATCAAAGGGGTGGCATAAACATTGCTGCAAATTGTATTTGGAGTGACAGTTTTCTCTGTGAGATGCAGTTTTAGTGTAGAACCCAGCAAAAAGCCCTTCTGCGCAAGCCCCGGTTGAATATTAATGTCAATGGGGGGGCTTGCTCAAAAGAGCTCCCCCCTCCCCACACATCCTGTCCTTAATATACAGGAAGCACAGTGGCAGCAGCAGCAGCAATATATATATGGTGATCCTATTTCTGCTGATCAGCAAAGAGTGCCTCCACTTTGCAGCTCCTTACTGGCGACTAAGTGCTTTTATTTACAGAGCCGGCTGTCACTTTCCTTTTGCTTAAAAGTTTGTGCATTATTTATCCTGGGAAAACATTTCAATTCACATCATTTGGTACAAACCCTGACCCATTGCTAGGCATAGCTTTCTGCTTTAAAATGCAAGGAAGCTGAAATTGCACCAAACACAGTGACAGTGGCCATGGAGGGCCACTTCCTCCTTATACTTTCTGCCCAAGCTTCTATGCTTTTAACAACAGATTGATACCCATAAATATCTTTAGACAGAGCCTGGGAAAGCTTCACCTGCTTGTTTTCTGTAGATAATAACATTGGCGGCAATCCTCTGGCCATATGAACCTGAGGGTTTACTCATGGTGACTTCTGTTTCAGTGTATCTGAAGAAGTGTGCATGCACACAAAAGCTCATACCTATGACAAACTTAGTTGGTCTCTAAGATGCTACTGGAAGGATTTTTTTTTAATTTCATGTTTACTGTACATCTCAAATATAGACAGAGAGATCAAACTCAAATTAGTTGATGAGGCAAGCAGTCCACCTGATAAGGTTATATCACATGCCAATTTTTCACTGACAATACATCAGTTTTGTTGAGAGGTGTCAGGAGAAAGCAGCAGAGCTAGTGGTTAATTTCTGTCCCTCGCTATCGAATCTCAATGTGCTGTCCTTGCTTGTTTTGTTTCCACAAATCCTATTGCACCGGGCCTTCCCTCTAGCTTTTCACCACTTTTTCTAAGGGACAAACTCAATGTTACATAGGAGAGACATCAACAGTCTCCCAAGAGTTTTTCTTTTATGGAACAGCTGCCCTGGGAGGCTGCCATTTTAAGCAGAATAAAGGGGGGTGGACAGAGTCTCCTAGTCTACAGAGGACAGTTCCTATTTGAAAAGAATCTGCCTATTCCAAGCCAACATAAAACATAAAGACCCCTAAGAAGTTGAGAACAGGGACATTGACGTTTGCCCAGTTAGCACCTAACCAGCAAAGTGAGCTGCCATACCTGCTCACTTGGCCACAGCCCTCCCCACTATTGCATTGAGATGCATCCTATTTCAATTACAGCCATCATTTAATAATATGCACCTTTTTATTTGTTTATATATTTATAAATTAGCATATGTAAAGCTGTATACTTTTTTGTGGGTGTTTTTTTTGGGGGGGCATGTCTCCTGCCACTTATCTATTCCAAATCACCTGC
This sequence comes from Zootoca vivipara, assembly GCF_963506605.1. Lineage (NCBI taxonomy): Eukaryota > Metazoa > Chordata > Lepidosauria > Squamata > Lacertidae > Zootoca > Zootoca vivipara. The sequence goes on from NC_083280.1 coordinate 83,461,233, forward strand.
CCCAGCTGTAAGAGAGATATGGAAATACAGGATCCCACCCAGCCTTCTAATGAGCAAGAAGGACATAGAGATGGATTTTGACTGAGCAAGGAGCTGAGTTGGTTAACCAACCTCTCCACTCCTGCCCTCAGTCATATCTTCAAAGGCTGCTCCCCACACCACCCACTCCCCAGTCTGTACCCCTACCAGCATTATTCTTGAGTGTTTTTGCCTGGCCGGAATGTGTCCTTGAGCTCTGATAATAACTCTTGCTTGCCTGGATGGAGGATTAACCTCTAGTTCTGATGCTGTTCTGAATACCATTTCCTTCCTCCTCCTTTGCCTGCATATTTTTTTGTCAATTACATCACAACATGCCATTGTGATGTGAGGTCACCTGATGTGAGGACTCCATAGCAATTTGTAAACAGAATGTAGTAGGCAAACTAAGCTGAAGACTGTGAGGGCAAAGGAGGAGGGAGATGGTGCCTAGAAGTAGCCACTAAGAGAGGGAACTAGTGGGTGCCAAATAACATTCAAATAACACCTGGTGTTAAGTGTGAGTATTTTGCAGTGATTTGGCTGCACTAAATGTACTATTTTCAATGTAATATCAAAATCTTAGAATATTTGTTCCAAGTATTTAGAAGATTTTCTCTAGGTTTGAAGCATTTAAAAAGCATTGCATAGACTGAACTGGGGGACTGGTATCAGAGTTCTTCATCTTTTTGCTTTGACTTTACTTAAAATTCCAGTGGAAACAGTTTTCCTGCCCCTGCCGGGTTACTTACCCTCCTCTGTTTGTTTATACTCCCCACCTTTTTTTTTTTGCTAAATGAAGGCAGAGGTGTGCCTATATGTGCACCCTGACAAGTTAAACTGCTTTTATATGGATTTCTGAGCACATTATATTATTGTATGATAGTGAGGGAATCTGTCCCAACCATAATTTGTCAGTTTCACCTCTGTTAAACCAGCCCAAAGTTAGCTGGGTTGCCATCAACTGTTTCAACAGCTGTTTAGAATCTTAACAGTTTAATCTGAGGCGGTAAATCATTGTCAAAGCGAAATAATCATTTCAAAGACGTTTTATAAAGAACAACAGGGTTTATTCAGGCTTTTCAAATGAGCATTAAGGAACACCTTTGAAACTGAGATTAACTAAGCAAACTTAAAACATAGTCCCATCTCCTATCTAAAATCACTTCATAAGGGGGGGGCGACCCTTTGTAACATGTCTGAGAAGCGGGGTTCCATTCTTCCCCCTTGGAAAAAGACTAATAAATAGGTTGTGTGTGTTTTTAGTGGCGAATTATTTCAAAAATTAATGTGAAACATTCAATAGAAGAGCTGAGTATCCACAGATTGGACTGATGAATCATTTTCTTTGCTGATTTAAGAGGGACAGCAGAACATTGGGAACTGCGAGGATTGATGGTGGCCTTCGAAATTTGCTCCACATAATTATCTGCTTTAACTATAGATGTTGTAGATAGAAAACATGGCCCAGAATCAGTCAGTTACAATAATAATAATAATAATAATAATAATAATAATAATAATAATAATAATAATTTAATAATGTATGAATTGCCTTTTAAATGCCTCTCAAGATTATTTTCAAACGTAATACAAACAGCAAATAATAGTTTTTAAAACTGGAAAAAACATGAAGATAGGTTTTTAAACAATACACAATAAACAATGTAGCTTTCCAACAGGTTCTGTAACCACTGCTCGAGTCTGAGCAAGCTTGAGAAACAGACAATGTTCCAGTAAATATAATTGCACTTAAACTGAAAATACACATGCCACACAGTTGCATGTATGTTTTACATAGGATTTTTAAAACTACAGGAGGTCACAGTCATTAGTGGGGGGAAAGGATCTACTTAACCCCTTTTTCCTTGGCTGTTTTTTTCCTCTTCTGCTCAAAAGCATACAAATACCCCAACTGCAAACATGTGGGAGCCATTTGTCCACAATGAAAGTTTATGTTGATTCAAACTGCATGCAAGTGTGTGAGTCCTTTCCACAGAATCAGCATCCTTGAGGCATAGCTGCCAAGTTTTCCTTTTTCTCATGAGGAAGCCTATTCAGCATAAGGGAATTTCCCTTAAAAAAAGGGGATAACTTGGCAGCTATGCCTTGAGGTACCATTTCTTAAGTGGGCAAGGCCAAGCCTTTTACTCTGCTCTAAATTTTCACAGCCAAAGGGAGGCTGAGGCTTGTCCCTTAGTTGATTCTTGTACTTAATTGCCAGCAACAGCATGTGCGAACTGACTCTTGTGAAGATGACTGAGTTTGAAGGGACATATGCGTTCCATCTATATTGTAAATATGTATGGTGGCCCATTCATATGTGCAAGTATCATTTGATACATCGCTCTCAATCAGTGCTGGCCATGCCTGCATGGTCAACAATTTTTAGGGGAAGGGGTTATCAGTATATGATAAATTTCTTGTTTATCAGATGCTGCAACACTAGTAAACTGATGAAGTATATTGTATGCACTGCAGAATAATGTTGTCAAAAATATAGTGCTTACCACTTTTCCTTTTTTAGTATTCCCTCTTTAAATTTCTTATGTGTCTTTGCTTCTCCTCAAACTTGCTGATTCTTGCCGCAAGGGACCAAATCCAAAACATCACACACACACCTCAATTGAAATAGAAAGTGCATGGTAGCTTCCTTGCCAACCACATGAAGGCAATTATTATACTTAACTGTTTAGGAATTTATATGTATAAATAAGTATAAATTTATATGTATAAATTCCTGAACAGTTAAGTATAACAATTGCCTTTATGTACTGGATTTGCCTCTGAGTCGTAACTCTGAATATTCAGTCCAATAATTTTTATCATCTAATGATTTAAACTGTGATTTTGAATCCTGCATAATAAGAATGATGCATGTCATTAAAAACTGATTCTCAGACAATAAAAACACCTTATGGCTTTGAACAGTTCTGAAGCTGAATGGGAGGAGAAAGAGAGACTGAGCAGTAACATTTTTTCCAAAGGCATTATAAAACAGATTGCACCGTAACAGTTCAGGTGTAGTTCAGCCTTGCAATGTTCAGAGAACGGTTTTCTGAATGACTTCAACTTATGGGAGTTTCTCCTGGGAACTGTATTTTAGCCACATAAGTGATCTTGTCGCGAGGTCCGTTTTCAATTTTTGTAATGGGACCCGTGGCAAGACGGTGTAAAAGTAAATAAATAGAGAAAAATACAAAAATGAGTTTGTGCTTAGACAAACCTATGCCAGCAGTGACTCTAGCACCAGCAATGTAATATTGGCATAATGTAGTTGAGATCCTATGCAGTCCCAGCAGTGAAGTTGACAATAAAATTATACCAGTTTAAACAGATAACACAGCAACCCTGACATCATTTCCACAGCATATCACACACACCCCTCCCAAGAAAGGTGCTGGGAATTGCTCCTTTGTGAGGGGCAAACTACAGTTCCCTATATTCTTTGGTGGGGTGTGTGCTTTAAATGTGCTCTAAAGGTATGGTTTGTGGGCAGTGGAAGGTGTTGTGGTTTTTTAATAGATTATTTGACACCACTACCACAGTTACTGCTAAACTCTTGGCATAAATGCATGTTAGGTGGTGTGCCAAACACAAGTGAATTTGCCATGCCTCTGTTAGCTTACAACACACAATTGAACATTGAGCCGGAGAAAGCCTTGTAAAGCAGTAGCAAGGCAGAGTTAACTTCAGCAGAAGTAGCCGGGGGTTGGGGGGGGGCATAGTGCCGAGATGCCTTTCTTTAAGGCGTAGCTTCTGTAAAAGAAGATAGAGGGGAGAGCTGCTCCCAAAATGGCAGAAGGCAGAATGGGCCAGTTAATGCTAGCTTCCAGATTGGGATCCAAGCACCAGACTCCGGGGGAATCAACCTTCCCCATTTAACTGTGGATTAGTCATTAGCCAGCATTTACGTTAAACCGAGTTTCTGTTAACCAAGAATCTAAAATGGCAGTATGAAGTGAGTTTCATACCCTGTGTGAAGAGAAACACAAATGTTGGAGGGAAGGGAATACACATGCCTGTGGCTGGCTCCTCAGTTAACAGGGTGGCCACATGGTTTCTGCACTGCTTTAGTTGTGTGGAGGAGAAGAGAACCAAGGGTCCTGAAAACAGATGGGCTTGTATGAGAATAGCTGGTTCAGTTAGAGGCACCTTTCTCATCTGCGATCACAGCCTCTCTGCTCCTAATTAAAGTCAAGCCAGCTCTGGCCAAATGAATGAGCCGAAAATGGCTAGAGGAGGGATATAATCTACTGCTAAGCATATGGTGGTATACATTAAGTGCAAACATAAATAATAGTAGCAGAGAAACATATTATGGCTCCTTTGTATTTGTTGTTCTGCATCTCAAAAGGAAAGCAAAACCTTTTAATATGCAGGTGTGTGTGTGTGTGTGTGTGTGTGTGTGTGTGTGTGTGTGTGTGTGTATTAAATATATATATATAACCTGATACTGAGAAATAAAATTTAAACACACACACACACACACACACACACCCTCTCTTTATGAGCATTAATTATATACCAGGCAAGGAAGCAATTGCCTCTGTGTTATGAAATATTAAATCAAAATGCTTCCTGTTTCCCAGATGTCCCAGAGATAAATACAGCAGTATTTTGAAGCCCCTCCCGGAGCTGTTTTGCCTGCAAATTTATAGTTTTGTCTCCGTTTTCCAAAAACCCTGTTTTATGTGAAGTATAGCACTCTTGGTAGTTTTTAAGGAGCAAACTCCTCTGGAGTGCCCTGTGCAGGCAACAATTCTCATGCAGATGGCTCACAAGGGAACTGAAGTCGAGAGGCTCCTTTAAGATGACAAATGGGTTGAAAGTGTTATTGTCTTTGATTGCATGCCTTACATCATCTGTATGTCGGAATAAGAGGGCTATGCTTTATCTTTAGCCATTTTATAAATATTTAAGCCCTTATAGTTGCCTAAAGATATTAAAGCATATTTTTACAGGATTTGGAATATAAATATTATATGTAGTACCAAAGATACCAAAGTGGTTTTAATGAATTCATAATTTTCTGTTCGCTTTTTATTGGAATGTGGTTTATGTTCCAAAAGATCCATTTAAAGAACAGGACACTGCTCAGTTCCCAGACAACATATTAACTGATGGTAAATGTTATTGGAGCTGTTTTAAAATTATGGTAGGAAAGTTATAATAAAAGGAGGACTGGGAATTTCAAGACGTTCTCTCTCAATCTCCTTGTTTTAACAAATGCAGCTAAATCACACAGAGGCATAAACTCTCCATCTAACACTACTAAATACCATGACTTGGAAGTAAGACTGTTGCATCTGATGGAATTTACTTCTAAGTGAATATAGGGATGTGGCTTTGTGCTGTTCAATACAGTGAGACCTCTGAATAAGTCATTCTCGGGGGTGTCGATCTATAACCTGCCTATGTTGAGGCAGACAAGTCGAATTTAGACCTGATTCATCAGCATTATTTTTATACAACTAAAATTGACACACATTTCATTGATGCTGGGCTTTAGCACAGTACCAAATCATATTTTCAGATGTGTAGCTATTGTCACAGCCAGCTGCAAATCTTTTCAGTTTTCAATAAAATGTAGAGAGTTTCCTCTTTAATATTTCACAAAGTTTCACTGGTTCCCAGTGGGAGCCTATTCTGGGTAATGCTTGCTAATTATCAACAACAAAACTAGACCTACAAAGCTGGCAAATTACCTGACCCTTTACATTTTAATGAGACAACAAGGGTTTCACGAAGTGATGTTGTTTCAGTGGTTAATGGTGTCAGCAATGTTGTAATTGTAGGTTGAGGCACATTAGCTGAACAACCCCCAAGTAAGAAGAGGGTTCTCTCGACAGGCCCTTTAGAGAATAGGACTAGGTATTATCATTAAGCCTGTGTCGTTTGCATGCCGCTAATCACTTACTTTATTATCTTGTGTATCCATTGTCTTTCTTTAATTGCTCTTTAAATTAAAATTAAAAATAGTTCCAATGCCCACAGCGGCTGTGAGTATCTTGATTATGAAGATAGCTTCGACAAAATGGAACATATCGATAATATATTACAGGATTATGAGAGAGGTTTGATGTTAGGGCTGATAGCCAGCAGCCTCCTGAGCATAATTCTAGGATATTTCCTTGTTTTGGCACATATTGTTTGTTTAATAAATGGTTATTTATGTGCATTTAGGCAATTACTTTAGGAAAATTCATGAATTTAAAAATACAGTGTTTTCTCTTTGGCTTAAAAGGTTGTGCCTCCAAAGGAATGTTAACTTCAAGATGTTCCCAATGTATAATGGGAGGAACAAAGGGCTAGGATTTTGTTGTATCCATGTTAATATTTTAGTGCACAACTGGCAGTGGTGCTGCACGGCATCCCATCCATGTGACATTCATTTAGTGCACTGTCCAAGTGCCGGTCAATTCTGAATTCTTTTTTAGCTGGCATGGGGAATATCTGGCCCACTGTTAAGTCTGCTAGGCCTCCCCATTTGGCCCACAAGGCCATTTTGGCAAAGCAACATGCATCTGCCCTACACCTGACGTTGCACTGATACCAGGTGTGGGCTGGGGTGCCAAAAGGCTTTACTGGGCCCAATATACTGTATGTAGATTGGGTCTTCTGCTGCATTCGCCAGAGAGGACACATATTTGCCTAACATTTATGTATACTTTACGTGGCATGCAAATCTGTACCCTATTTCTCAGTGGAGCACTCAGAAATAAACCAGGCGTCACACACAAGTAGCAAGAAGTCCAACAGAGAGAATATCAACAGGTGGAGCTTTCCCTAAAATTGTGGTTCCATACTGCAAAAGGCACATATCTCGTGAGGGCACGAGAGCCGTACTCTCTACCCTGAACCATAAAAATAACCCCGTTTCATGCACTGTAAGCAAGTTGTGTTGTTGTAGGTCTGACTATACTACATTCAGTGTGAGACCAGGTGTGACATTTCAGATGGAGGGGATCAAAAGTAATTTACAATTTACTGCAGTTCTGTTCAGATGATAATGATTGGGATGAATTCAAGATTTAAATAAAGCAAGCATGGATACATTTGTTTTGATTATTTATTAATACTTAATAATAACCACTGGGACCCAGGTGGCGCTGTGGTTAAACCACTGAGCCTAGGGCTTACTGATCAGAAGGTCAGCGGTTCGAATCCCTGTGACGGGGTGAGCTCCCGTTGCTTGGTCCCAGCTCCTGCCAACCTAGCAGTTCGAAAGCACGTCAAAATGCAAGTAGATAAATGGGAACCGCTACAGCGGGAAGGTAAACGGCGTTTCCATGTGCTGCTCTGGTTTGCCAGAAGCGGCTTTGTCATGCTGGCCACATGACCTGGAAGCTATACGCCGGCTCCCTCAGCCAATAATGCGAGATGAGCGCGCAACCCCAGAGTCGGTCATGGCTGGACCTAATGGTCAGGGGTCCCTTTACCTTTACCTTAATAATAACCGCAACATCCCTCCCATCTTTGAACAAAAAAAAAAATTGAAATCCCTACTCAGCCATGAAGCTCTTTTGGTGTTCCTGTATGCAGAAGTAAGTAGCATCAACTGCAGTGGTACTTACTCTTGAGTAAGTGTGCCTAGGATTGCAGCCTAAGAGTGTTACTCAAAGCTAGTTCAAGATGCTTCTTCAATGACTTTTAATGGCCAGAATAAGGTATGTTGTTACTGAGCATAGTTGGCTTGTGTTAAATACACCTTTCATCTTTGGGTAATTTTGGAGAGGGCACTTGTGAATTGCAATGTGGCCAGTAAAGGGAATACAAGTCTGAGCTTTGCAATTAGTTAACAAAAAGGCAATGTGGTAGAGAAGGATGCTTTTTATTTTGCAAGAAGTTCATATTATTACTTAGGAGGGAAATGTTGCATTTTTAGTAACAGTAAAACAAATTACAGGTAGGTAGCCATCTTGGTCTGCCATCGAAACAAAATAAAAACAAAATAGAAAAATTCCTTCCAGTTGCACCTTAGAGACCAACCAAGTTGTCATTGGTATGAGCTTACGTGTGCATGCACACTCCCTCAGATACACTGGAAGGATTTTTTCTATTAAAACAAATTGATTTATTCCCATCATCTGTGGACACAGTAAATCAACTGTGAAGCATATTTCGGTTTAAAGAGACACTTAAATTTCACCAAGTGGCTTCAGTTTACATTTACTTTTGCAATAGCAATCAGGGTGGAGAAACCTCCAACAAAATTTTACTGTTTCTGGCTTGCCTTAAAAATTTCTCCCGAGGATGACTCCAAATTCACTTCAAAATTCATTTTAGGTGATATTGAAATCAAATGACAGTCTAGGGATGTTCAGAACCCTCCTGGGAAATTTCACTAGGCAAAGATAAACTCTTGTATCTTCCTTGAAAATTTCTTAGATGATCTCCTTAATCAGCTGTGACCTTCATCTTAGATGGAATTCCAGAGCTGTTTTAGCTGACTGATTCTAGTTCCACTGAAAATTCCAATGGTTTGTTCCATTTTATTCAATGGAAGACAACTGTGTCTTTTGCATATAGCTCACATCTCGCAGGCCTGAGCTTCCACAGCACACCTTTGCTTACTCTGAAAGTGACTGAGGCTGGTAGCTCCCCCCAAATTGCCTCTTACCATGAAAAAAATTGCCCGTATGCTTACTTATAATGGGTAAAAAATATATTTCAAAGACCTTAAACTACAATTTAGATTATTGTGATGGGTGATTAGCTTTGAGTCATTCTTTTGTCTTTTAAATCCCTTATTGGTATGCTGCATTTTATGGTTATCAAAGGTGCACAAGTTGTAGTTATTAGAGAGAATACAGAAAATTCGTTGTGTGTGTGTGTGTGTGTGTGTGTGTGTGTTATCCAAGAATCTTAAGACATACTCAGAATCACAGGGTCCAACCCCCTGCAATGGAGGAATCTCAACTAAAGTATCCATGGCAGATGGCCATCCAACCTCTGCTTAAAAACCTCAAAGGACAGTATACCACCTTCCAACAGAGTCCGTTCCACTGTCGAACAGCTCTTACAGTCATGCTAGGAATGTTATCAGGAAGAACTGCAAGACATGCTTTTTAGCATTACTTTCTGAGCCTAGGGCTTGCTGATCAGAAGGACAGCAGTTCAAATCCCTGCAACAGGGTGAGCTCCCGTTGCTCGGTCCCAGCTCCTGCCAACCTAGCAGTTCGAAAGCACGTCAAAATGCAAGTAGATAAATAGGAACCGCTACAGCAGGAAGGTAAACGGCATTTCCGTGTGCTGCTCTGGTTCGCCAGAAGTGGCTTTGTCATGCTGGCCACATGACCTGGAAGCTATATGCCGGCTCCCTCGGCCAATAATGCGAGATGAGCGCGCAACCCCAGAGTCGGTCACGACTGGACCTAATGGTCAGGGGTCCCTTTACCTTTACCTTTACTCCATGTCCAGCTGCAGCTCTCTGATCCTTCACTGCCATTCTTGCTGCATGGAGATATTCTGGATGCTTGCTTCACAAGATTTATATACCACTTGATTGCAATAAAACCTCAAAGTGGTTTTCAACAAGAATGAAACTATTAGTAAAAAGCATTTGATAACATCTGTTTGAAATGTGTGGGGGGGGCGATATTTAAAATGGTAAGCTGAAAACCATATTAAAATGCTTGTCAACATTCTACAGGTCTGGATAGGCTTGCCTAAACAAACATGCTTTTAGCATGCACCGAAAAGAGTATATTGAAGGTGGCTGCCTGATTTCAACAGGCAGGGAGTTCCAAAGAGCCTGGCCTCCCTCCACTAAGTCTGCAATGTTGCCATAGGAACATGGGGAGCTGCCTTATACCATGGGTCTATTGACAAGCAACGGTTCTCCAGGATTTCAGACTGGGATCTCTCCCTGCCTTACCTGGAGATGTTAGGGATTGAGCTGGACCTGCTTTGTTCAAAGCAGGTGCCTTACCACTGAGCTATAGCCCTTCTCCACAGCCCAGGGTACAGTGTCCCGTCCCCCGCCCATTACACCGACTATGCACAAGCGAGCCTTTCCTTCTGGTAGGCTTTGTCATCTTAACAGCATAACTGGAAAAGCACTGCCAACTACAGATCTACAGAGATAATATGTGTATGGAAGAAAGAGGCTTCCATTGTTTGGTGCTAAATTGATGATTAGCCATCCCATATAACAGTGGTCTTCAACCCCCGGGCCACGGACCGGTAGCGGTCTGTGGATCAATTGGTACCGGGCCGCCTAAGGATCATTAAATACAATTAAATTAAAATTATTAAATCAAAACAATCTAAATAAAATATAAACAATAAACGCCCCCCCCCCTCAGCGGGCCACAGTAAAATTATCAGACATTGACTGGTCCGCGGTGATAAAAAGGTTGGGGAGCACTGCTATGTAGCATAAAACTCTTGTTCAATAATAACAGTCATTATTATCCATCAGTCTGTACCTATTATCAGGTAACATAAATCCATACTCCCTGTAATACGTTATTGTAAAAGGTATTTATTTTAATGGAAGGCAGTGGCGTAATAGGTATTTCAGCGAGGGGCAGTGTAGCATAGTGTTTCTGATGTGTGTGTTTTCACTGTAAAGGAGACTTGAACATGGCCTCGTTTCTGCACAATCTGAACATTCTCTTGCAGACTGTAAAAGATTTTATTAGGTCTTTTCATTCCAATTATTATTACTTATTTATTCTTAAATTTAAATACAGCACATAAAAAGTTTTTTTTTAAAAAAAGTGAAGAAGGAAAAAGAAACAAAAGTGTAAAATTAACAATTGCAATTTTTAACCTACTGTATTTTGTGTAAATGAGTTCCAAAATTAATTCTATTTGTCCATGCAAAGTTTATGTCTATAAGCAATCTGTTCATCGGTTGGCATGTGTAGTCAGGTCTTCAATCCATTGAATAAATGGAGCTGCACGTTTATCTTCCCAATGCATCAATATCAGTCATTTGGCCATAGTAACATGGAGGATCCGTTTTTGTTGCCCAGTTGTCAAATTCCATATAGTAGGTATGTAGTTCAAAAGAATATTATCCTCTTGAATTCCAATTTCCAATTATGAAGAAGTAATTTTGTTTATTTATTTACCACACAGCACCTGGTTAATGTTTCACTTCCTTGTGGTCACTGTGAAGGCATATAACTTTAGGTACTTGCATTGACCAAAGGAAAAACTGGTATGCAGCATGCAAGGTTCAGCCTGTGTCTGCATGCTTTCTCTCAGGGCTGGACCAAGGTCCTACTGGATTGGTCTGCACACTAGTTTTTTTTTCTGGTTTTTTTTTTTAAAGAGAAGCTTATCTCTCCAGTATGTTTGCTTCCCCATAAAACCAAAAGCAAAGCATCTTTTGTATTCTGGTTACTCGTACTCTGAGAAATCGGCTCATTCTTTCGTTGTCTTCTTTGTCCTCTGTGTATCTACAAATACTTCTTGCCCGTCACACAAGTTTAGGGCCCAAACAAATGTGATGTTAAATACACAAACGCCTTTTCAACACGCCTGTTTTCCGCATTGTAATAAGAGCAGATGCAAGAATGATTTGTGGAAGAAAGCAGGATCGGGACCGCGGGGAGAGCAATAATCCTTTCCCCTCCCCATGGCATTCTTGTTGAAAGCGATGCCCACCCCCCACCCTCACTGAAGCTGTTCTTGGCCTCAGAGCTATTGGATTAATAGCAGCTTTGAGGGTGGACAATTTCATAGCTCTAAAACCACATTTCATTCCAATACAGGCTGTCTGCAGTCTCCTTACAGCAGCATTGACTGGCCACTGTAGCTAAGTAGTGAGTAAGGAGAGGGCTTATCAGCACCCCAATACACCCCCTCCCTCTGTTGCCACTTAACATCACAGCAGCTCCCTCTTCCTGCTTCACTTAATGCTCAGCAATGGGCTACTTAACAGCATTTGGAATGTCATATTCCAAATATATGTCATATTCGAAATATATAGGCAGCCGCAATATACATATTGTACAAATGGTTTGCTTATTATACCAATTTTGCTCCGAGTTTTGTGTGGGGAAAGCATACTTTTTTGGAGTCTTTATGAACAAGTGCAAGGAATAGGCACACAGGTCGATGAATCACAAGGCTTCTGCAGGCCATTGAACATTTGATTTGCTCCAGGAAGGGTCTGAAAGGGGCAACTGGATAATATTGGTCCAGGCTATTTTGGGCTGGAAATCCCTACCAGCCGTTGACAGAAAATGACCAGATGGGGCATTTTTTTAGTTTCGTCTGCCCCTTTGGCTTGCCCCACTCCCTGGTCCTTTGTATTTGGTGCTCGGAAGATTTGCTGAGCACTGGAAAAATGTGTCCCACCATTTGATCACGACACAGAACCCAGAAAGAGGCTCCAGTAGCAGACACCATCCCAGAAAAGAGCCCCCCATTGCAAGGTGGCGAGGTGAGAGTGCAGCGTGCAGACCTTTTCTCCATGGATACCTTGCCTGGCACAATGGTGTGCTTTGCACTGGTTTTAATTGTGCCTCATTGCAGTTTTATTCCTGTACACATCTGTGGGCCCTACCAAACACACGAAGCTGGTCAAAAACAAGAGAGGGGAGACAGTAGCGCCAGAAAATGTGATGAATGTTAAGGTCCATAAAAATGCCGTTTAAGCACATTTTAAGGCTCCATTTGCCTTACCCTGTACACCTGACATTTTCATACTAGTTAAAAAGTAATTGTACTCGGAGACCTGGAATTTCCGTTAACATCGTCTGCTAAAGCAATTGTTGAAATACGTATTGCAGAAGCGGGGAGGGAAGACTGCTGTGGTTATTACTGCTGCAGCTCAGGGGAGCTATTCAGATGCCTCATTTATTGGAGCTTAATAGATTAAAAGTCCAAATTGAGTCTCATGAAATAAGCCTAATCAAATTCTAATCTGCATAATTTCCCCATAAGTGGCAATGGGAATTTATATATATATATATATAATTTATGTTTGAGCAGTTGCCAGTCATGTGTTAAACAGCATTGTTGTGTTTACTTAACAAAATATGTTTTGTTCTTTGTTTGCACTGGTGTTATTATTTTTGCTTTGCTTTTCTCTCACTTAAAAAGCCAGGTGCCTACAGAAGTCTTCCCTAAGTTTCATTTTAAATTCCCTTTCAGAAACAGTGTGCTTCCGTTTTACAACTCATTGACTTAGCAAATATAAGGATTAATGCAGTTTAATTAATTTGAATAGGTGAGCACAGGTCACAATTCCTTAATACCAAGACTAAATTTAACACTAGTTTGTACCAGAAAGCAAATAGAGTTTGGATAAGAATTTCAAAATCGTGATAATTACACTCAAATCTTGTTAAATGGTGCATTCATGCCAAGAGGAACATACCCACAAATCAGTATTCAAGTCTACTGCTTGTTGCATTTGCCCAGGTGAATGATGCGTATGTGACTTTCCCACCCAAGAAATTTCTTGCTGAAATTTCTTACCTCTGAAAATCCCTTGGATGTTTGACCAAAGCAGGAACCACCAATTTTATCCTGAAATTTCACTGTAATCCTATTTCAATGACAACACTTTTTTTTTTAATGGAAGAACAACTAGATGTGATATGTTAGGATTTCCTACTGTTCTAAAAAGTTTAAGAGCAGTCCTGCATCCTTCCATCCCTTCATTTTCCTTATACAAATCCCTTTACCTGCTATTTGTCTTGTAGGAGAAACATACAAGGACCATAACATTGTTGAATCTACCCCCCTCCACCCCAGAAATAACGGGTGTTTTTTTGTGGGGGGGGGGGCGTATATGGAAAGTGGGAGGGAAATTAAACACCTGCTCCTTAAACACTGTAGTTCAGATTAGATTGGAAGCCCTCATAGCAATAATTAAACTTTTAAAAAGAAGCAAGGCTATTAAACTGTTTAACATTTAGCCACACACAATCGCTGTGTCAAACGTGAAATAGCTCCGAAGGACACATTTTGTGGGGCAAATATATGAAAACCACGGAGAAACATGCATGCCCATCTGTGTATATACAGGTGTGTCTTTGCATAGCACTGTGCCCAAAAAAATTGGCGTTCCCCTTAACGTTTCAGAAGTCTTTAATCTGAACGTATCTGCTAACTGGATTTCCCCACTCCTTCCATTACACATTGGGTATATATGTAAGGGTGTCAGCTAAAATATAGCTATTAGCCCCAACTGTCTGGTTAACTTTAGTTTGGGAAGCGGCAATTTCCACACTGGCTAAATACACGACTTGCTTTTGTCTCTCCTCGGAAATACTGTTGTCTAGTGTGCAGAGTTTAATAGCTAAGGAGCACTCTGCCCTGGGGTCTGTTCCCCTTGGTGGTGGGTTAAGTGTTTCCCTGTTTGTAACCTCTGAAATTGGCTTGTAAAACTTAGTTTTCCTGCTCTCTTGATGATAGGTGTATGATGTCGGAGTGAACCCTTCCTAAAAGTGTGTTCAGAGGGGTGCCCATACAGGTAGCAGAAGCCGAAGAGCAGAGGGCCCCCGAGGTCAAGCGAGGCAAAAACAAGATTCCTTTCGAGCACAACTGCCCTTTCATTGAAGGGAAATAATATATTCCTTTAAGACTACAAGACATAATTGTATGTTTTGTTTTTTGTTTTCATAAGCAGCCTTAGTTTAGTGTGTTGTGTAACTGGGATTAAGAGAGAATAATGAAAATGTGCTTTAATATTAAGGGGTTAGATCCAATCAGCCTTTTTTGCTTGCGTCTGCGGAAGTCACTGCTTACGTCTCTTGCTCTGCAGCTTCTGATCACACCAGGACTGGCTTTTTAGAGGCTGCAGCCGGAAGGGGGCAGGAATCCCCATATCCTGACTAGAACATAAGACTTAGGGTCCAAGCCAAAATCCTCGATACTATTTAAATATAATAAATATGGCGACTCCTTCCAACACGGGGTGTTAGCTATCAAACTGCAAGATGTCTCACGCTGCCTTCAGTAGCTCAAATAAGCTTTTGGCACAATTAAAGTTTAAATTGAATAAATAGATATAAATTTAATGTAATTATCCCCCCCCCTAGCAACCTACCAATTAAAGCTGCCCTTTTCTCAGGCCCAGGTCATGTAATTTCCATAACATGATGATGTTTTTGAAGATGATGGTGGTGCTGAAGAAGGAAAAAAGTTTATTTAATGGTCCACTCCCCGGCCATTTTCAAGTGGTTAGCAGAGGAAGGGCTTGGAGTGTGAGAATGACTGTTCTAGACAATAAACTAAAGTAACTGCTAGCATTGTAGCTCCTAATTAATGTGGGGTTATTTTATGAACCAAAGGAAAATCAACAATAACAGTCACCCCTCTTCAGTTTTATGGGCCCTAATATTTAAGCTTGGATGACTGAAAACATGAGAAGGCGAATGAAAATGGATCTTCTGAGTAAAGCGTGTCATTTCTGAATGAAGGAGGGCTCTGTGAAGTAGAAGAGAATCTCTTCACATCCCCAAACAGCACTTACATCTCATGACTTAGCCTGTTTCTGGTGCTGTAATGAAATACTGCTTTCCTAATACCCTGCGACCTGAATTCCTTCCTGCTTTGTGGGTGCTATTCCTTGACATACAAATCTGTATTTTCTCAAGTCAGCATTTGATGATGGATGTCAAAATACAGGCCATGTATTATGCATATATAGCATTACCGATTTAAGGTGTTTACTTGTCAAGTTGAAGAAATTCAAAAACTTCACATCCACTGAATTCGCACAGCTGTCACTTGCAGTTTTTCATACTTTCAAATGAAAGTTGTGATAAAACAGTTTATGTTTCCTTCATTTTTTTTTTTAAAAAGGAAGAAAATAGGCAGCATCTAAAATTTATGCTTTGGGCTGGCTAGAAAAGACTGCAAAGAGGATGTTCCTGGAGGTTGGGAGGAGGACCCTGCTGCCTACTTCTCTTCTCCCTGCCAGCTCTCTAAGAGAATGGAAATAGTAACACTTAACATTTAGATGTATATAAGCAAATAATTTTCCCTGGCAACCCTGGGGTGGACTTGTTTCATTCCTGTTGCTCTAAAGGCGCATTTATTTTATTGAAATATGAAAATGGCACCCCCAGGCTGGCAAACCAGGCAGCCTTTATTAATTTATTTTGGTGAGGAAATGCCAACCAGCCCTTTAATTCCATGCATTGAGTGCTCTGTTTCTGAGTGAAAAGATTACTCATAAATGTTTTTAAATAAATAAATACATTTGTATACAGTTGTGTAGAACTAGCTTTCATTCAGGGAGGAAATGCAAGCCATTTAATACTTTCTTCTTCTGTGCATTTGCTTTGTGTATACAATTTGAAATTATAAAGCTGCTGACAGTCTCACAGAAATGTCATAGGCATTTCAAACAAACACTGGAGAGGGGATAGTGTGTGTGTGAGGGGGGTGAGGCTAAAAGCTGGCATGCTGCCGTGAGTAGGAAGAGTCCGTGTATTTATATTGCAGCCATATTCCACTTAGAGAAGAATGCAAAGGACTACCAGTTCCACTTTGGGAAAGCTCTGAATAATGCAGCCAACTATAGCCTGGTTTTCTCCTGTTTCCAAAAACTCTTTCCAAACACGGCTGGTCAGATACACCTAATAGAGCACAAAAGGTCGAAGCGTTTCACTTCTTGGCCTTGGCTGCTGACATATACCGTAGATTTCCTCCCTGGAGCAGCATACAGATGGTCAGGGGGTGGAGCCTTGTAGAGCACATAAGGACAGCAGCACAGTCCTGTTCCTTGTTTTAATTACCTTTTAAACCGATTAACTATTCTGTCGTATGATAAGGTCTGTAATATAGCATGGCATGGAAGGCATAGGTCAGTACAGAAATTTCAGTCCACTAATCCGAAATAAAAAAAATCCAAGCTCGGTTGATGGTCTGCAGGTGCCATTATTATGTCTGATGTTAATTAGGTCCTGCCGATGCCGCAACTCAACTAGGTACCCCTTACTTACCATTTTGAGCTTCTTGGAGCAATCAGAACCAGCGTGATTCTGATTTTTTCTTATTGATAAGGAATACATTGGGGCGCAGGGGGGGGGATCCAACTAAGATTGTCCTCAGTATCATTTGATGTTCTTGCTCTGATTTTGAAAATATATTTATCCACATTCTGTAAATAAAAACAATTCTTTTGATACTGTACTATACTACACTGAACTGAACTGAACTGCTTGATTGTTTCTTGGATTGTCCTTGAGATTCCTGCCACACCAGTGCCACACCCTCTGAGAACCACTGGCCTGAGATCTGGACAGGCACATGTAGAGACAGGCAATCCTTCAGATAACCTAGTCCCATGCCAAAGAAGGGTTTTGAAAGCAAAGTAAATAAAATAAAGGTGGTTTTTTTTTTTAAATGCCCAGGAGCAGACCAGGAACCATTGAAAGCTGTTAGATAAGTGGTATCCCAGTGTAACACCTAAATTTTGGCATGATGTTTTCTCCGCAGGGTTTTCACCACCAGGAATGGACAGATCATCACCAGACAACAGCCCGGTGCATGGCCTCCTACGTCAGCACTCCATCACGACAGGAATTGATATCCCTATTATAACAGAATTAGGTAAGAGAAATTGGAGGTGATCTGTCCTTGTTTGCTCATTTCTTTACCCTTCTTCTCTCCCTCTTTGCCAGCCTAAGGAAATGAACACAGGTCATACATAACACCGTTCATTTAACGTACTGATGTTTATAATTATTCTTGTGAAGGAAGGGAGGGCGGGGGGGGGGGGGGCAATGATTAAGCAAGCTCGCTCACTGAAGCCTGAACATAATTTTACTTCTTCCCTTATTTGGTGACAGATCTTCAGAATCTGTTCTATAAAACAAAGCTTGGATGCACCACCAGAGGGGGAACAGAAATCAGTGCTAAGAGTGGGGCTGATCCCTACATTCAGACAGACGCATCATGGGTGGGCAACCTGGGAAGGTTCACAGGCTACTGCCCACCATTACACTCTGTTGTTTGCCCCTTGCCTTTCAACGAAACCACCTCAACACTCCCCCCCCCCTTTGCGGGTGGTTGTGGTAGTAAGACCCATTGCATTGAGTAGAGTGCAATTATCCCACAGTTTACACTTGCCCGCTGGATTACAGCACCCCTGTGGGCAGATGCAGGATTGCACATATGTTTATTAGGACTGATGTGCCAGAGTAGGTGTGGCTCTTTAGTTGCAGAGAAAATGCAACCATTTGTCCCGTGTACTACCTGCATCATAACCAAAAATAAATATTTGCTTGTTCATTCCTCTGCTCTTATGCTGACAAATTAATAACTAATTTGTTCCCTAATGGCATTGGGAGTGTTATCATGGAGAATGTGGCGGCCGTTTGCTTGTTTCCCATTTCTGCTGTGGCATTAGACTAGTGAGTGTTGTCAAGCAGTGTGAAGCGTTAAAGCCATTCTGTTTCTCATAGTAAAGGCAAGCTTGATTTGTAGTCCTTTTGTCCTGTTCACTTTCTTTCCATTTAGTTTTAGACCTTACCTGTCTTATCCCTTACTTTATTCTCTTTCTGTGCCTTCTTTCCCCTTCCACCCCAATCCCCTCCTAAACACTTTACTTATTAGCTAAGCCTGGCAAACTTCTGCCTTTGGTTTCAATCAGTCAGGAAAAAAACAGTGGAACTCACATTCTAATGATAACTGAACTGGGTAAGAAGTGCCTTTTTCCTTCACATCAACTGCCTTTTGTTTTATTGTTGTTCCTACTGTCATCAGCTTTCTCTTTTATTTATCTGGCTGTATCAGAGGGGGCTACCCTCAGAGCACCGCTTTGAATGTGTTTTATTTGTGATTCCAGTTGAAATCGACTGTCTTGTTCTGGCTTTTCTTAATGATTCCCCCCCCTCCATACGCAGCATCAGTAAATCTTTGATCACACTCATCTGACCTGCCGGCTGCTCCCATAGTATCTTCACACCAATTCATTTTTCTTTGGTCTAGACATTTTCACGCTCTCTCTCTTGCTTTGCTTTCCTTTAAAAAAAAAAATCTAGCCACCTGTCAATTTGACTGACATGTCTTAACAGCTCTCAGAGGAGTCAAAGAAGAAATAAAAGACATTTTAGGTGGGGGAGAAAGAAACTCCAGCATCAGCTCTTCCCTTAAGCTGTTGGTTTGTTTTGGGGGCCCACTTTCCACACAAAAGTTAAGGGTTCTGATGTCCTGAAACCAGCTAAGCTTCTAAACAGGCTTCTTTGGGAAAGTGAAATTTTGATTAGCACTTCCTGTGGCAAAGTCCTGCACTCTTAAACCAATCCTACCTCTAGTTCCATCTTAGCTCAGAGACATTTCATACTAATCCTAGCAGGAGAATGTAGGCCAGGATGATAAAGGTACTGAGGCTTAGCCTTGCAACGTTCACATTAGATTTTGCTGCGATTTGGAAATTGTCACCATGTAAAAGGTGGGAAAGCTTTTGTGTCAGGTATTAGCCTTGTGTGAGTTATTAGTCTTTCAAGTCTGCCAGTAGGAAGTGGTATATACAGTGCTGCTGAAGATTGTGCCTTGGTTTAATTTTATATTTTTTAATATAAAATAATTTTATATTTTTAATATAAAATAATTATATATTTTTAATATAAAATAATTTTATGTTTTTAATATAAAATAATTTTATAATTTTATATATATTTTATAAATGGAGAATGTCAATTCCCAACTGCAGCCTCACGTTCATCCTTTTAGTGTGGACAAGGCTCACATGTTGTGGCCAAAATTTGCCTGGGATAAGGGAGTACTCATAATAAGGCATGTAAAACACATTGTAGTGTTTCTTCTGTAAAATATTTATGCTGTATGTAGAGCAGAAATGCAGCCAAGCAGGAACTCCCAGCCATTAGGACCAGAGGATATGGGTCCAGGACACTGTCTCCATTCCTTTCTGACCAAAACAAAAACAAAAAACAGTTTAATTTCAGGTGAAATTCCTCAAATGTGCCACACCAGGTCTATTATAGGAAGCCATCTGGGTCTTTACTTGTGTTTGAGCTGAAACAGTATTTTGTGCGATCTCTATTGTGTAATGTAAAGCTGGAGTTGTTCCCTCCTACTGACAAGGCAATCTTGGCTGTGCTTCTGATGATACCAAGAAACTCCTCATATGAGAAATTTATTTCACCTTTTGGGACATTCACATTTCATAACGATCAGCTGGTGTTTGTTTATTTGTTTCCTCTCCCAACACTCATTTCAAACACCCATTTAAACTCCATTCTCACCAACCTGCCTATGTTTCTGGACACACACACACACACACACACACACACACACACACCTCTTCTCTCCCCCCCCCCCCCATGTAGCATGACAGGGTCATCTGCTGGTTTATTTATTTGTTAATCATTATCTTTTTAGTGAATGATTCAAATGTTCAGTTTCTGGACCAAGACGATGACGACGACCCTGATACAGAACTGTATCTCACGCAACCTTTTGCGTGTGGAACTGCATTCGCAGTCAGCGTGCTGGATTCTCTCATGAGCGCAGTAAGTATCCAGTGTTTTCTATTTCCACATTACACAGATGGTTGAAACCTGCCATTTCAACCACAGCTCTGCTGGAAAACAGACCACTCCTTTTACTTGACCCATATTTGTATGTCTCACTCTGCCTGTACATCCTTAACTTTTTGATCAGCGCTGGTAGTGCAGTCAGAAACCAGTGGATCATAGGTTGTAGAGAACACACAGCACACCTCTCAGCGTCTCATGTGCCTTAAGAACTACAGTGGGGACAAACAAGCAAGGTGGTCTGAGAATAGGTTGCTCAAGTGCCCTTGTGACATTAAGCTAAGCCTCTGTCCTTCAGCCTACAACTAGTTGCATGGTTGAAAACACCCACTCCATGCTGTGTAATTCAAATGTTGTCTCAGCTCACGTGTGCTGCCTACATCCAGGATGGAGAATAAATGTTGCATGCACAACAGGCCTGGAATTGCTACTGCTGCTGTAGGAACAGATGGCTGCAAGGAGTGGTAAGACACAGGGACTCATTCTGTATGATTTTGGACTTCCCCCACCCCTTTAAAGAATCCTGTCCAAAATGCAAGGATGTTCCCATATGGCTACAGATAAAGTCACCTAAAACGAATGCAGGAAAGAAGCAGGTAACTGAGGAAGGAGGCAGTGGATAATTTTGGGGGTCTCAAGAGAAGGACAATATGCAGAACCCAGCCATCTAGCCAAGGAGTTGTGCAGGATATAGCCAAGTACGGGCCTCACAAGAAACACAGCTGAGGAAGTAAGCAGTTCCCTAATGAGGTAAGTTATCATATTTAAGAGTAAAGCTATCCTTTCATTCACAGTCCTTGAAGTAGCAGATGTTTAGATTTTGCAATATGTGGCTTTACTGTGCAATGAGCACCTTTTTTGACCAAATTACGCCACAAAAATGAGGGTGCGCATTAGATTTGATGGTGCATTTACATTCAGCAGCAAATGCTTTTTTGGTTTCAAGGTTTTGAAAATCGAGGTGCGCATTAGATTCGTGTAAATACAGTATTTTACTTTAGTCAATTAGTCAAAAACAAGGCAATCCATCTAATAAATTTTTCTTTTTTTTTATGTTGGTTGACAGCCACAATTATTATTTTTGTAAACCGCTTAAAGGTTTCCTTACAATCAAGTGGTATGCAATTTTTGTTAAATAAAATAAAACACAAGTATTACACTTTCCTGCTGTTCAGAAATATTATCAAGTGATAAACTACTCTCTTGGTTTATCTTATGATTAAATCATGCAATACCGTACGAATCTGTGAGGTAGATTTATCAGATAAATACATTAGATTATTTCTGCTCTGTTTAGGGTTCACTCCCTGTAACATCACTAGCTTTAAGATAATGACTTCAATTCAGCATTTGGAGATCCATTATATTTTAAATAAACTATACAAAAAAGATGCATTTCTGTAATACTTACAAAAAAAACAAAAACACCAAATACTCCAGCACTGGAGTTTATCTTTAAGCTATGCAAACTTGCAAATATTTTAAATGTGGTAGCCTTGACACAGAAAATGATAGTTTTAGAATAATTATAAATGAAAGGCAAAATGCTATTATAATGTATTAAAGAGCTCTGTTAATTTTCAGTTAAATTTTCTGTAAGAGACCAATTAGTTTAAGAAGCATGACAGCATTAATGATGAACCATAAGATCTTGTGATTATTTTACTTTAAAAGAGGGGGGGGGGTTACAAAGCAGGCCCCAAATAGTTGTGCTCTTTCAAAAGAGTTTTGATGGAATGCAGAAAAAAGGGCTAGGTGGCACTGCAAGCTCAAATATAGAGAGACCTGCCTTTTGCCCAAGTAATAGTAAGCCTGGGTTGTGCTTACCTTTGTCCCTCATGCTAGAACAATTGCAGATAGACTCACGTGATTGTCTAGTTAGCAACTGTGGCTGCTAATTAAAAGGTCTTTACCCTTGATTGCGACACAGTCAACAGCAGGATTTTGGCCTAAACGGATTGTGCTAAATTTCATCACCTTTCTAAATGCATTCAGATTTTTTTGCTACTGCGAGTAGCAGATTCAGATTGCATCACCTCTTTCATGATTGATCAGCAAATAGTTTTGTAGTTAATTTTTCCATATGGCCTTGGGTTTCATGTCCAAAGACCTTACTACATAGTAAAAGGTTATGTAGAATGTTCTGAATCTTTTGGAGTTTGAAGCTGCCACAAGCTTTTCCTCCATTATTTTAGTAGTAGTGGTAGTAATCTAAGAGCTAAAGATTAGCTCCTACACCCTCAAAGAAAAAAACAGGGTTACCAAACATTGAAATTCATTCCATGCAATTCCAGGAATTTCAACAGATGAAACTTTTCCTACCCTGGTTTTATTAAGTTGTGTACTTCTACGAAATGTGAAATATGCAGGAGCCAAGGCCACAGTAAGATAAGTAGCAGGCGTAGCTCTCTGGGTATTAAAATTCTCAACCTGGTTCTGGAAATAACGTATTTCCAGAACAGCGTGAGGTCTCTGTGATGCTAACTCTAATCCCTTCCTGTTGAAACTCAAACCAGCAACCATCTTCTTATCCGAAAGCAGCAGTCCTGCTGTCCAAAGTGCGACCAGAGGCCAAGAGGGGCGGGGCTTCTGCACTTTTTACAGCAGGGTAGAAGAGGGGTATAGAACTCCCTATTCTACACGGCCATTAAAAGGTGCAGGCGCCCCGCCCCCTGTTGAATCTGCTTTCCCTAGCAACCACAGAAAGTGCTGAAACAAAAGCCAATAGGACTGTAACAACAATATATTGATAATCCGGAGTTCGCAATCAAGTAGATAAAATATCACAATTGCAAAATAAGCATTTCAGCAAGGCTTTTAAAAAAACCCAAAACTATATATCACAAAAATAATTATTATTTCACTGATGAATGCTCTAACAGACGTGGTTCTAAATAAGGTCCTGTTTCAAAGATCTTCCTCAGATGGTAACACCTCAAACATTTTTGTTTCAATGCCTTGATTGCAGTTTTTGTAACTGGGAGGATTCAGAAATGTTTATATCTCTAAATACGTTATTTGAATCTAAAAGGATGGTATTATCCAAGCTAGTGTAGTAGAGCTGTTAACAAAAATGTGCCTGCTAAGCACAATTGGATGATTCTTCCCATATGAATAATTTGAGGGGGTGCTAAGGCACCATTGATTTGCTTACTTCTGAGCAGACATGTATAGGATTGTGCTGTAGAAGTTTTTCCTGGGTTGCCATCCAATTTTTCCTGAAGCAAAATTTGAAGCAGTTGCCGCATACGTGACCAATACAGCAGTCCTTGTTGGGATTAGAGATAATCCTCTTTAAAAATAAAATAAAATAAAATAAAATAAAATACTGTCCTCCACCAGCCATAGATTGCAATTACTTAAGGAAGCCTCTTGCAACCAACCCGTCATGTGCACTTTTAAATTAACTTCCTTCCGCTGGCGTCTAATTAATATTTAAAATGCCCATTGTTTTGCCTGAGAGACCAGAGCAGCTACTGATGCTGGCAAAATGTCACTGTGGAAAAAATCTTCCCTAATAAACTACACTTACCCCATACCCTAGAGTTTTTTAAAAGGACCAGCAGGACCCTAAACTCATCATACATTTATCTGGAATGAACTCAAAATGTTTAATTGATACATGCTTGTGTCTGAACACTGTCAAGTCTCGTAATAAGATGTTTAGTACAATACAGTGGGAAGACAGCTCGAGTCCAGCAACAGTAATAAGTAATGACACCCGAAGCACAGAGGCGGCTCCCCAATGGATTGGTGACAAGTATAAAAAGGCAATCTAGTCTGTGTAAGCTTTAAATGTGGTCTGGATTTTTACAATTACATGTCCTAAAGGCTGTTATTAGACATGAAGGCAATGAGAAGGAAGGCAGTCATTGCTTCACCACCTACACCAATTATAGGAAACATAAATGATTTACATTTTTGTTCTTTAATAAAAATCAGTCCTGAGTTGGATTTTTTATTTAAAAAAAAATAAGGGGGGGGGAATCGAGCAGAAGCCTAATGGGACAGAAGAAAATAGAGTAATTGGGGGCTGCTGTCTTTTCACTTCCGATGAGAAATTATTTGAAGAGACAAGCCAAGAACTTTAAACAGCAGAAATCCAGAAAAGTTGTAATTTGGATGTCTTCAGTTGTGACTTTAATGGTGTTTGCTTGAAGAGCTTTCTTTTATCTCTGCAGACATACTTC
The DNA here is from genome assembly GCF_963506605.1 of Zootoca vivipara. Classification (NCBI taxonomy): domain Eukaryota; kingdom Metazoa; phylum Chordata; class Lepidosauria; order Squamata; family Lacertidae; genus Zootoca; species Zootoca vivipara. The sequence continues at coordinate 83,485,921 of NC_083280.1, forward strand.
AATGACAATATTCTCACGCTGATACGTACACTGGTAACAGGAGGAGCCACGCCAGAGCTGGAGTCGCTGATTGCGGAGGAAAATGCGCTGAGAGGCGGCTACAGCACACCCCAGACTCTTGCAAACAGGGACAGGTGCCGGGTGGCTCAGCTGGCATTGCTAGATGGGCCTTTTGCAGACCTCGGGGTAAGACCAGGACAGCAAAAGGAAAGTCAGGGAGCTGTTCTGTAGCTGCCTTTGTCTTGTCCTCAACAGAGATGTGTTACCTTTCTTTGAGTATCTCACTCGGAGCTGTTGAATTTGGGGGTTGTTTGCTGTAGTGATTCTAAGAATTAGCAGCTGGAAGACAACACATCTCCCAGATATATTGATAATATTGGACAGGACTGGTATGAGGGGGCAGAGTGCGATGGCAGTTTCACTCAGCGATATATTGCTCGTGAAACAGCCACTGTGTTCCTCTGCCTCCAGCACCCAGCTGAGGGAGAAACAAGTGGAACCAGGCGCTGGAGGCAAAGGAAGTCTGGAATGGTGGTGGTTTCACCAGTGATATACCGCTGAGTGAAACTGCCATCACACTCTGCCCTCATACCGCCGCAGTGGGCGCTCGCCTCAGTCAAGCTGTTTTTTACAGAGCACCTGACCTCCCACTGGCTCGCATGAGCCAGCAGCGTGGGGTTAATGTGCTCTCTCCTCTTTCCAGCTCCTGCTCATGCACAAGTAGGAATCGGATTGTGGTTGTTTAGATGGGGAAGGTACAAGCTCTGCCCCTCAATGGAGACGTTTACACCTCCAACTCATGCGGAGGCAGCCTAACTTGGCTACGGCCTGGCTGCCTTTGTCTGGGAGGGTGGGCTCCATCTTTCCTCCCAGAAAGACGTAGCCCACCATCCCAGCCTGAGACAGCCACGCGGTGCAGGGGCTCTCTGATGCTGCTGCGGGTCCAGCGCTTGCCAGCAACCTCGGACAGCCCCACCTTGCAGACTTCACCAAGGAGGATGGACTTCATCTTTCCTCCTGGGGTGAATAACCACCCCAGGAGGAAAGAGGCAGCACACTTGTATGAGTGAAGGCAGTTAAATACACAGAGCCTGACAGGCTCTGTGTGCTTGGCTACCATCACCTGGTCCATATTGGGGGAGTGGAAGGCGAACGGGCAGCCCCCCCATGCCAAGGAGCACCTGCCACTAACACACAACTGACAGGAACCTCAGGGCTGGCTTGGCGGGGTGGGTGGCAGTGGTAAGAGCCTTTCCAACTCAGCAGCAGGCTGGGCCAGCTGCATTGGTCCCAGCCCATGAGTGAAAGCGCCTCAGCTCCCACAGTGAGAGCTGAGGCAGTTTCACCCCGTGCCTCACCAGCTGGGGCCAATGCAGCTTCTTTTGACATTGCAGTGCATCGCCAAACATCGCGATGTTGAAAAAACAAGCTGCATTGGCCTATACCCACGAGGCAAAATTGCTGCAGCTCTCACTGCAGCAGCTGCGGAAGAGGAAGGTTCTAAAATATAGAATAAGAGAACAAGAAGAACATACATTTAAAGAAGATTGGAAAATGTTTATTGACTATATGGAGGAAAATTGTGTTTGAAAACGTGGGCAGCATTAAGATAAATTCAACAGTGTAAATAATATTGCCCAGGCCTACTAGTGATACACTGCAATGCTGAAAATCCCACATCACCCAGCCTTATTCTGCATCACAGGAAATGTTGTCCAAATTAGCTGGAACCTGGGCAAAATACCTCACACCAACAACTCTGACTATTAACAGCAGCAAAAAAGAGCTCTTCATTTATGTACCTTGGCTGCTGGCTTCTGAGTGCAACCTAAGACATAACAAGGGAATAATAATAATTTATTTATACCCCGCCCATTTGGCTGGGTCTCCTCCGCCACTCTGGGCAGCTTCCAGCACACATCAAAATATCACAGACTAAAAACTTCCCTAAACAGGGCTGCCTTTAGGTATTTTCTAAATGTCAGGGAGTTGTTTATCTCTCTGACCTCTGATGGGAGGGCGTTCTACAGGGCGGGTGCCACTACTGAGAAGGCCCTCTGCCCGGTTCCCTGTAGTTTGCTTCCCGCGTGAGGGAACCGCCAGAAGGCCCTCGGCACTGGATCTCAGTGTCCCGGCTGAACAATGGGGTGGTGGTGGTGGAGAGACTCCTTCAGGTATACAGGACCGAGGCCGTTTAGGGCTTTAAAGGTCAACACCAACACTTTGAATTGTGCTCGGAAACGTACTGGGAGCCAATGTAGATCCCTCAGAACTGGTGTTATGTGGTCCCGGTGGCCATTCCCAGTCACCAGTCTGGCTGCCGCATTCTGGATTAATTGCAATTTCTGGGTCACCTTCAAAGGTAGCCCCACGTAGAGCGCATTTCAGTATTCCAAGCGGGCGATAACCAGAGCATGCACCACTCTGGCGAGACAGTCTGTGGGCAGGTAGGGTCTCAGCCTGTGTACCAGATGGAGCTGGTAGACAGCTGCCCTGGACACAGAACTGAGCTGCGCCTCCATGGACAGCTGTGAGTCCAGAATGACTCCCAGGCTGCACACCTGGTCCCTCAGGGGCACAGTTACCCCATTCAGGACCAGGGAGTCCACCACACCTGCCTGCCCCGTCCCCCCAAAACAGTACTTCAGTCTTGTCAGGATTCAACCTCAATCTGTTAGCCGCCATCCATCCTCCAACCGCCTCCAGGCACTCACACAGGAACTTCACCGCCCTCACTGGTTCTGATTTAAATAAGAGGTAGAGCTGGGTGTCATCCACATACGGATGAACACCCAGCCCAAACCCTCTGATGATCTCTCCCAGCGGCTTCATATAGATATTAAAAGGCATGGGGGAGAGGACGGAACCCTGAGGCACCCCACAAGTGAGAGCCCAGGGGTCTGAACACTCATCCCCCCAACACCACTTTCTGGACACGACCCCAGAGAAAGGAGCGGAACCACTGTATGACAGTGCCCCCAGCTCCTCTAGCCGGTCCAGAAGGATGTTATGGTCGATGGTGTCAAAGGCCGCTGAGAGATCCAGTAGAACTAGGAAACAGATCTCACCTTTGTCCCTAGCCCGCCGGAGATCATCAACCAGTGCAAACAAGGCAGTTTCAGTCCCATGATGAGGCCTGAATCCCGATTGGAAGGGATCCAAGTGGTCCGCATCTTCCAGGCGTGCCTGGAGTTGTTCAGCAACCATCTACTCAATCACCTTGCCCAAGAATGATAGATTTGAGACTGGGCGATAATTAGCCATATTTGCCAGGTCTAAAGATGGTTTTTTAAGAAGTGGTTTAATGACCGCCTCTTTCAGCGGGTCTGGGAAGACTCCCTCACAGAGGGAAGCATTCACTTCCCTCTGTGAATAGTGGAGTGAGTAGCCCAGCCCTTTTTAGTTGTGGCACCATCATTAGGCAATGTCTTCCACAAGGTAGGCACACACCCACCCCAGCCCTGTTTTACCTTCCTTGTTAAACCTTTTTAAAACACAGGGAGGTTTCTGTGGGGAGGTTTCTAGTTGTTGGCTTCTTCCCATCTGCTTTAGCTTGGGTAAATTCCTATTTTTCTATTGCTGTTTGCTGTATTGCTGCTGTTACTATTTGCCACATCCAGGTGGGAGATTTTTATAGAATAGTAGAGTTGGAAGGGACCATGATGGCCATGTATTCCAATCCCCTGCAATGCCGGAATCTTTTGCCCAACGTGGGGCTCAAACCTACAACCCTCAGATTAAGAGTCTTGTCCTCTACTGAGTGAGCTATTATTTTCTTCCTAGAATGGATGCCTCCTCTCCATCCTTTGGCCTTCTCTCCAAGGGGAAGAGGAGTCATCCCTCTAACCAGACTAGCCCTCCCTGTGGTCAGAGAAATTTAAACTGGAACTGGGGTTGGCAGTGGTGATAAACCTGAACTGGGCTGTAACCATGCCAGTGGCTCAATGTGACTGGCCCTTTATATAAAAAACAGAAAACAAATGTTGAGGAGAAAGGACTCACTGACCTGTCAATTCTTTATGTGCAGATATACATGGCTGTATATTCTTCCATATGAGCTCCCCATCTGCATTTGAAGTGGTTCAAACCTGACCTCCGTGAGAATTAGGCATCTCCATCTTCTTCAAGATTTCTTTACCCAGGCAGGCTGTAAATATAAACAAGCACTGCATAATCTTAGACACATGGTTTCTCCATCAGTTCACACATTGAACTACCAGCCATCAAGTGTAGAAAATGAAGTCATGTACATATAGAATAACATCAAACAGATTAAGTATGTCTAACTTGTATGTGCATACACTTGATTCTCCCTCCCCTTATTGTTCTGACCCATCTTAATCAGGTACTCTCAGGGACAAGGCAGGCACCACAAGTCACTCCATACTTAGGCCATACTTAGGAGAACTTAGGCCGACTAGGTCTCTTCCACCACCAGTTGGGCAGATGGGGTAGCATGGGAAGCGCTTGATTGCTCCAACAAGTCAAGCACTGTTGGCTCTGAAACCCCAGCATCAAGAGCCTGATCCAATTCCCCAGTTGGTAGCATAGCAGCTCTGGACTTGGCTGACACCTCTGAGCTTGAGGTGATGACACCTAATTTGTAGAAGGGATAATCCCGCAAATGGGAATACACAAATGCCCATGTACTTACTTAAATAAACGTTACATTCTATGTGAGGTGGGAAGCACATGCGCAACCCTGCTGCCCCACTGCACAAATTGGATCCTTGTGAAATACCAGTTTGACTACCCCCATGGTTCTCTCAGTATGTGTGGGTCACATATTGCTGTTACTTATACAGATGATACTGAAGCTGGTAGTTTGATTCGTCATATATATATGAACCAGTTTCTGTATCTGCCATACTGAATGCCAGTTGAGTCCCCTAATCAAAACAAATGCTTGGCTCAGAGACAAAAGACAATTTTGATAGGTGGCAACTTCAGTTGCCACCTATCAAAACACACATCCCCCTTCTCTAATTTCCTTTTTTTTTCAGGGATAAAGAAAGGGGGGTGATTCTTACTTACTAAGTGTTAATCTCCCCAGAGAAATCCAAACTATCTTGGTGAAAATTGACAACATAGTTAAATAAACTGAGCCATATGACACAGTAATTTGCAAGACCTGAGCAAGTTAGGAAAAGTCACACCTTCTTAATCATCCAGTAGTTCAGACTACATTGCTCTTAATTTGTGGAATAGCTGTTCTCTGGGCCCCAAGCTTACATGTTCAATTAAAATAAGAGTCAGTCACTGTTCTCAGTTCAGGTTAGGGTTTTTTTTTTGGGAGGGGGGCAAAACAACCACTGGGATTGGACACATTCCCATGCACACATTTATTAGCTGGTTTCAAGATTAAATATTTAAGGTAGACAGCTCCTTGACTAATTGTTTCTCACTCATGACAAGTAAACAACAGATTGCCTCACACCTTGTCCCCTTGGCATAGAACTATGGACTTAAAAAATATCCCCCTCCATACATCCTTTCATTATCACTGTTGCAAAGGAGGCTGAAGGGTTGGGGTGGGAAAGAAGTGGAGAACAACCTCTTAATTCCTTTCTTCTTCTTTTTGTCTCCTAGGACGGTGGTTGTTATGGAGATTTGTTTTGTAAAGCTTTGAAAACATACAATATGCTTTGCTTTGGAATATACCGATTGAGAGATTTCAACCAAAGCACGCCTAGCCAATGCACTAAGCGGTATGTGCAAAACTTAAGACTTTTGCCCAGCCATTATCGTTACTGCTGTTTTTCACTGTCCCTGTAAACTTCCCCACAGCACCAAGTGTTGGTTAATGTTAGTAAGACAGGTGCAAGCATTCACAATTCCCCAGAAAATCTATGGGATTGGGAGGCTGGATGTTGAAGGAAAATGTTTTGAACACAACGGCCTTGCTCTGGAATATAGCTTTGCCTTATACCTCTAGGTTTTGTTTTCAAACAAGGTGGTAGAAGTATTTGTGCATATGCTACTGCATGCTTCTTTGGAAGTCGTAAGCTTCACTGAGTTTAAGCCCATTTTGTAAGTATGAAGCATCCCATGGTTTTTTCGCTATGCGAGTTCACTACCACTGATCATTTCCTGAATATAGTGAACTTCCATGTTTATCAGGAGACCCTAGTGCATAGGATAGCCCTGCATAAAAGTACTCCTTCAGTCGTCTTAGAGTGAAAAAAAATATGGGCAAAGATTATACCATTCTTGGGTTCACACCCACCCACCCCAGATCAAACCTGAGGATATACGGTAACTTGAAAGCCTAAAGGCTATTATTTTAGCAGCTCCATTTTTTCCTAATGTACTAGTAGAACAAGCTGATTTTGAACTATAAATAAATAACTACACCAGTTGATCACAATGCACCTGAATACTTCACTACTGAGTGAACTGTTAATAAGCCATGTGTTTTTTTAGAAGATGTAGAAAATATATTCCCTTCCTCGCTCCAAATAACCCCAAGCAATTAGTCCAAAGTTGCAAAGGTGACTGAGATATCTGAAGTGGTACCTTCTCTCATTTGAACCTGTTTGTGTGTTGAGAGTGTCATCAAAAGCCCAGCTTTGGATGCCCCCATTGTCAGAGGTGAGGCAAGCAGGGACTAGGGGCAGGCATTTTCTGTGGCGATGCCCTATCTCTAGAATTCCCTCCCCCAGAAGCTCATGTCTTTCTTCTTTTCCAGCAGCAGGTAAAACTTATTTTGTTTCTTTGGGCTTTTGAAAGGGGAGGATAACTTTTTTAAAAAACAACAACAATTATTACTGTTAAATTCCTGACATGGCTGTATCTGATATTCTCAACATTTGAATGTTGTACATTTGTTGGGTAGAAACACGAGATATGGCTAGTTTAAATAGATAAAGTAAATGAACAAACACCACCGGTGAGCAAACACATACAAGATTTCCCCATTCTGTTTCCCTCTTAACAATTGTTTTGCCTCCAAAGGAGGCACAGGATTTAAAGCTCCTGCAATTCTCAGGTTAGCAAATGAGATATAGCAATAAGTTAAAACTCACAGTATGGAAGAGGGTCAAGGAAGAGAAGTGGGCGAAGGAAATTAGCGAGAAGGGAAGGCTAAAGGTATGACTTACAGCGGATAGGATTCAGAGACAAACAAACAAAAATATCTGAACTGAAGTCTATCTTCCTCACTGATTAACAGAGTCACAGATTGCAGGACAAGATGTCTGCCCCAACCTGCCTACTGTGGCAGAGCATATTCCAGCAAGGGGGGGGGGGGCTGTCACAAACATTAGTGTATTACAGATAACTGCTTCCAAGACAAAATTACTTGTTCAGCCCACTTTTCTTACTTTATAATAATCTCCTCGCCTACCTATCAGCTTTTGGATCTGTTTCCTACAGATATGGCTGCAGTAAGACACTTTTTCCCAAACCTGGCACCCTCCAAATGTTTAAGCCACATCAGTGCTGCTCACCATTTGAACTGAAAATGGCCTCAGCTGTTTTCTGTCACGTGTGCTGATGCAAATATCCTTTCCCTGAATGCATTAAGATGGGAGGATGTTGCATTATTTTGGTGGTGAGAGATGTGCAGAAGCCTGTAGAGAAATTACAACAGGCTCATTGAAAATCTTCCGGCATCTCTTGAAGTACCTTAGATGTTTTGCCTTGGGAAGGCTTCTCCAAACTTGCTTCAAATTCCAGTTGACAAATATAACCCAAAGATTTGCTGAACCACCACCACCACTACCCTGAAAACACTCGTTTCTTCTGTGGATTCCACCAGCAGTACATTCGATTCCACTAGCAGAACATTTCAACGTCAAGGCCCTCACACATGTTGTTGGGAACCTTTACTGTAGTGCTGTGGGATGGATCCATGAAAAAGCAGCTCCCCACAACACTACTGCAACCTTTATCAGATACCTATGCCATGACTGTGCTATAGAAGCTCACTCCAGTCCTTTCAGCGTGAAAATATCAAGCTGATGATATTATTTGTGTAGAGGTTGGAGCATGGAATCCTCATGAGAAGGAAGTAAGACCACTGTTCTTTTCTTTTTCAGTTTTGTTATAGCCAATCCACCTTATGAGTTTGAGCTTGTGCCGACAGACTGGATCTTCTGTTTGATGCAGTACGACCACAATGCTGGCCAGTCCCGGGCTAGTCTCTCCCATTCTTCCCATTCCTCCTATACGTCTAGCAAGAAGAGCTCATCGGTTCATTCTATCCCAGCAACCGCAAACCGACAGAATCGAACTAAGACCAGGGACTCTCGGGAAAAGCAGAAGTACGTGCAGGAAGATAGACTTTGATACGTGTACCCACTCCCACCGTGTGTGAAGCTGTATCCACCACCCATACCCTCCCAATTGGTGTGTCCAATAGTAGCTTTCCCTCTTCTCCCCAGCCCTTCCCTGTGGAGTTCCCATTTTTATACACATATTTTGCATATGTATAACAGTGTGCATGTGGTTGTCATTTTTTATTTCAATACCATAAAACCCTTAAGCACAACAGCAATGAAACAGACAGACCAAAGATTATTTATGACGCAGAGCAGGTGGGGGGGAGGAGTTAAGAGCAGATGTGAAGAACTCCCCCACCATAACTGTTCTAACAGATTAAACCACATGTAGTGTGACTACTGACTTTGTAGTTCAGCTACAGAAAGTTATCTAATGCAAGGCTGGTGTGGTAAAAGGGGCACTTGCGTGAAATAATTCACACAAATGGAATTCAACCCCAAAGTGGTTACTTTTCTAAGCATGAAATAAATGTGCTGTAGGGGTGGGGTCAATTTTTTGTGCTGAACCAGCCTCACACTATTTTATAAAGTTTTGCTGCACCTGCTTTTATACAAAAGCAATATCAGGGTGTTTCTTGCACATAGGACTTTTTAAAAATATATATAGAGAGAGAATGAGTGCCTTTTTCACATTAATACAAAAAATACTAAAATAAATAACTAGGCCTGTAGTTCTTCAGTTCTAATTATTTAACCTCCCCCACTTTTTAAAACAATGTTCTAATTGCATATTAATTTTTGTCTATACTGCCACATGAATAACTCTATTTTCTCTTACTTTTGACATTTGGGGAGAAAAGCCATGTGTATCATAAATATTGAATACAGCTTATTAGAATCTTCTTCCCTCAGACTTTTATATCTATTAATAAGGTGAATTAGTCACCTTATGTACAGAATAAATGGGGTATAAATCCTCCCCGCTATGGAAAAGGCTCATGCTCATATTATTCAGAAAAGAGCAAATAACTTTACGTATCAATAATCTCTTATTATCAGCGCACTCCCTTCCCATTCTGATAGCTTAATTGTGTTCTATTAAAACCCCCAGAAAGAACTTGCATACACATAAACAGGAAAATATGGGGTCATGCTTTAGTTGATGGGTTTAGACAAGGTAAATAATAATATAGCTGTTGCATAGCACCTGCTGAACTTAATGGAAACATACCCTTTAAATCCTTGAAAGGATTTAAATAATGCACATAACAGATTGCCTTGCATTACTGCCTACTGCTAACACCTTCAGTCGGGGTTGCAAGATTCCACTGCCTTAGAACTAGTAAGCCAGAATCCCCCAAAGTAGTGAGGAACAATTGTTCCTGGAATAAAACTAGAAATGTGCTTCTCTCTGTCTCTCTCTTGCACTCCCTCAAAAATAGATGCATTTTTTTAAAAACAAAAACAAAACAACAATCTGCTCCTAGAGCAGCAGACATGCTTATAATTGGGAATAGCCCTGTTAACATTGCCTTCCAGCAGCAAAAAAAACTTTTGTCCATTCAGTGAAGGTTCCATGATGGTATCATCCCCATGCTTTCTGGGCCCTGCTGAGACTTCAGGGATTTCTTCTCACTTACCAGCTGTAATGCAGGCAGGGCTATGTGAGGGATTTGTGGTGTGTTATTGCTTATGCCACTGCCCATAAATTGGCAGGCTGTATGTGGAGAAACAATCCTGCACAGGGCCGCCCCAATATACTAAATCTGCTTTTGTACTCAGTGAACATTTTTGGGGAATCACTGTACAGTCAGAAAGCTCTTTGAAATGACATATTGCAACCCTTTGTGCTAGTTAGTAGCTCATATCTAGTGCATAACCCATTTACTTGTCAGTAAGACCTAGTCGTTAGTTTCAGGGGAAACGGCTTAAATAATGTAATTCAGCAAGATACTGGCCAAGCTAACAACATTGCAGAGAATTAAAAGGAATGGAGTCAGGATTGAATGTTCACTGAACATGTTTCTAAACTATCAGGCTTGCACCTTGGAGCCCTGCACCACCTTATTTATCCATTGCAGAAGACTAGTTCCTTGCAACTGCACCTCCTTGTTCCCTACTTCCTCTGTCCTATCCCTTCCCTTTATAGAAATATTAGCTAGCTGGTTGCCTGGCATGTGCTTTATGTTTTAGAAAGTATATTGGGGATGTGGGGAGTTGCTATATAGATATTTCCCCTCCCCTCTCCTCCCCCAGAAAGCATGATGATTATAGAAGCTTGCTGTGTGAATTGACAATGAAGCCAAGCACTTTTACTGACCACCTCTGGTTTGGTGCAATGCCTAAAGCCTTTCCGCCTTACTTGTAATCCTGATTGGGAGTTCCCAGTCTTACATACTGAAGGGTGACTGCAAGTTGGCATTACTGGAAAACGTTTCAGACTATTATTGTCCCTGCCCCCATCAACCACTCACCCTCTGCCCTGTAAGACCAAAGCAGTACTGCCAACTCATTGTGCTGGACCCTGAATATAAATTTGCACAGTTTTGCAAAAGAAGGTCCTGATCTTTGCCACCAGGCATTCTCTAACACACACCGAGGATGTGCCAGTTAAAGTGCTCAATGGAACGCGTGACAGTTTAAAGGCGTTGTAAAACTTACATAGCTTACTTCTCTTTCTAAAGTGCGACAAGGATGAATAGAATGGGCCAAGGTATGACAATTGATGGTTCTGCATGAGCTAGAAAACTGCTGTGGGGTTTCCTTCTATAACTTTGTCCTTGTGGAAACTTGTGACACATTAAAAACCACGTTACCAAACTTGATTCAGTTTTTTTGTTTTTTAATTTCAGATTTGTTGTAATGTCTATTTTAATTTTATTTATTTATTTGGCTTTGTTTCTAAACCCAAAGTAAACTGGCTGTTGCTGCTGCTGTTGCTCAACTCTCATTTGCGATTTCTTTTTTCTACCCTATCACCTGCTTGCATTTCATTTCCAACTGCACGTGTCCCGTCCCCCCAACTGAACAACTAGGTGCTCACTTGGTGAAACTGTGTCCCCCCCCCTGTGGTGCCATCTTGTCTTGTCACTCTATCTCCCCACTTCTGTCACCCAGTATACATTCACCACCATTCTTCCCCCTATCCCCATTTCTAGTGGTGAATATTGACTTGATATTATGTTACTAATTTATTTAGACTCACTTTGGGGATTGTGGGTGGGGATTCCATATGCTGCTTTGCCATCAGACCTGCTTTTCTGTTAATGCTACAACCTGGTTCCTCCAACTATGGAAGGGATGTCAATATGAAAGCAGTTGTCACACGAATTTGACACAGCAAAGAGGAAATGCATAATTGTATATCTAAAATGGAGAGCATTGTAGATTATGTGTTTGTATTAGAGAAAGAAAGAAAAGGGAAAAAAAGACCAGAAAATGTTCTGCTTGAGGCAAAATTATCATGGAAAGCCTTGCTTAAATTGGGCCTCTAAGGGGCTCCATTCAGCAAATACTGCTGCTGTAGGGCCTTTCCATTCTTTTAACAAGATCCAGCACAGGAACACCATGCATTCACTGAAATAGTATCAGCCCACTCTGCTTGCTTAATTGTGCCCTATATCACCACCCATTTTTACCCTGCTTTCAATATACAAGTAGATTCACTTAGTAGAGATAGTGTGCATGGGGTTGTTTATTGGTTTGTTTACTCATTTGGAAAACATTGTCTTTGAATAAAGGCCCAGGTGTTTATAAAGTGTTGAAGCACGTAAGGCTCGGTAACGTAAAACAGATGTGAAAATTATATGAGAAACACACACCAAATAATGTGCTTACTATTCCCTCCTGTCCCTGCCATCTCCCATTTGAAATAGTACTACATCCTACAGGCATCCCTTCAATTAATTTGGACTGTAATTAGAGGTTACAGTGTACAAATTACAAAGGGTATTAAGAATCTGCAGTGATACAGAGATGGGATTTGTGGCTGAGAAGGGGCGTTTATTGAACCCCAGGTCACATTCTTTCCCATGATGTTAACCAGAACCAGTTTAGCACAGTCCCTGGTTTCCTCCATAGTTATTTTTGGGGCTCAAAGGGGACAAAATCCACTTTACATACAGGCTCCTCTCTCCAGGGAGGGTGGCAAATGGAAGCATCTTCACAGCCTTGATTAGCTGCTGCTGCTGCAGCACCATTAAAAACTCCCATCACCAGCAAGCAAGCAAGCAAGCTGGGAAGCATTGCCTTCACTCTGAGTTAACTTTTGTTTGCCCTCACTGATGCTGACTTGCTTGTTTGGTGGTGGCGAGGAGAGAATTTTTTTTAAAAAAAATGAGTGACACTGCAGCAGTAGCCAGCTGACTCTATGAAGCTGCTCCAAACCAGTGGAAAAGGACAAATAAAAGGAACAGTAAGCATGCTAGAACATGGTTTTGGAAGTCCTCAAGCCTTCTTTCATGCTGAAAATGTTATGTGACTGTGCCTAACTTCTAATACTAGAAGTTCTAATACTAGAGACATTTAAACAAACAAGCAAAAAACCCTGAGCTTTATTCATGCAAGAAGGCAAGGGCAAGTGGTGGCCAAGGGCAGGGATGGAGATGTGCTGAAAGATGGAGACATCCACAATAAAAGTTGCATCTAGCAATGTTCACAGAGCCCCAGATGATCAGTGCAGTGTGGTTGCAGGCACTGGCAGAGGAAGGGGTTGCGGTGGGTGCGGTCCGCCCCGGGTGTCATCCCTGAGGGGGGTGACATTGCCGCCCCACCCCCTGGGACGCTCGCCGCAGGCAGTGTCCACCCCCCTCGGATGCTCACCACTCGCCCCACCCGGACGCTCCCCTGCCCCCGTGGGGGGCTAGCCCCGCCCCTGGGTGCACAGCATGTGTGCCACTCTGTGTGCTGGAGCAGCTAGGTCCGCCTCTGGTTGCAGGTGTACATCCAGGTCAGTGTCCACTGCCTGCTTATGCACATGGATCTCCCTTGCTGGATTGGGTGGGCATTTATGTTGAGATCAGAAATGGGCAACTTGTTGCCCATTGAAGGCAGAACTCTTCATGAGCCTGAGGAGCACAGCTGTTTTGCATATTTTAGTAACACAAACATCTATTCCCACAATTTTTCTTTACATGAATGATGGCTAAATTGCGACTGGCAGATGTGTTGCCCAACTGCTTTTATTTTGAAACCACAATGGCACAAAATGCTAAGGACATCTCCAAACTAAAACTGTAAGGGCTGGACACATACTTGGTTTTAAGATACAAAAGCAGGGATCCTATTGAGCTATTACATGCTTAAGTTATCCCCCTCTGAATTTAGAGGATTTAGGCCATGAATTGACTTTAATATGCTGCAAACATGTGAAGTCCTTTCACACTTCGTGCAAGTTGCTATTTCAACAGATATGTAAACCAGTGGGCCCTGCAACATAATGTTGCTGTATGGAATGATGCTGTTCAGAGGATTGAGCCAGATGCAGGTTTCCCTCTGCACCGCAACAGTTAGTGAGCATTTTGTGCCCACTGAGTATGCATAGACCTCCACAGCCTGTTTTGGTGGAGGTGAACACACTTCTGCTTTGTTTCAGCTAGATCAAAATTTCTGCTTTCCCTGTTGGTTTCATGAGCAGCTCTCACTCCCATCCCTCAGGACATTTTAAAATGGCTTTTCAGTGGGAACCAGAAATTGATCTATCCAGACAATGAGATGATTCTTTCTATCCTTTTTATATCTAGGTCCATACATTTTATCCCAGACTCCCTTCCATCCAGTTCTGTTTCTCTCGTTTCGTTCATTCAACATTTCATGCCACCGAGTTATCAGGGGGCTATTTGACAGGGATGGGTTCAACCTCTTAGGTTTTTCTGTAAAGTTTTTTGGGGGTATCGGCAAACCTTGGCGTTAACAAAGTCTGATACCTCTCACGTGTAAGTTGGAGGTATAGCTCTGGCTCCAACACCACGATTGCAGGAAAACTGGAACTGATGTTAAAATGCAAGGTGGTAATAAGAAAGTGTCCATTTGTAAACTGTGTTTGGGAAACTTGTGAAGACAAAAAGTTGGTAAGCAGGGTACAACATTATTGGGCTGCACTGTTCAACTGACCTCTGGCCAGCCGAGTAGCTGCAGCAGACCAGGATGGGTGGGTGAGTGGCGACTGCATGGCAGGTGTGATGCAAACCCACGAGTAGAGCCAATGTGGTGCTCATGCCAGCGCATTTACACTGCCCCAACATCATTGCTGCCATGCCCCTCTATAGCCTGGTATATTGCAGTACCTCTGACAGAGGTCAGGTGAAAGGCACAGTCCCAGTACACCAGTGATTCTCAAAGGGTGTGGCATGCCACACTTATGAGACAGGAGGCAAGTGTGGTGGGAAGATTCAAGGACAATACAAGGAACATTTAAACATTTCAGCACGATATAGTATCTATCTATCTACATTTTTTGCAGATTATGGATAGATATCTTTTCAAATTGAGAGCAAGAGCATCAAGTGAAGCTGAGGACAAGCCTAGTTGTGTTTTCCAATGTTATTATCAATAAAAAATCAGTGTGGCACAAGAAAATTTTTATTCTAAAAGTGTGAAAAAAGTTTGAGAACCATTACACCATCCACTACCAAAGGTGGTGGATGTGGATCCTGAGCTGAGGCACATTTACATATCCAGCCCTAATCTTGGGTCAGAAAGTTCCCCAATTACAACATGATGGTTTTTCCCAAGCTCAGGGCTAGACTACGTAGTGGTGATGGTGGCAATCATGTCTGTTTAAACATGGCCCTGGCAAAAAGCAGGACAGTTAAAGATGTGATTTGAACATCCAAATGAGTGAAATGGGGAGGAGTTTTGAAACCCTCGCCCCCTTCTTCTGTGTGGGACCAGCTAAGCATTCATTTTTTTCTCAACCGGGATCACTTCCTATGTGGAAGCTGGGTAAAAGGGAAGGTTTCAGCTCTCCTCACCCACACAATTCTTTAAAACTGAAGCTACACACCCTGCCTTATGCATGAATTAAGACAGACACATAGGCAATGTGGCTTGCATGCTCACCTCATCTGGCCCACAGAAAACTCAAGAACATAAAACCTTACAAGTGAGATTAGAGTGCAGGAGGGAAAACAACCTACAGCTATGAAGCAATGTAGATGAAAACCTTAGCTGGGCATCTTCATTTTTTCAGACCCTCATCGTTCATGCCATGAAACATGTTTGCAGGGAAAACCAAGTCAGGAATTGTGAAAGCAGTTCAGCTATAATGAGAGCACTCTCCCTTTCCAGCAAGCTGATTGGCACCAACTGCATATAAAATACTCCCTGCCAAACAAACAGGCATGGGGGTGGCAGAACTTTAAATATGCCATTTAGAGGGAGTGAAAAAAATGCATGAAATGTAATTCACCCCACCACAAACACACACATTGCTATTATCATTGTAAACATTCTGCTATGAAAGTTGCTACTTGCAAGCTATTTGCAGCAGATTACGGTATATATTTATCTCTCCCACACAAAAGTTTCTGCATCCAGTGGCATTCTATACACACGTGACCCCTTCATCTAGCTATACTTTTTTTGGGGGGGGTACATAGTTTTACTTAGGTCATGTTTATCAATACTAGTTGATCTACTCTATTAGGTCTGTTAATTTCAACAGGTCTGCTTAAGAGTAAAAGTTGAATACTACCCCAAGAGTACAATCTAGTCATAGTTAAGCACAGTAAACTCCAATGGTAGCCCATACTTAAATCTCCAGTGACATCGAGGACTGAATTGGGGGGACATATTTGGATTGTGTTTTGCTTTGGGTTGTACCCAGACTAAGACTGCAATCCTATACCAATTTACTTGGGACAGAGCTCTGCTGAACTCAGTGGGACTTATTTCTGAGTAGACATGTATAGGATTGCTGTGTAAGTTCATCAAGTTTAAACCCCATTGAAACCAGTGAGGCAAATTAGTCATGATCACAACTAACTCAAGTCCCTTTGATTGCTGCGGGAATAAAGTGTAATTTATTCCAACCAATAACAGAATTCTGAAAAGAAAGTTGCATTTAGGTTTTGCATGAACCACATTAGAACCACAAACTAATGGGCAATTTCACAGCACATGTCTAGAATGCAGAGAGCTTTCCAAAATAATCAAAGCTTGCCTACCTGAGCTTGATTATCGTTGGACAAAGAGTAGTCTGTGCCCTTCTTCTTGCAGAACTCTTAGAAATATAGTAGTGTTACTGACAAACTTCGCTTCAACCAAAATGTGAGGTCAGGCTCTGGGAGAATATTTGAGGAACTGCAAAGGAAACAAACAGGAGTTTGACACAACCATCAAAATGTCTCAGGAAAAGTATGCACACATGTCATCTTTAGGCCATGGGAGCAAGCACTCCTCTATTTCTGGGCAGCTCATGCTGCACCAGTGCTCGAGTGTGATCAAATACAACAGAAGGAAACACATGCCCAAATAGATGCTACATACAAGTTTAAAATTCCAGGAACTGATTGCCCCTTTGTGGGGAGGGAGTGGGAGCAGACTCAGATGACCAGACCAATTGCCCCCGCTTTTCTCCCTTCTGCAGAGTTTGTAAAGCAGCAGATCTGACGAAAAGTAATAACAAACGAGGGAGATAAAAAGTACAAACACTTAACTTCTCTCAATATCATTTTAAATACCAAGTATTTGAAAAACTGTTAGTTTGAAATTGTTTATGTGATCTTGTGAGGCTTTTAAAACATGAGAACCAGTGCATTTTAACACCTCTCTGAAAGGTTAGTTTAATCGTAGATCATACAAAATTGGTTTCCACAAATGCATAATGGTTCATGTGTCACACTTGAACTAAATGGTTTTTAAATGGAGCTGAAATTATTTTGATGTGTACGCATTTCCCAGAATTCCACCCCCTACAACCTTTCTGAAGCCAGCCCGTCAGAAACCCTTCCCTTAGAGCCTCATTAACAATTCAGATATTCTGATGACTTTAAAAGATCTATGGCTATATGTGTGTGTATAAAACCCAGCTTGACAAAAAAGATAAATGAATATAGAAAGAAGCTGTAGGAGTCTGGCAAGCTGTAGATCATCTGAGAACAGACTGTAACTTTATCATTTTGTCAGGAAGAATAATTTAAGTCACTCAATCAGTTAGCTTCACTGTGCAGGATTTAACATTATGAATTCCTATCAGCCAATCTGTTCACATCAGAGCAAACTTAATTAGAGAGTGAAGAACCTGGTTCAGAATCATACATGCTTCCTTTTTTTTAAAGGAAGGAAGCCTACCCTACTCTTGAACACATATATGACAGAAAAAGCAAAATGTGCCTTTCTTTAAATAACAGGATATTTTTAGTCTTTAATCTGTTAAGTAAAAAAATTCTACAAGCAACATAAAGTTATACATAACAAGCCACTAGGTGAATAAAACCTCAGCGTGTCAGCTAATTTTCTAGCACATAAATTTAAGCTGGGCACCTAACAAATATAACACACATTCTCTAGAAACTATGCTCAGTTCCAAAGTACCAGTAATATCAATATGTATCTGCAGCAGTGTTCAGGAGTGACTTCTGTGGGCCTCACATTAAACTGGGCTGACTACCATCATGGCAATTTATTCATGCACAATTCTTTGTGTGAAGCTTCCAAAGGAACCCAACAGGAGTTCCTCTAAATGGGAACAGTGTGGATACTCCCATATGGGTTAAATTTTGTTTTGGGGTTGGGTGCCTTGGCAAGGACCATTGCAGCAACGATCCCCATACTGGAGGGGATAGAGGCACCCACCTACTCACCGAAATAAGGCTCACTTCCCCCCTCCCAGAGCTTCTTAGCCATGCCTTCAAATAGTTGCTCCTACCTTAAACGCCCATTTCCCCAATTCCAGGAATTGAGAAAGCAGTCTTAATTTTGACCTTTGCCACCTGTGCCTATGTTATCTCACAAACCCATTCCATTCTTTTTCCCACAGTAATCTGCCTCCCCTACTGCCCCATAATGAAAAAATATATTTTCTCACAAAATATGCATTTTAACAGTCCAGTCTTTCGGGGTGTGGATGAATGACGAATAGCAGCTGAACCAACACCCTCTGCTGGATTCAAACTGGCAGGGCAGAGGGATGTGGGGTATTTTTTATTCCTCCATCCGTCTCCAAGCTTCAAATAAAGTCTTCCTTAACTTCCTCTCTTTCCCTCCCACTGGAAACAATGGGAGACATAGCGGGCAGAGAGGAGACAGTCTCAGAAGCATTTCTCGATTTCTTCCTGGTTTGGGGGCATGTTAAGGGACAGGAAACATTTGGGAATCTTCTAGTGTCTCAGAAGAGCCAGCCGCAGTGTGAGGGGAAGGCTCTCCTCTGCTAATCTCCTTTTTCAACAGAGCTCTCCAGAGTAGGAGAGGTAGTTCTGATCTATCCTATGGCCCCTGTAGCTCCCAGGGATCGTAAGATCGCACCCCAAAATTTGTTTGACTACTTTTTTGAGCCAATAATTTCAACAGAACATCCACAGAGTGGGTAGCTAAGTTCCAAGCTGCACATCAGCATTTAGTAAAATATGAAGTTACACACTAACTGTCCCACCAATATTATACAAAAGAGACTGTTGAAAAAGCAGAATTCCATATTGCATGGAATGAGCCCTCTGTGTGCATCACTGTATGAGCAGAATCTCCTTCAAACCTGATAGTGATTTTAGAAACTTGTACTTATTTAGAGAATATGTAATTTGACAAGGGGCAGTGGGTATCCTGATGTGTTTTGTCAGTGCTAAACAAGCTACTCATGACTGTATTCAGGGTAAACAAAGCCTGGGATAACTACCAAGGAGGTCATGTAGGAACAGCCAGCAGCAACTATTTGTCAATAAACGCTGGGGAATACAGTAGCCCCAGCCCTGATTCAATTTGAATTTTGCATTTTCCAGTTTTGCCATTCAGATTCTGAGTTTGACATTTCACATTTGAAATATAAATCACACTTTGAACGCCAATTTTTAATCTCAAAGTTCGAAATGTTTGTGATTTGGACATGTTGGTGTCTCTTAATTTGACTTTGGCAGACATGAAATACAAGTCTCATGAATTGTCATCTATCTATTAAATTCCATTATACATTCTCTACCAGATGCTGTCAGATACTGATATTGTTGCACATCATCATTGTACTATGTCAGCTATCTGATATAGCCACCATGTATTAATTCCCCAATAAACACTACATATTTTTCTGATGCCATTGAATAACATGTGTATTGTCTAATGCTGTATTTACTCAAATCTAATGCTCACCTTTATTGGCCAAATTACATTGCAAAAATTAAAGTGTACATTAGATTCAATGCACATTCGCCAGCAAATACTTTGTTTCAAGGTTCTGAAAATTGAGGCACGCATTAGATTTGGTGGTGCATTAGTCTCGAGTACTAAAAATCATCTGTGAAATATTAAACACTGTTCAGATAATCAAGCGCTCATAAAGTATCTGACAAAGAAAGTCACAATGGGGACTCTTTGAGAGAAATGTATTGCAGCAAATTCATTTCAGTTCTTATTTAAACCAGGAAGTGCCTTTCTAAAAGCCAATCACTAGTCATTTCACTAATCACAGTAAAACATAGCGCAGCACTTCTGACACCAAGTTAAAGGCTCTGGTCACCTTCCACAATTAAGTCAGTCACCTGCCAGTTCTTTTTAACCCTTTGCTTTCAAGCCTGCAAACTTTCCACCCTCTCTTCTAATCAGTGTTCTTGGGTTTATAAAATCTACAGCACTTTACTGCTAGCCATTATTCAAAGTCACTTTCTATTGATTGCTCCCCCCGCCCGCCCACACCTTGCACTTTTCTCAACCACTTTTGGCATGGCACTAATTAAACTTTTCCTTTTCCTCCTCCCTTGTTCTGTCTCTCTATCCATTTTGCTCTTTAGCAGAAAAGAAATGGTTTACAGATGAGCCGGACAATGCCTATCCCAGAAACATTCAAATCAAGCCCATGAGTACACACATGGCCAATCAGATCAATCAGTATAAGTCTACAAGCAGCTTGATACCACCAATCAGAGAAGTTGAAGATGAATGTTGACTCACAGAAGGCCAGAACTATTTTTTTAAAAAACAACAACTTGACAGACTTCATGAATGGTGATGTGACATTTGTTCCTCTTTCATGCCGAACCACTGGTGGGAAAAGTTAAAGAAAGGCAAGTGTTTGCCAGAAAGCAAAGTGGACAGATCTTTGTTTGTCTGCCTTTAATATTTGCTTCCATGTATTTTGGAAACTATTTCATTTATAAAACAACATAATCAAAGCAGTCATGTATAGCCTCTAGCGTTCTAAATTATTTTTATTTATTAGAAAGAAAATATATTTTTTTCTTTATTTCACTGTCAAGTATTTTCCCTTAACAAAACAGCTACAAATGTGGTCAGACTCCAGCAAAATATATATATTATATTCCTGCTCCTTTTCATGTCTTTCAGGAGAATGATGGTCACAAAACAAAGAAAAAAATGTAATTAGAAAAAATTATGTATTTTAAAAAAGGTCCAAGTTGTATTTTAGTAATTCAAAGAAGAAGTAACAAAGAAGAGCATACTAGAATGTTTCTTTCCTGGAAGATGTGTATTTTGTTTAGCATTGACACCAGCTCTTAATAAACTGAAGCATATTTATTTTGGAAAAAGAAGTGGAAACGTCATATTTTTGTAAAATTAACTTCATTCTGAAATTATCCATTAGTTTACTACCATATGGCACAGTCCCGTGCACACTTACCTGGAAGTGATCCCTGCTGAACACAATGGGTCTTACTTCTGAGTAAATATGCATGGGATTGCTCCAATAGTTACTACAGATGTTCACACAGAGCATCTTTCTCACAGGTAAATAGATAGTCCAATATCACATAAATGGCTAATAGTGGCAATAAAGTAGCGGACGTTAGCATAAAACAAAAATGCAGCAAATAAATGTGAGAATAATGGGGACTACCCAGAAAGCTGTAGAAGAATTGCTGCTTCCCTTCATTGCTTCATGTTGACTATGATTAGCACATCTCGGTGCAAAGGGGTCAAGCATGGAAATTTCAAGTTTATCACCAAGATTTAGAGGCCTTTAATCCCAACCAATTTTGTTTTGATTTTTAAGGGGTGGGAGTCAAGGAATCAGATCATAATATATGCCAGGACCTGTGTTTAGCAGAAGATAAGCTGGAGTTCCGGTCTTGCAGCCCGAAAGGTGACAAAACTAATTTCCATATCACAACTTGCCAATGGCCTCTCGTGTTTGCAAAAGCCGAATCCAGCCTCCCAATCGCAATACATCCAGATATTAGGTGAGCTCTAATTGTGATGTAAACAATGTAGTTCAGGCACTGCTCATGCTATGCTGCAGCCACCTAATTTCTGTCTTCCTTTGTTAGGTGGTAGAAATAAAACTTCTAATTTCCAAGCTTTTGGGACTCTGCCCCTAAAGGTAACAACAAAACAAGCATAACTGTAGTAACAAAGAATAATGAATGTATTCAATAGAATATTTTTAAAAAAGGCCTGTAGGAAAGGTCGCCAGGAGTTTTTTCTACAAAACGGCCAACAAGCTTTCTAGCCATCAGACGAAATGGTGATGTTTCATATCTGCGCTGCAATATATGGTCACTCCAGCATTTGAGGCTCTAAATAATTTAGCAACTCTCTCTGGTTTAAATTACGAACTGCTGATCTAAGCTGAGCTGGGGCAGATGATCTCCTGAAGTGAAGGAGGACACAATCAGGCTGAGGCAAGAGATTGGCATCAGATTCCACTACACAAGCTGATTTTAGGCTTTGTAATTGTGCAAAGTTGTTAAAAAAAACCCGCTGAGATTAAACATTCTGTGATATTGTTATCATTAGAGTAATATCAGTGAATCAAACGAGTACTGAGCAGATAAAGGTGTCCACTATATAACCCACTATTTTAAGCTAAAAACTATCTCAGCTTTAATGTTTGTCTACTGGCTGCAGTACAAATATATTCATACTCACACCTAATAGACTTAATTCCGGAGTGACTTCTTGGACTGTGACTACTTTGTCATTATGTTTTGTAGAATTAGCTTTTCAAAAGAGAGAGGAAATTAAGAACTGTGAATATAATGTATGGGGAATTGGATTGCTTATCAAAAGTACTTATATCATCACTTTCCTCACAAAGAGCAAACGAACAGCAGTTTGTTTTATACCCATATCACAATACCCAAAACCAAGGTGGGTTTTTAGCTTTGAGAAGTCTACAGGCAGGCTGCAGTTTGTATTCTGGGTTTTGCTTTAGGTCAGGCATCCCCAAACTGCGGCCCTCCAGATGTTTTGGCCTACAACTCCCATGATCCCTAGCTAAGAGGACCAGTGGTCAGGGATGATGGGGATTGTAGTCCAAAACATCTGGAGGGCCAAAGTTTGGGGATGCCTGCTTTAGGTCATTTAAAATAAAAATTCCCCAAAGGGCACAATCCACCCAGACCATTTGCAAAGGCCAAACTGCAGCCTGTGTAGGTTGTGCAAACGCATGTGGATTGTGCCTGAGTCTGTACTCCTTTTTCATTCATGAACTGCAAGACACAAAAAAGTGAAATATGCCTCAATGCCAAGAGAATTCGCTCAATTTTGGGTCCAAGTGGTTGTTTGCTTTGAGAGCAAAGAACAGGAATTAAATCAGTTTAAATTACCTGTAAAGAAGAAAAAAAACCCTCACCATTCTGTTTCTTTGGCCACATTACATAAAGCAGAAAGTTTTATAACAATAAAGTTGAAATAATAGAGAGTGGCACTCATAGCTCAGCTCTGCAATGCATCTTTATTAAGAATTGGGCAGGTCCAGGTGTAGACTGTAAATAAATACAGTAAGCCCATGCAAAGATGATCACAGATTGGAATTATAGTGGAAGCTTTCTTACGATTTCCTTCTTGTGACTGCTAATAGCTTTGAATGACTGAATATGGTTAGGCAAGGACTTGTGTAATGCACTCCAATTCAGTGGGTTGAGAAAAAAATGCAAAATGTGGCCTTAGGTATAGATAGAATTTCTTGAGAATCTCAGCTCACTTTCTAGGATGTATGTATATATTATTTTAAACAAGTATCTAGCCCTTATTGCTATGAAGGTATATTTGAAAGTCTCTGGGTATAGGTAAGTCTGTTTAAATCTCACTCAACAGGGAGGATGGCTGAAACAGATTTTCAGAAATCAGCATGGGGCAGGGGGACTTTATTGGCCTTTAAACACAGTTCCTTGCTCTTCTCCGGGTCTAGCAAATAAGTATAACAAACACTGCAAAATAGCACATGCAGAATGAGGGAAACTCTGGAAGAAGTATTGTACTTAGTTTGCACAATTTGTAAGAAGTTCAGGTTTTTTGGTGCAGAATGAGTACAAAACTTTAATACATTTCATACAGAGGACACACAGACAGCCCTGGGGAAGAGGCAATTCAGCCTTCATTGGTAACAGTTTCCATGATAGCAGTAGCATTCCCAGTTGGTCAGGCCCGCCTGGATCACACACTACATTGTTCCACATTAATATGCAGCCTCAGAGAATTGGAACTTTTCATATGAGGGCAGTTTCATGCGTGAACCAATCAGTTCCACCAGTGATATTTTACATCTATATTCCACCTTCCTTCCATAACAGAATTGAAGGCATGGTACAAGAGGTTTCCAGGCAGTCACTCATAGAGGCACTGACAAGAGCCAAACCTGCTTAGCTTCAGCAAAATTGCATCATCAAGTGCCTTCAGACTATGCCCCAGGATAGTATCCCCCCCCCAAAAAAATAACATCAAATACATCAGGCAATGATGACTTATGTGTGACTGCAACCAGTTATACATGCAACACCTAGCCAATCCAGGGCTAAACCTTTTTTTGGGGGGGGGGATCATTATGTCTGAACTCAAGCTCATGGCATGCTTCACTCCCGACAAACCATGAGCTATAAAAAGGTTTATTCTTAAACATTACATGCAAAGTGGGCCTACAAATCTAGATACAGTGGAGGCTGGTCCCTCAGCCATCCCGCATTTGCCTGCCTTTCTTGTACATAACTAGTCCAAGAGGCAGCACTTGCTGTCATCCTCATCCTCCATAGTCTCAGTGTTGCTTTTGTAGAACTTATCAGGAAGGAAGATGGAAATTGCATTTGTTGGCTCTGCCTGCCATTGGCTCTGCTGCCACCTATTGCTGGGCCCCCTGCCTTCCACCCCCACCAGCTCCTGTCTAGGCAATAGAGAAATTAAACAAAGTCAGATAAGTGGTGTCTGGCTAAAGAGTGACCCACAAGTTTATATTCAACAGAAGGTGGCTTTTCTGCAGCTACCTTGTGGTGGCTCTCATACACACAGAGCCTACAAGCATTGGCTACTACACAGGCAGGATCACAAACACATGGCTATCCTGCAAACATGATCTCAATTTCTTATCCCCTTGTGCCATCAGTTACACACTATGAATATCTGCACACGCTAGCTCATGGGCTGCTTAGTGATAATAATCAGAGAAGAATAAAGCCAAGTCTAAAAATGTTTTTCTGTGCTTTGAATGAGGATGAAATGAAAAACTAAACAATTTTGGAACTGAAAAATATCGGGAAAGTGTTTGCACATAGGTGACTTGCCTCTAGACAGTCAATCCTCCAGCTCTGGTGGTGGAAAATGACAATTAATGAAAGTAGAGCTGCAAGTCTCCCCCAATCCCATTGAATTATGCACCTGTAATTTCAGAAGTTGCCTGGAACACCAGCCACATAGCAGAATTCAAGAGTCAACCTCTTAATGGTCTTGCACCATAAGGTGTGATGACTCCAAGAGCCACACATGAGTCTATGATTCAACATTATACCAATGCATATGACAAGTTTGTCAGTGGCTGATAACCCATGATAGCTAAAAAAAAAAAAGGAAGATACAGCATACTTCTAATTAGTAGATGCCAGAGATGAAACAACAATGTCAGATGGTTATCTTCACTGTGCCCTGATTGTTTTTGTATTATGTATACCATAGGGGTTTGGTCACTGCTGGAGACAGAAGGCTGGATTAAATGGACTAAAAGAGAATCTTACATTCTTAAGTGCATACTGTGCAATTAGCTGCTTCTTTCACTTTAATTGTTGCACTCTCATTCACAGTTGAGTTGAGTTGAGTTGAAGAAGAGTCTTTTCTTCATTTGTTTCAGCTCCCTCTAAGCAATACTTAGTAAGAATCACTGGGGAAGAAACTGCTATGGGATCTCTCTCCATCCAGGGTATATGAAAGAGTTAGCCATTCTAGATCTAGAGAAAGAGGCCACAGTAATAGGGAACCAAGTTGCCAGTTGCCTTGAGGAACTAGTAGGAGCAACACAAGTAAGGCGGAAGTTATGTCATTTCCCCTCAGCCCCTGCCAATGCAGACTTTTTCTTTGTGCATTTTTCTTTCTTTCTTGAGACTCAGCTAAGGATAAAGAGTAAAGCAAGCAGAAGCAGGTGAGAATGCAAGGATGAAAGGTATTTCCTCAAACACACTATTTAGCAGTAATGCAGAAGGCAACCACAGAAAGCTTTCACTATACTTTTAAAGGAAATTCAGAAAACAGTATTAGCTTCTAACTATTAATCTGGTGTGGTGGATGCCACTGAGAGGCAAGCAAAATGGGTAAACTTGAGGGCTTTATTTGCAGAAACACGTGCTTAAGTACTTTGCAATAATAAGCTGCAGAACTCGCCACATAACAACAGCAATAACTTACAAGTGGGTTAATGATCCATGCTTTCAAAATTGAGCATTCATGACACTGTTCACAGCGGGGCCGGCCACCTCCTCCTTTTAAATACCTTATAGGGTCTTCAAAGATTTAAGTACACCACACACAGTAGCAGCAGTTTAAGGGCTCCATTTGCGGCATGCACATGCCAAGGTCACCAGCTGTCCTACACTTTAAAGAATCGCCCCCTTTTTGCAGAATTGTACCATTCCATCTACAGTACATGGGGAAGGAAGACCAATCACACCCGTGACCAACGGGGCCAGATGTGCATGATGCAGCTGTGCAAGGGGCAGCCTGCTTCTGTGCTGCATCCGGGTAACTGGTTTTCCCTTACTTCCACGCGTCACATTTCCACAGCCTCCACAAAGAAATACCCTTGCCTCTGATACTACTGGTCCCAAGCATGCCTTGTTTCCTGCAAATTTGACCTAGCCAACCTACATGCAAATGACCCTTGAGAACTGACCAGTGAAGCACTCTTAAGCCTGCCTAGTTGCATTCACTTTGTCAGGCTCCCTCACTCCTGAGTGCTTTGCCCATGCTAAAGTGCCTCCCAAGAGCAGGCATAAGCATTCAACCCTGGCAGCAATGCACTCTCTATGCACTGATCACCCAAACATGCTTCCCAGTGGGTTTGTGAGGCAAGCAAACTTTCATATTGCTTTGTGGCAGCTATTGTTGCATGTTGCATTTCACCCAGGTAAGGTTCATTCCCAATTAATTTATGGTCTGGAGGCCTTCAAATGAGAAAAGAAAACTGAGCAAACACATCTAATTGAAATTTAAGGAGAAACACTAGTTTGGTATCTTATTGCAGTTTAGGAAGATAGACTAAAACAGGGGGGGGGGGAATAATTAGAGAAAAGTCACCAGATGTTTCCAAGGTGAGGTTTAGTAGACTTGTGTTACATTTTCAAAGCAATCTTTTTGAAAAATTAACTTCTCCTTTGGGATACTGTCCATGACGTACATGTGTAGTAGAAGTGGCAAATTTTAAACGGCTTGTCATGAAAACCTTGCAGTCAAGATTTAGAAATATTGTGAATTATCAAAGGTGGCCTACCCATTTTCCCCACGGCCCAGCAATGAAGCAAATATGGGACTATGACTTACAGAGGCATCTGTCTTAGCCAGCTGTTTCTCCCGAAGGGATAACAGGGGGGGAAACAGGGGTGTTAACTCAAAGTTCATCAAGAAAAAGGAGTGTGGCTTCATCATTTGTTTTGTTTGTTTGTTTGTTTAAGGATTGGAGGGAGAGAAAGAGAGTGTGCAAATGCTGGTGCTCAGAAATGATCTACCTGACTTTGTCATATGTAATATCCAGTGATAAATATATTGTCTTGTAAAAAGGGTTTGTACATAACTTGTACATGGTTTCATTTTGTATTTTTCTCAGATTAAAAATTTATGTATTTGTGTTCTAAAAACCAAGGAGCTATACTTGTGTGGCTTTTTTCTACCTTCTTTCTCCCATGATATAATGCATATTTAGGTTGGGGGGTCATATGCATAAAGAAGCAGACGTGTGCACACACCGCCACAATTTGCCAGGGAATTATGTGTGCAAACAAGTAGCACACATGATTTCCAGCACAATCTACCAGCAGGAGCTTGTGCACATAACCATGTAAAACAAAGTACAATTGTGCCAATCATCTATTTAGAAGCTGTAGCAAGGAGCTAAGTGCAATTGCACCTTATTTTATAGGGCTACGTGAACATACGTAGATCGGACCTGTTCTGCACTTGTGCAGTGTTAAATCAGAGCCCTAAACCATCATCTTGTAATCGAACTATTCATGGCATCTCAGTCAACTAAAAGTCTCACCCAAAAGTAACCCTTTGAGAGTTTCAAGTACAGTACTCACATATACTGCCTCAGTAATCCTTACAATTCAACAGTGGCCAGAGGATTGGAGAAGATCAGTCTACATCCCAATTCCAAAGAAGGGCAGTGCCAAAGAATGCTCCAACTACTCCACAATTGCGCTCATTTCACACGCTAGCAAGGTTATGCTTAAAATTCTACAAGGCAGGCTTAAACAGTATGTGGACCGAGAACTCCCAGAAGTGCAAGCTGGATTTCGAAGGGGCAGAGGAACCAGAGACCAAATTGCGCTGGATTATGGAGAACGCTAGAGTGTTCCAGAAAAACATCTACTTCTGCTTCATTGACTACACAAAAGCATTTGACTGTGTCGACCACAGCAAACTATGGCAAGTTCTTAAAGAAATGGGAGTGCCTGATACCTCATCTGTCTCCTGAGAAATCTCTATGTGGGACAAGAAGCTACAGTTAGAACTGGATATGGAACAACTGATTGGTTCAAAATTGGGAAAGGAGTACGACAAGGTTGTATATTGTCTCCCTGCTTATTTAAATTATATGCAGAATTCATCATGCGAAAGGCTGGACTAGATGAATCCCAAGCCGGAATTAAGATTGCCGAAGAAATATCAACCTCAGATATGCAGATGACACAACCTTGATGGCAGAAAGTGAGGAGGAATTAAAAAACCTTTTAATGAGGGTGAAAGAGGAGAGCGCAAAATATGGTCTGAAGCTCAACATCAAAAAACCTTGGTCTCCTTGATCACTGCAGATGGTGACAGTAGTCATGAAATTAAAAGACGCCTGCTTCTTGGGAGAAAAGCAATGACAAACCTAGACAGCATCTAAAAAACCAGAGACATCACCTTGCTGACAATGGTCTGCATAGTTAAAGCTATGGTTTTCCCAGTAGTGATGTATGAAAGTGAGAGCTGGACCATAAAGAAGGCTGATCACCGAAGAATTGATGCTTTTGAATTATGGTGCTGGAGGAGACTCTTGAGAGTCCCATGGACTGCAAGAATATCAAACCTATCCATTTTGAAGGAAATCAGCCCTGAGTGTTCACTGGAAGGACAGATCGTGAAGCTGAGGCTCCAATACTTTGGCCACCTTATGAGAAGAGAAGACTCCCTGGAAAAGACCCTGATGTTGGGAAAGATGGAGGGCACTAGGAGAAGGGGACGACAGAGGAGATGGTTGGACAATGTTCTCGAAGCTATGAACATGAGTCTGACCAAACTGCGGGAGGCAGTGCAAGACAGGAGTGCCTGGCGTGCTATGGTCCATGGGGTCACAAAGAGTCGGACATGACTAAACGACTAAACAAACAATCCTAACAATAACCTTGGAAAGTGAATCAGCAGTATTATTGTCTATTGCACCTTTGGAAACCTTTTTTCTTTCCTGTCCCAGAGGAAATGAATTAGGAAGAGAGGGCCTGAGTTTTAACTTGCCAACAGGTACATTCACCAGAGATCCCTTAAATGCTGAAGTGCCCCATCTGATTTGAGGATCCCTAGACTCCTACTGCCAAGCATATTGAGACACAACTTTAAAGAATGTGTATTGAGCATGGGGGGCGGGGGATTATAGGAAATGAAATTTAGGGAGACTATGTATCTCACTCAATGAAATGCCAGCCAGTCTCAACACTATGTGCTACAAACCAGCTTTTTGTGGGTGTTGGCTTTTTTTTAACACCACCACCACAATGTCCCTGGGCTGAAGGGACAATGGAATAAATCTTGTTTCCTTTAATCTTCCAAGCTAATATCTAATATCTTCTAATATCAGCTTGCTCCAGGAACCTTGGAGATGGACCCTGACTGACCAAAACCAACTGCCCGCTGGCCACAATGCACATGGCCAGGTCTTGGAGAGTCTGTTCCCTGACCGGCTTTCTTAATCGATTTCTGGATTTCAGGTTCAGAACTTTAAGACCCCGGAGATGGAGTCGAGTGTGATAGGGGCAGAGGATGGTGCTTAGTGGATTGTGGGAGAACCCTGCTGAACTTTGCACCTCCAAGAACAATCCCAATGTTGATGATGCAGCTAAAATGTCCTGATACAGCTAAAATAGCTCCATAGGGTCAGGCAGGCTGTTTATTGACTCTTTATACCAATTACAACAGCTGCATGTTATAATAGACAAAACTATTAGCATATTTCTCTGCAGGGTTACCGTGGTGCATCTGTGCATTCATAAAAAACAATGAGTTGCAATGTGCCCTACAAATAGTCAAGGCACATAGACCATTCAAGACCAAATCTCCTGATCCACCACAGACTTATTCTGCCTTTAGGGAGTGAGAGGCCCTGTTGCCAAGAAACATCAGCTGAAGGCCACAGAAATCTGACACAGCATGGCTGCTCTTTTCAGCTTCTTGTCTTGACATGACCAGTTTCTCACATAATCCACTTTGTCAAATGACTTTTTAATATTTCAAAAACAGGAACAACACCATGTCTGTTATACATTTCCCCTCTCAAAACAAGGGCACTTCCAGACTATCACTATTTTGGGTGGAATTCAGTCACGTACTGGCAAATTCAAGATGTGTGATGGGATGTGTCCATTGGGAGGTGTTGTGCAACAAATCCATCCCACTGCTCCAAAACAGACTTTTTTGTGATAAGGGATGGGGAAATGCACAGGAAAGTGAGGGATAATGATTGCTTGACCCAATGTCATAACATCCTTCAACTGCATCAGAATGAATGCTCAGTAAATACCTGACATCGCCTAAGTCCCCTGCAAACAAATCAGGATGGATGCTCAATAAATAGGCCATCTGGAAGCAACCTAACCTGCCTACTTCATTTTCAGGGGTAAATGGTTTATTGGAATACTGGCACAAAAATAATAAATGCTTGCAGAAAGATGATCAATTCTGTGTTTTAAAGATCAGCTGCATGAAATATGTTTAGAATAACAAAGGAGCTCGAGGTGGCCTACTTGTGATGATTCTCTCACAGTAACTCAAGTCGGTTAGGCTGAGAGGCAGTGATGTGTCCGAGGCCAGCTTCACAGCTTAACAGTAGTTTGACTCTCTCCATCAGACTGTTTTTCACACCGCAGTGTAATAAGGTGTGTTTGTATGTGCTCCCTGCACCCTGCCTTGTGCTGCTTGAATAAAGGGCAGGATTTAAATATAATAATAAGCATTATATCCCTGATTTCTATTTTTTAGAATGAAAGTTTAATATTTCCTGAAGTGAGCCTTTGCTACCAAGAACCTTTGTAAATTCAATGAGCTGGTTTGCATAACGTGGTCCGCCAAACCATCACTTTCTGAAACAATGTGGGCAGTTAGGCTTCGGAGATTAGTTCTCATCTACTTTAGTATTTTTTGCTGCCACATTGTACTGACTTAAGCCAAGTACTGTAGCGGTGAGTACTGTAATAAAAGAAAAATCCTGGGCTCCCCAGACCACCATCAAATTAGAGTATAGACTGCACAGTAAAGATTAAAGACCCATCACTTCACATAGCTGCCATTGCACATAAAAATTGATCCGGGGCACAGCTCCTTATGGGACCTCGTGATTTTTGGTTTGTGGTGGCGCCCATGGCACTTTCTCAAAAATCCAAATCAGCCAGTGGGCCTCAAGATGCTGGGAGACCAGGGGGCAGCTCTGAAATCTCTTGATATTGCTTTGTGGCCGGCACTTGCCTGAGGCAGAATCCTTTTCTCTTTCAACTTCACATAATCATCCCAACTTCCAAGAATCATTCATTATCAACATGTACTTGAAAGCTAAGTTGGTGGGCATTTTGCCCGGAAATCTGCAGGGTTAGCTGCATAAATGTCCCTTTATATTTCCAGACCTTGCCGTGCTGATAGCCATCCCGGGGAAAATAGCACTGTCTGTCCACTCTTCCCCTTTTGGTGCTCCAGAAGCAGCCTCTCTTTTGAAGACAGAATAAGCCCCAAACTGGATTTACCATAATGACCCATACCCATGAAAATAGAGGGTCTTTCATTCAGAATGGTTACATTTGAAGCCCAAAGACTAGTCAGAGGCATGCAGAAAGAATTAAAACTCTTAAGAAGAGAACGGATGCAGATCCCAGACGGCATGTTTTAAAGCTGAGCAATCACGTTCCATCTGTCAGATGATGTGGCTGACACAAGGCACAGTCAATGTGTGAACTCAAACAGGCGCTTTCTGAGCCAAGTTATACTGGGAATTTACCAAACAAAACTACCAAAGAACCAAATGAAATGGTAACACAAAACATATTATAATAAAACTGCCACTTGTTTCTATTACAATGTCATTGAAGTGGTGTGCATTGAATGAAAGTGCTTTAAGTGACCAAATACTGATCGGACATGGTTCCAACAAAAAAAAAAGCAATAAGGGGGGGGGGGGGAAGAGAGAAGAAGAAGCACAAATTCAATCATGCAATCTTAGATAATGTGTGGTTCTGGGTGGCAGATGAATACTGCCCACCATATGCAAATTACACAGAACCAGAGACCTGCAACCCAACTTTTGTAAGTACAGGTAAAGATAAAGGTAAATGACTCCTGACAATTAAGTCCAGTCGCGAAGGACTCTGGGGTTGCGGCGCTCATCTCACTTAACTGGCTGAGGGAGCCAGCGTTTGTCTGTAGTGTTCCAGGTCATGTGACCAGCATGACTAAGCCACTTCTGCAGAAACCAGAGTAGCGCACAGAATCACCGTTTACCTTCCCGCCAGAGCCTATTTATCTACTTGCACTTTGGTGTGCTTTCGAACTGCTAGGTTGGCAGGAGCTGGGACCGAGCAACAGGAGCTCACAGAAAGAGCTTATAAGCTCTCCATCTTGTTACCATGCCCTTGGAGGCTCTCACGACTTTTCACAAAATTTTGGGTGGTGCCACAAGATCTCACGAGAACCTCCCAGAGCCCAGTAAGCATGACAGACAGCTTGAAAGCCCTTTGCCTTGCTTTTAAAACACATTCGGCACACCAGTTTCCCAAAGTCAACTTGGCTGCACAGGGGCAATTCCAAAGGGTTGTTTTTACTATACACGGTTCTGACTTTATGCGCTTTCCCCCAGAACATAACCCCTGCCTATTTTGCTAATTACCTGTAACCGTAATAGGTTTATGTTACCTTTTCAAGTGCTCAGACTGCTTCAGTTCCATTATTGCAGGAATCCTTACAACAGCCTTCTAAGGAAAGCTATTATTATATTTGTGCTGCAAATGAGGCTGAGAGAATAATGGATTGCCTTGAACCTTCTGATGGGCTTGTAGGTGAGTTGAGTTATGAACCACGACTTTCCTGAAATGTTCTAAGTCATTTCATTATACCAGCACAATTCATACATAAAATGCAGTATATTCCACTTTTTTCCTCTGTGGTTCACAAAGTTCCAGATGGCTGGTCTTCTGCCCATCACACTCTTCAAAGAGTTCAGAGTGGTATATGTGGTTTTCTGCCATGTTATCTGCACAACCACCCTATGGGGGGTAAAGTTAGGTAGAGAAACGTAACTAGTCCAAGGTCATCTAGGGAGCTTGATTTGAACCATGCTCCAACTCCAGGACTCTATTCACTAAACCACACTATGTCTCTTGCCAACAATCCACTCTACCTTCCATCTCAAGACCCTATGCAAGCTGTCATCTAACGGCATTTTCCGGCCCGTCCTCAGTCTCTGGGCAAGAATATAAAAGAGCAGGGGAAGATAAACACAGCACAACTCCTGGCTGCTCTAAATTCACTTTTCCTGAGCCTTCAGTGGACACTGCCCACCAATTCTGAAGCTTTAAAAAGTCCCCCTCCTCTACTTCTGATACACAGCAACTATCAGAGGTTAACATGCACACCACTGATAAATTGATCTCATCCACAACCAGTTCACTGGGGGGGGGGGATGCATTTTCCATCTGCGACTTACATTTATAAAGTTATGTCTAAGTCAGCTGTCAGAGAGATGCCTCATTCTGAATGAACTTGCAGCTCCACAGAATACAGACAACCCTTTATAATCTATTATGTATGCCTTTGGACAGATTAATGCAAAGACATGTTGGAGCAGCTGGACTGGGCCCCAGATCAGAATGGGCTTCCTGTGCCAACACTGCTAATATAGTAAGAAGGAGAAGCAGATACTAAAATATCAGCCCAGAGAGACCCAAACACAAACTTTAGCAGGCCACAGCTGCAGCAAGAGGACTTGTTTTGAGAGCTAGGGCTCAAATCTGGAACTTTCAAAGTCTGAGCTCACCTTTTAATAACAAACGGGAGAATATATCTTCATTTGTGCAGAGTACATTTTCTTCACCAGAGAGTAATAACAAACATTAGTCAAGCAGCAGAGAGTATGAAACAGAAATCCAGAGGTGTTGCGGCTTATTTCGCTGAAACGGGAATGTGCCGCCGCCCCTGCCTGGAAAGCCAAATATATGGTGCCCCCATTGGTACCCCACCTGCCCCATCACTACAGAGAAGTGACAACGCTGCCAGTCGTGGAGAGAGTGGGGTGAGCACAGGGCCTCTTCAGCTTCTGCTGCCCAAGCCAGTTGCTTCATCCTGCCACATGAGTGGGCCAGCCATGAAAAAAAACGCTTCAACAGAGACACTTCAGGCATGGAAGGAAGTAGGTATATGCTGTATTGGGCCCTGTGATTGGGAAACTATCCAGAGCTCCTGGATTGGTCAGGTCTGCTCAGAATACTCGGCAACAGAAGAATGCCTGGTGCACTTCTGGCTCATACAAGTGCCCTCAGGAACCCTGGAATGGAGAAGACACCTTCCACATCTAGATCTGGAGAAAGCTGCCCAGGACTCCAGCTTGGCATCCACACCAGATTCAACACATCTGAGATTTCAGTGAAGGGTTTCTATATCACTGAGTGCGCCATCGAGCCAGATTCAACACTTGACACTTTTTTTCACACAGTAACTACTGTGAGGTAGAATGCCTTTCAATGGATGACTTTGCCTATTCAGGCTTTTGTTTCCTATTTATAATGGTCTTGTAATGCAAGGGAAGTATCACTGACCCTAAATCAATGGTTTTAACTCCAGTATTTTTAAACTATTCAAATGTACTATAGCTAGTTGCTGGAGAAGATTCTCTTTGAGCATCATTTTAACACTGGAGTAGCTAAAGCAGGCATCCCCAGACTTCGGCCCTCCAGATGTTTTGGACTACAATTCCCATCTTCCCCGACCACTGGTCCTGTTAGCTAGGGATCATGGGATTTGTAGGCCAAAACATCTGGAGGGCTACAGTCTGGGGATGCCTGAGCTAAAGTGTTTAATATTACTATGCAATTTTGAGTCTTCACAGTGTGGATAATTACCAGTAATATTGCTTGATGAAGCTTCCACGATGTACAATTCTGATTTGGGAAGCAAGACAGAATATGATAAACACGTCTCTTATAAAGACAGATTGAAACCATCAGTTCTAATTTTAAAATGAGGGATGTGGATGAGACAAATCAGTAGACACAAGCCATTTTGTTTTTCATACAGTATTGTATAAATTGAAAAATATTGTATTTCCCTCCCAAAAGAAATACAACTCTTCTAGTATCTCCCCTCCATGAATAGAAATTCTGGACATCCCAGCTATTGGGGGCAACCACCCTCTGCTTAAGAACCTCAGCTAAAGGAGAGTCCACCACTAATGAAGGAGAGTCCCTCAAAAATGGAAGTCTTGTTCAAATGAAGAGTGTGAAAAGGAACAAAACTTTGGCAAAGTAAGTGCAAGCATATAGTAAGGGAAACTAAAGGAGCAGCACATAGCTAAAAACATTACCAACAACAAGAAGTTATTTGAAGACCTCAGTAGCAAGAAACTAGCTAGAGAACCTGATGGTCCCTTGGATGACAAGGGTATGGCCCTCTGCAACAGCATGTCCTGTCTCACTAACTTATTTGGGTTCTTTGAGAGTGTGAATGAGCATGTGGAGAGAGGTGATCCCATTGGCAGAGTGTAGCTTCAAAAAGCTTTCAACAAGGCATCTCACCAAAGACTCCTGAGTAAGCTTAGCAGTCATGGAATAAGAGAGGTCCTCTTGTTGATCAGGAACTTATTGTTAGGAAATTTTTCTTAATGTTTCTTAAAAACAAAACACTATTCGTTATTTGAACCTATTGAAAACAAACTTGCTCCTTCAAACTTGGCTGTTATATCACCTCTTAATCATCTCTTCTCCAGTCCAGTCTAAGCATAAGTCAACCCTTCTCTTTAGGACTTGGTAACCCCCAGGCCTGGTCCGTTAGGGCAAATGGGGAATTGCACCACCAACTTCAGGTAGACCCCACCTACTTGCCTTCTTACAGTTTTGGTATGGAACTAACTGTTATCTTTCTCCTCCTTAGTCTCAGTGTTGCCATTACAGAAGCCAGCAGGGAGGAGAGTGGGGGTAAAAATAGAATTAATGGCTCTGGCTCCACCCACTGTTGGCCTCTCTGGTCTTCGTCTCTACCAATTTCACTCACTACCTTTGTTGCACTCCTTCCTCTTCATCGATCTGCTTCTTAAACTGTGGTGCACAGAACAGGATACAGTACTCCATGGCCCTTAATGGCTGAGACACTCAAAAGAACACAATAAAAAATAAGACTGGTGTCCAAAATGCTAGAAAGGAAACCTGACTGGCCCAAGGTCATCCAAACAGAAAGTCACACCTTAAATACATCTTAGAAAGAACAGCACAAGAAATAAATGGGTACAGAAGCAACTCTCAAATCTAATATGCTTTTATCAGCTTGGTGTGTTATTGTTGTTGTTTTTAAAAATACCCAAATAAATAAAATCAACAGATCTACCACATTTCTGCAATGAATGGAGGTTCCCCCACCCTCCCTCTCTTCCCTCCCAGCAAGCCGGATGACTTCTTATCAGATGTGTCACTTGGCGAAATAATTGCCAGCAATAATGGTTGCAATAGCAGCATACTCTGAGCACAATTTATCTATGTCTGTTCTATCTTTCAACTTCAAAGCTTCGGCTGCCTCACAGATCACATCAAAATGACACCCCTGTCGTTAATGACAGTGGTCTAATGCAATACAGAGAAGTCAAATCACTCCTCCAGATAGGCGAGAAATGCTCATACGAAAAACTAAGCATGTGCAGGGTCCTGACATTCATATTCAGATTGGTATTTGAAGCAGTAAGGGGGAGCTCGGTTTGACATTCAGATTTATTCATATTTGGAAACAGCCTGCTCTTAGGGGAACAAGGAGCTAGAGAGAAGAGAAGAATATGAGAGGACAGCATACAGCTATAATTAATGTAAGGCTAACTCGTGGACACAAAGGAAGGCCAGAGTCCACTCAATACATCAAGCTTCAGCAACAAAGCTAAGAAATCCGACAAAGGCCAACAGGATTGCATGAAGCAAATGAGCAACACACAAATCTCCACGTTTCTCAAAGCTGATGCATCCTGCTGGATAGTGCAAGCTCTTGCCAGCTATTCAAGAAAGCGTTGTTGCAGGAGGATGCCAAACGGCAAAACATACCATACTCACATCCTCCATCTTTATCTAACATCTATCAATTTTTGTTCTGTCTGTCAGTGTGTGTCTATCAAATTGATACAATGAACCTACCCAAACAAAACACTTATCCACATACCTGTATTGGCTTGTTTGTTTGATGCAATGCAGTCTGTCAGGTGGGAAGTGGTTCTTGCCAGTTTGCTAGGGAGCACTGAAAATAATAATGATGATGACGATGATGATGATAAATATCACACTAAGCAGAAGGAAAACTTGAAGGCAGATTGAAATACATGCAACTTTACGGAGGAACACATCACATTTAGCAAGGCAGAAAGAAAGCAGTACACAAGCAAACACTTGTAAGTTATCACCTCCTAGCACAGCTGGCTCCATGGACAGCTGGCCTGGACAATCCAACCGGTACACCCTCTTTGTGCGGGAAGCCTTTGTCCCCTAAGCAGAACCTTTGTTCAGCACCTCTTCTTCCATGGGAAAGTTGTGAGGCAGTGTGCTTCTGACTAGGTCACCCTGTGCACTGTTGGTTAGCCAGGTCAATCATAACTGATGCCTACTTCTCCCAGGGATTTACTAGAGCTAGGCAACCCACCCATTACCTAATTTCATGGCATTGTTCACCATTAAATGAGATGGCATTCTGGTCATGAGCTGGATTTTTGAGGGGGTGGAGCAAAACTTACTGAAGCTCCTCAAAACTGGTGGTTGTCATTTATCGTTTTCCAGAATGCCCTAATCTATTCAGAGGTGGTGAGAGGTAGCCCTCCCAACAACTTTTTTTTTGTGGCAGTTATCATTCCTCAATCAAAGAACCTCAGGGCATTCAGAGAAATCCAAAATGGTGGCCAGCAGCCTGATGAACCATTAAAGAGATCTAGCAAGTTTCATCTCCTTCGAAAATTGAACCCCAAGTTTTGAAGGAAGGAAGGAAGGAAGGAAGGAAGGAAGGAAGGAAGGAAGGAAGGAAGGAAGATGCTTCACCCCCTCCTATGTCACCAAATTCACCCCAAAATCTAGGTAAACCTGATGGTCCTTCAACTTGGTTCAAGTCAGCTTGTTTTTCTATGTGGAATAGATTTTTTTGTTGATTTATATGGCACATTCATTAATGTAAGCCCCCACCAGCAATCTGAAACTCAGACACAGGCCTGCCACCTTAAGGAGAGCATGTCTTTCACATACCCTCCAACAGGTCATGGCAGAAAACAGGGATGCACATATTCCAGAACATGCTCCCCCAGGAGTCATGCAACCTGCGTAAGATCATGGTGCCTCAAAACGTCAAGTCAAACCGTTGGAAGGTTACAGCACCTGCTATGGCTGTAGCTGCTGCATTTGCAGCACTGAAGTGACATGCAGTAAACATTTATAGTCAAACTATAGTGTGAATGCAATTGGCCTCTCACCAATGCTGAATGTCTTTGTTGAGAGTTCAGAGACGATTTTTTTTTGGGGGGGGGAACCTCCTCATGCAGTGGAGAAAGCTGGTTTTGGTCTGGGACTAAAGTTGCCACTTACTTGGAGTGAAATCTTAATATGAATTTGGCACTTCCTACTATAAAGTTTTGTTGAGAAAAATCAATTTCCTCAAAGCGCATTTGCACCTTCTTATAGTTAGCTCATCAATTTTGTCTGGGCAAACTCCCCCCCCCCCCCGCCTACGTCTCTTGCCTTAAGGAACCCGCTCTAAAAAGTTTTTTTTTTAAAAAAGCAATTGCTTTTCTTAAACCTCTGTCCAAATACTCCTTGGAGACTTAACTATTAAATAATCTAGATATTCCAAAAATAACAGTCCTTGGATGAGCCTGTCCCTGTAATTCCATATGAGCCATATGGGAACTTATCACTGAAGCCACATTAGTCTTGATTTAAGGTCTTTTGACACATTATTACAGCACTCCAGCATCACTTCACACCTGCCATCCTGTCAATCAGATGGGGAGGGGGGGGGAACCCATTTCGATGTCAATCAAGAAATCCTGAGGGAAGTGTAACCTGTTAAGAAGTATTACCCTTTGCCCGCAGCGATTCTTCAGCTTTGAATTTAAAGGACATATGCCAGAAATAATTAAAGACCATTCTTTTGTATCCTCATATATAAATGGAGGCATTTAGCGCCAGCAGATTTATATTGTCTGGGCTGAGAAGCTAGTTCATGTTCCACAGCTGTTTTTGCTGCAATTAATAGACTGTGCTTGTCCACGACAATGTCCTGCCAATTTGCCCTTGTAGTCACTCTCGAGGCTATCCTCTCAGTTTACTGATGTACAAGTATTGTTTTTGTAGTAGGAAGAAGAGGTTGTGTCAACCTCAAGTAACATGACAATGAAAGCATAAACCTGGCTTATACCCTTCATGGCTGAAACAAGAATCTCCCTCTAGAATGACACTTTACAGCAGGCATCCCCAAACAGCGGCCCTCCAGATGTTTTGGCCTACAACTCCCATGATCCCTAGCTAACAGGACCAGTGGTCAGGGAAGATGGGAATTGTAGTCCTAAACATCTGGAGGGCCGAAGTTTGGGGGTGCCTGCTTTACAGCTTAGCTACTACAGTATTTCTTATGGGAGTGGGTGGGTAGACCAGGGGCTGTCAACCTGGTCCCTACCGCTCACTAGTGGGCATTTCAGGATTCTAGGTGGGCTGAAGCTGAATCCTCCTTCCATAGAGCACTGGTGGGCGGTAAGGAAATGTTACCATAAAGAAAGATGCATTAGTGGGCAGTAGGTATAAAAAGGTTGACTACCCCTGGTGTAGACAGACAGACACCTGACAGTCCCTCTGGTGAGAGACACAGCATCCTCCTTGTGTGGTAGTTTGCACACCTTTGGCTCCACCCTGCATTCAGCTCTCTTCTGTGGCTCCTAGAAGCTGTCACCATGAGACAGAGGTCACACCCCAGAAATGGCTTTGGCCAGTGATACCAGATGACGGTAGTCAATGTGTCTCAAACCCTTGTCGAGTTTGGAACTTCCCCTACATGCAAAGAGAGGCTCCAGCAGATTGAGCAGACGAGACCAATAATTGGTCCAGTTGGATGGTACATTGTACACCTTCCAGCAACACTGCAGCCAAGTCAGTGACAAACGTATTGCCCTGCTTTCCTTTGGCCCACATCAGCGAGGCCGAGAGGGGGGTATTGTTGTCTAGGCAGCCCAGGACCTCCCTGGGGAGGTCACTTTGGTGCTGCTAATGCAGCAGTTTGACTTCACATTCCATCATCTCTCGAGGCAGATGGATGCCAACAACAAATCATTTATTAGTGTTCAGTTTAGAATTTAAAATGCTAAAAAATGTAGTTTTGGTGTTCTCTCTTTTTCTTTTACAAACATAATTTTATTTCAGCGTATTTTAATACCAGGAAAGGGGGACTTAGTGGACTCCAACTCCCATCAGCCCCAGCCCTAATGTGATGGAAGCAGCCATTCAACAGTGCCTGGAGAACCACAGCTTCCCCATCCCTATGACCTTATAATAGCAAGTCATTGTCAAAAAAAATTAATACTGAAAAAATAGCAAGAGTCGTTGTCAATTTCCACTGAGCACTGGAGAACTAGGATGGGACTGAGAAAATTCTCATGAAGGGACAATGAAATGACTGCAACTGTCTGCTGCTCACCACTCCAAGA
Organism: Zootoca vivipara; assembly: GCF_963506605.1. Classification (NCBI taxonomy): domain Eukaryota; kingdom Metazoa; phylum Chordata; class Lepidosauria; order Squamata; family Lacertidae; genus Zootoca; species Zootoca vivipara. Next base: position 83,526,874 of record NC_083280.1, read on the forward strand.
AAACTACCTACCCTCCAATTTTTCTTCCAACGTGGGCTTAAATTTTGGCTCCTGTTTTATGAACTATTCACAGCGTGCTTTGGTATTGCCTGGGAAATTCTTGTAGAAGCTTGATAGGTGCAGAGTTTGAGCTTACCTTAGCCTTGCGAGGTGCATGAAGGTCGCATGTGGGGGTTTTTTATGACCAATGGCTATTTCTCCTGCACTCTCCTGGCTTCCCCAGCTGCTCACACTTCCCCACCTGAAAAATATCAATGGGAGGAGCTACCTCATAACCTTTCAGCTTTAATTGAAATACAGGAGGCTGAAGAGGCTGGTTAATGAGCACCTGGGACTGAAGAGAGTTTGATTTCCTTTTAAAGGAAAATCCTTCCTTCTGAATTAAAACAAAAACAAAACAAAACTTTACTTATTTAAAAGAAGTAATCAACTATAAAAATGTAGGGAAGCTAGAAGCATGACAGACATTCTCCCTGGATTCCTATGGTTACAGGAAAGCCCAGCTCAGGACATCATGGGGCTTTCAGGAAGTGTGGGCTACAGAAAGCAGACCACAAAAATACAGGGCTCTCAGAAAACCCCTTGGCCACCTTGAAGGTAAGGCAAGTGCAACAAAACAGCTCCATACCCCACCCACAAAAATGTCGCTGCAATTTCTCTTCCCTTTGATCGTTTCTGAATGGAATTTCTTTTCTCATTAACTGATGATGGATACATGAAAAACTGCAGAAGTCATTTTTGAGTGCAGGGCTGCTGAAAAGCCTACGGTGTAATTATTACTAGCAGGAAGTCCACAAATGTATGTGGATATGTGGTAGTTTTGGCTGTGTTCCTTCCCAACTAGCTGCACTCTTGTCTTTTGTTTCATCTTGTTTCTGCCTTACTTTCTTAAGCCTAATCCTCCTTCCTCTCATGTTTTCCTGCATGAAAAAAATTCAAAGTCAAGTTGGGGGCAGCCTGATGATCTAAGAAAACAGCACAAAGGCTTACCAGTAGTAAAGTCATGCTGGAATTGAATAGAATATGCAGCAATAACTGCAATGTTTCCCCAACCATCTCTTCCAGCTTCCTCATACAGAGCTTTTAGGAGGCTGGGATTTATTCTGATTAATTTCTTAAAGTGTGTTGGTTACTAGGCTTGTGGAAGAAGTGCCTTTGTGACATCAGCAGCCATTTTACCAATCCCATGTCTTGTTCCGTACCTCTTGGTAGGCATTCACCTAGAGGACTGTGGATTGGTGTAACAGCTACTGATGTAACAGTAGAAGAAAACTACTCTTTCTCTCTAGTTTCTAATGTTGGAGGAACATTTCATTGGCTATGTGAACAGATCAATATTGCTCTTCCTTGTTAATGATTACAGTGAAGAGATGGGGGAAAGAACCTTTGTTTGCCTCTCCCCGAGTTGCATTTCCTTGATTATCATATACTCAGAGTAACCCTAATTGATATATTTGTTTTTTTGCCTATTCAAATTTCCTTTCTCTTTCCTTTTTGGTGGAAGTAGGTAACTAGAATGTGAGCTCTTCAGGTTTTTGGACCAGACTAAACATAACATGGATTGCATTAATGTATTTTTGTCCAAAAGACAAGCATCAAATGGGATCGATTTACACAGCATATGCTTTACTAAAAGAACCAAAAGTTCAATCTCCAGCTACATCCACTTAGCATACTGTCCTGGCTTGTATAGCACTAAGTTCAAAATGCCAACAGCAGCCTCCCAATTTTCTGCCCTAGCGTTGTATCTGCTTCAGCTCTGGTCAGCAATTACTTTTGTGGGCGGGCTGCATTGAGAAGGGACTGAAAAATGGTAAGAGGGCAAGGCCCATCTTCAAAGCAGCATCCCTGGAAGTGTCATTCCCAAAGCTGTGCCCTGAGCGTAGATTGCAACTTGCAACTGTGCCTTCAACAGCAGCTTGGCCCACACGCAGCAGGTAGCAAGTGAGGACATGAGAATCTGCTGAAGGTCAGTTGCCATAGCAGGTGTTGAGATTGGGGGGGGGGAGTGCATGAGCGCATTGGGCGGAGGAATCCCCAGAGGAGCCCTTGGATATTTCTTCCCTAAGCTGGGCATAAAACTTTCTGCTATTAGATGCCATACAGGACCTTGAAGGTTTCCAGTATGTGAGTGCATATGCAAAATATCAACCACACAGGGCACCTCCTGGAGAGGAATTTGAAAGCTCCCACTAGCCAAACCTTCTTCCTAGTTACTGCCACTTTGTCTGCAGGTTATTATTTGTGCCATAGCTGCCAAGTATCCCGTTTTCGCTGGGAAAACCCCCCTTTTTTCCTACCGTTTCCTGGCAGTCTCCCGTTTAGGTTTTTATCCCGATATTCTCCCTTAAATCTGCTTCTGCCGGCGGCCATTTTTCTGGTGCCGCTTTGCCCTTCTATGGGCACCAGAAAATGGTGGCGCTGGCGCCAGAAGTCGCTTCTACGCGTGTCCGGAAACGCGTAGACGCAACTTCCGGTGGCGCTTTGCCCTTCTATGGGCACCAGAAAATGGCGGTGGTGGTGCCGGAAGTCGCTTTTACGCATTTCCGGTCATGCCAATCCCGGATTTTTCCGTCCAGGACTTGGCAGGTATGCTTTGTGCATATCTGTTTTTGGGGGGATGGACCCCTTTCTGTCACACTAGAGGAAATGGAAAGAGTGACTGAGAGGAAGGCCAGCCCAGAGGGGGAATTTAAGCAGATCCTAGAAGGTCCCCTATGTTTTTGAACCTTCTCTGATGTATTGCTGTGCTGCTGCTTTTATTGTATATTAACTGTGATCATAAGGTGTTATTTTTAAAAACTTTTTGTTTGGTGGTGGTGGTTGTTTTACTTTTTTAATATAGCCCAGGGACCTTTGGGTGAAGAGTGGGCAATACACTTAATTAATAAATGCCTAAAATTAACTTCAGCCTGCATTTCAGTGGCAGCTGTAGCATAAGAAGAGTGCAGGGTCGGGTTCTTCTTGTGCAGACAGAATGAAATAAATCCCACCAGTCTAGGAAATGGTCCAATGCACTGTGGCATTTAATCAACTGTTTGACTGGGGCCTCACCTCCTGTATCTTTTTTCTGAAGAGAACATGATTCTGTGCACATCACTTTTCCGGCGCGCAGTTTCTCAAAGCCAGGTTATAGGCCTTTAAAAAAGAAAGAGAGAGGAGCCCAGTAAGAGAGGTCAGCTACAATCATGAATTTTATGAAAGCTTTGCTGGGAAACCACATTAAATGGCAACATCGGTGCACATCAGTTCTGCTGTGCTTCTGCAGCCCAAATGATTTGTGATATGCTTGCACTTCAGAGACATCATTGCAAAGCAGTGTCGCTCGCCTCAGTATCAGGACACTCCTTCAAATGCTTCACAATGCACCAGCCTCATCCTATGAAAAACTACCAGCCAGGGACATGTTTGGGCCAGATATGGGCCAGAGAAAGTTAATTCTTCAATAAAACTCTCCAAAGCCAAACATCCACACGTAAGCTCATACCAATGACAAACTTAGTTGGTCTCTAAGGTGCTACTGGAAGGAATTTTTTTTATTTTGTTGAGAAACAATTATTAAACATTTGCATTTATGTAATTCAAGGAGTAACATAAGCAGAAAAAAGAACTGACAATGAGTTTATTGTTATGAATTTAGAGGCAGGGGAGCAGGCTGTATGTGTATAAAGGAACAAATGAAGTGGATCTGTGCCAGGCAGCAAATGGGTGGGCCCCCTCCCTCAACTGGTTGGTAGTTAGAAAGAAAAAAGGTGAGAGTTGAGAGATTTGAGCTGGAAACTAGAAATGGAAAAGCAACAGGCTAGGAAGCCAGAGAGACAGAATGATGCTTGTTTTCTGGTTGAATCCAGGGCTGTGGCTACGGGGGAAGCAAGGCCCCTTTGGTGCATCAATGCTGCAAACCCCTCCATCGTAGGCTCAGGTTGTATATATGTGTAAATAAACCATATATCATAAAGACACCACAGTCTCCTCTGTGCCTCATTCCAAAGGAAACATGAACTCTAGCCTGGAACCCCTGGAACCCCTGGAACCTTGCACTTCTCAGAGACTGGGGTGGTGTGCAACAATATTTTTAAAGCACAGAGTACGTCCAGCAATAGCATGGGGCATCTGCTTCTTGCACAAAATAAAATAAAACCCTGAAGAGTCATGTCTCTCCCCCCCTACCCCCCCCCACCTTTTGGTTGTTTGATGTATGACTCGGCCCTGCCTCATCATTCTAGTATGATTCAAACACACAGAGGGAATTTTTTTACTTAAATTCTTCACTGCAAGAGAAGTAAATATCTTACTTTTCTAAAACACCATTTCTTAAAGATAAAATAGAATTCTACAACACTCTCTCAGATAGATTTGCCATAAGTCAGATACCCTTGTTCAAATAATGAACTATGAACACCATCCATCTTGTGCCTTCAGCTCGTTGTGAGCTAGCTCTTGTTAAGGTGCTCCTGTAGCAGACTCTGTTGACTGATAACAATGAATGGGTTTTTTTGCACCACACTGCAGTTGCCGCTATACGTCTCTGGCTCGAATGGAAAGGCAATTAAGGCGGAAAGTATCGAGCAAGGAGGGACTGATGACAGTACTGTTTTTTAAGACAAAGCAGGATTATAAAGCTGCAACAAAAGCGACCTGAAGGGTAGAAATGGGGGGAAGTGTTCTTGTTCCAAAATTGTTGGATCAAAGATGTCTTTAATGTAAAGGCACACGTTGCACCGCCACCACCCAAGAAAAACTACCAGCCTGGTTCTTGAGAAGCCTGAGGTCAATTCCATCCACTGATATAGACTTTCTGTGATGTTGCAAGTTACTTGCACCACAATCCTAAGCACATTTACACAGAAGTCTTACTTATTTCAATGCAACTTACTTCCTAGCAAGCTTATCCATTAGAGGCAGCTCACAAAAAAACCACACTAGGCGGCTTGTTTCTTTTCCACGTGGCCCGATACTGCATTTTTAATGGAAATTGCATAAACATATCTTAGCTAATCTCCATAGCTGCCAAGTTCTCCCTTTTTTTAAGGGGAATTTCCTTATGCTGAATAGGCTTCCTCGCGAGAAAAGGGAAAACTTGGCAGCTATGCCAATCTCTGTTCTTGCAGTTTAGGTAGTTGGGTAGTGTCACATATTTGGCTAACTCCCTACTGTGCTGTGACCCCATGTTAACTTGATGTAAAGTGAATGCTTCCTCTGCCAATGGTCAGAGAAAGTGAGCTATCACGGACATGCTATTTTTTTCATGCTGGCAGAAGTTTTTATATTTGAGACTGACATTTGCATGCTGCTGGCCAAAGCATTTGGACAGGTTGTCATGGGCCTCCTGGGTTGCCTGCCAGTGGGAATAACTCTATAGGTATGACAAAAGCTCTGTGTAAGTACCAATCCACCCCCACCCCAAAATCGTAAATGTTTATGTGAGTGATGATGTTTCCTATATCTGATCAATATTTAAGGACATGTGACAACTCCCCACACCCATCCGCCCTCTGCAGCAAATATTTTTCGGATCAAATGGGTAGCATAAGCATAGAATGCTTTTTATGTGCCCTTATTAACAGAAGGATAAATTTGTAATGAGTTTAATTACTGAAAGGACATAACACATTGATATGGTGATCTTTTTTTAAAGCTTAAACCGTTAAATGGCAGAAGCCAAAATGCAACTCAGAGTTTCCAAAGCAATCCTACCGCTTGCAGGATTCATAAACCAAGTAAACCTTCTGACATAACTATAAAATGTGGCATAAACCCTTGGAAAAAATAGCCTTCTTGGAAAGGGTAACAGCACTTTTATGAGGATTTCAACTGCACCATGGCAACATCAACCTGTCAAAGCAAATGAAGGGCAGTAAAACTAAAATTAAAAATGATGAAGGGGACCCCAGCTTGCTAACAGCTTTCCAAGCTGTAAAGCTTTCAAATGTTATCTCTTCATTGGTTTGTTCAATCACACATGTCTTTGCTCCCAAGCTTTATCATATTATGTATCTTTCCCATCACAGCAGGCTGCTGAATTTGATCGACTTATGCATGAAAAAATATATTTCCCCCAACTTCCTCATCTTGCTAAATTCCTTTCCCTATCCTTATTGGTTCATTTTTATTGGTGCTTGCATTGACACCTGCAGGCTACAAGAATAGCACTGACACGGACTGGCAATCATGCCACGTTCTGGGATGTCTGAGGCCTCTGGCATCAAAGTCACTGATGGGGCCCCCTACAAGAATTGGGGAGGAAATCCATTTTAAATGGATTTGTACACAGAATTTGGTGCTTCTGGCATGAACAAGCTTTCACTGTATTGCACAGCCTCTTGCATTTGAAACCACATGCACAAGCCATTCATGCATCACCAATGTTCCGACCCCTTAAGACTAATTACAGTGGGACCTTGGTTTACGAAATTAATCCATTCTGAAGTCCGTTCTTAAACCAAAGCATTCTTAAATCAAGGTGTGCTTTCCCATAGCAGTGGGGGGACTCAATTTACAAATGGAACACACTCAACAGGAAGCAAAGTTCACAATCCAAGACACCTACTTCTGGGTTTGCAGCATTTTTAATCCAAGTTGTTCATAAACTAAGCTGTTCTTATACCAAGGTACCACTGTATATGCTAGTTCCTGAGACTGTTTGGGAGAACTCATGACTATTAAAGTGGCATGTAACAGTTGCTTTAAATGTATGGTATGGGTGCAATTTGGGAATCCGAAGCAGCTTCAGTCCTACCTCCGATCTGCATTAACAACAGTGCAGGGTTTCTGTTTCTCAGCACAGCCCTCGAAACTCAGTAAAATAGAATAACATTCTATTTTGTAACCCTCTTGGCTTCAGCCCATCCCTTAACTTGCAGGAACTCTTTTCTTTGCTGCTCTATTTTGGTATTTTCGTTAGGTGTAGGATGTACTAATGCCCAATCCTAACTTAATTTTTCCATTGGTTTCTATAGGCAACTCTCACTTTCTTCTACGGAGGCGATTAAAACTAGAATCTCAAAGTAAACCAGGGAATGACATATCAAAGCAATGAGAAGGTTTTTACACACACACACACGTCTCTTCCTCTGTTCTCTTTTGCTCATTTCACTTGGAGAAGACAGAAATGGAGAAAAGGGCAAAGGAGGAATAAATATACAGAACTTCCTGGTTCCCAGTCTCCTCTTTACAGCCTCTGCACTCCTTGCCTTCTCTAGGGGCTGGTCTACTGATCTTCAGCTGGTGGGTGCGGATCCACTTGTGGGTCTCAGTCAGATCTAAGACGGGTTGCAACAGGAACATTACCACCATGCAAATGTATGGTAAAAGGTTAAGAAATGGGTTCCCCAATGTGTGTGTGTTAAAAATGGGTCCTGGGCCTGAAAATGTTGAAGCCTCCTGGACCACTGGGGGCATGCCCTCCCCTTCACCAGCCAATTCCATTTCCCCTTCTCCATGGGCCCCACCTGTTTTACAAGCAATTCCAGTGGCTATTTAGCATGCTTTGTTTCCATTGGGTTCTTTTTGGTGTATGACCCCCATTTAGTGGGTGGGATTGAGAGCAGACCCATTGAAATGGATCGTGTTCATTAATGTCATGGGACTAGTCTGAGTAAAACTTAGTTGACTACCACCCTCTGGATTTCCCCCTCCCCTCTAAATAATGTGTGTATTTTCGTAACATGGATGGTGGTATTTTGGCCACATAAGAATCAACACTCACTCCCAAATATTGCAAATTCAGAACCCCAACAAAGAATTCATTGGACTAACAATGCTACGATCAAACTCAGCCTCTTATATGGACAGGATTGGAAGTTAACTGGCAAGGTGTGTGTGTGTGTGTGTGTGTCCCAATATGTTACTTTAAGACACAACACACCTAATCCTGTCACCATCCTATGATGCAGTCCTTGGAGCTTCATTTTAACACCAGTTCCTTTCAACATCTCTATTTTACTGTTTTCAGACCTTGTCGGAGCATGTCATCTGGGTTCTCACTGTGTCACAGATAATAACTAGGTCTATTTGTCCTTTATGTCAGTATATGGCAAGGCAGTCTCCATGCTGTCTAGATGCATGAATAAAAACCACAGTCTGGTGTCCAGAAATTGGCTTTAATTTCCCTAGGACTGATGTGAGGCTGCTAGATGTTAGACGCCAGTGCCAGTGCCTAGGGGCTAGTCTTTGAAGGACACACTCGCTGCTGGTTAGGGTGGCCATCTCATGGTTATGGTGGCAAGATTAAACTGGACAGACTCTGAAATATTTTCCCCAACAAGCAAAGTACTTCCTCTTGCTGTTACAAATTTTAAAACTAATATTCATGGTAAATGTATGGAAATGAAAAGGGGAAAAAAGTCTCACAAAAAATATAATCAAATATGACAGTTTTCATGGTATTGCAGCATGCATGCAAACTTGAGAAAAAATGCATCAAATAAGGAGGAGCACTGATAAGAATTCAGAGCTGGTTTGAAGTACATTCGTTAATGACTATCAAGTAACAGTTTGCATGTGTAAACTGGGTATCTCAAGTCAGACACTAGAAACAAGAGAATTCATCTCTCTCACACACGTTTTTCAGCTGAGATCACTCATACATAATCGCGGGATGATAATATTGAATCTCAAGAGGGGGTGAGGCTGAGGCTGGGGCTGGTGGGAGAGCTTGGGTGGAGTTGGAATCCTGAGCCCTCTGATTTCCATGGGTACCAGCTACCGCCACTCATGACTCGAACCCTGAGCTGGGCTACAATTATGGCTGGGGTGGTGTGTGTGTGTGTGTGAGAGAGAGAGAGAGAGAGAGAGAGAGAGAGAGAGAGAGAGAGAGAGAGAGAGAGAGAGAGAGAGAGAGAGAAAGAGAGAAAGAGAATTGTCGGGCTGCCCATTGCAGCTTAACCATCACTGGGAGTGGCAGCAAAGATTTTGTTGCAAGCCTCCCTCTCCATAAGGAATAGAAGACACCAAGCTCCATTAAATGTTCCCCTTTCGTGGGGGGGGGGGATGACTTTCATAAGAGGAAAGGGATATTCTGGATGTTTGTTTGATTGATAAAGAAATAAAGTAACTCTCACTCTCCTCTTCCTCCTCTCCATCTCAAGCTGATAATATACCATTCAGGGTTCAACATGGGAGTCCATTCGACTCCTGAAACTGTTCAAAAACCAAGGCACGGCTTCCGATTGGCTGCAGGAGCTTCCTGCACTCAATCGGAAGCCGTGAAAGCTGCATCGGACATTTGGCTTCCGAAAAACATTCATAAACCGAAATACTTCCAGGTTTGCGGCGTTCGGGAGCCAATTTGTTCGACAAAGCCACTTCCGCATCCCACGGAGGTGGTGTTGTGGGCGTGGCCAGAGCGAACTATCGTGACGGGGGCTGAGCGCTCAGTCCCCTCGCGAGATGGGAGTTCCCGCCTCCATCATACCCGGGCCGGCCAATAGGGTCGGCTGGGAGGCGGGGCTTCCCTTCTTTTAAACAAGCCGGAGGCGCGAACTAAGCCTCTTCTTCCCCGGCTCCCCCCCCCCCAATAAAGTTGTGGCCTTTTCGCCCACTTAAAATCATTTCACTGTGTCTTGCGTCTTATTTCCTGGGGAGCGAGGGACATCGCCACACAACTAAGCCGTTCGGGAACCAAGGTGCCACTGTCGCTCCTTACACATACCTTCTCCCATTAGTCTAGGCCAACCCTCCTGAGTCTTGTTAGTTAGCCCTTTGCATATTATTTGTATTCCCTTCCTTTCTCTTTGTCCTCCTTTAGCAGTTCACTAGGGTTCTGTGGCGATTCTTCTTCCTTTTTGGCACACAACAAGAAAATATAGCAAAGCTGTGTATCTCTCTGCTATCCATTCTATGGATAAAAATTCTGTGCCAAGGAAAGCCACATCCTGGAATAAAATGTGTTAGAACTGTTGGAATTTAATGCAAAATTCTCAGTGATTCATAGGCTGCCATTACTGAATAATGTCTGAAGTAAAACAGAAATCTTTCTTCTGAGTGCAAGAAAAAAAGAGAAGCAAAATAATGGCAAGTGTGTGCACATGCACACAAAACTATGGGGAAGAAACTGCTCGGATATCACAATGCAAGTTGACATGTGAAGATTTTGTCAAGGACCATCTGGCTGCAGACACAACTCTGGAGCATTTATCGAAACACTGGCAGCTGGCGGGGGACTTGAAGATCATTTTGGCTGGGAATGTAGCGGCTTGATATGGGATAGTGAGATCCAGTTAGTTTTTAAAAAAACAAAAAAACAGGACAGGCTCAAGAAATAGACTTGGCATATGAAGAATTATGGCTCCATGACAGTCCTAAAGACCTACAGAAGACTGCCTTCTAAGAAATGCATGGATTTCAATTTGCAAGCCCTTGAGACCCTCACATTCCAGAATGTGTATCTTAGCATGGTAATAGCTTCTGTATAGTGCAAGTCAAGCTCTCCAGTATTCTTTACAGCAGTGGTCCTCAACCTTGGGCCTCCAGATGTTTTGAGACTACAATTCCCATCATCCCTGACCACTGGTCCTGCTAGCTAGGGATCATGGGAGTTGTAGGCCAAAAACATCTGGAGGCCCAAGGTTGAGGACCACTGCTTTACAGTACCTGTGTAACAGAGGCCAGTTTTATTGACCTTATATTGCAGGGGATAGAGGGAACAGAAACTGGAAGAACACCTGCCTGTCTAAGGTCCCCTAATAAATTCATAGTTGAGATTACACTTGAACTGAGGGGCTTCTCACTTTTTAGCCTCTATACAACAGCTTGCATAGGTTACCTCTTATTCCAGATTACTTTCTTGGGTTTCTGCCTTTTCTCCTGTGTAGGAGGGTTCCTATGCTTTTAAAAGCTGTGCTATCAACTCTGCTGATCACACAACTCTGCTGATCAAAAACACATGAAACCCGCCGAAAAAGGAAGTAGCAATCCCATTTTCTTCCTGCCAATGGTCATAGACCCTTCCTAGCTCCGAGTGCAGCAAGTAGAAATGACCAGACAATTGCCTCTTGAGGTTTATGATACTATGCTATGGTCAGCTAGGAAGAAAACATGGTCATTTATTACCTTCCCTGCACTAAATGGAAGATCAGATCTCTTCCTCAGTAGACATGAAGCTACACATTATCTGGTCCCAAGGTGATACCTGAGGACAGGCTTCCCCAAACTAAGGCCCGGGGCCGGATGTGGCCCGCAAGGCTCTTTTATGCGGCCCCCGGCGACCCCCGCCACCCGCTGCCACCACCCACTCTTAATGGCGCGGCGGGGATGCCCACTTCCAGGTCGCCGAAATAGCTTGTGTGCATCTGCGTCATTTCTGCTGCGCTTCCAAGCTGGAGGAGGCCCATGCACATGCACACAAGCTATTTCCAGTGTTCCAGTGACCTGGAAGTGCACTGGAAATCGCGTGTGCACACGTGTATGGCCGCCCGCTCCCACCCGCAGTGCAATCGGCGCTGGTGGCACCGGCCCTCGGCGAAGTAAGTTTGGGGAGCCCTGCCTGAGGACATGACAGAGTGAGGAATAGGATGCAAGAGAAGGGACATGGATCCAGAAAGACAGGCAGCTTCCAATGATTCCATATAGAAAGCATAGGAGGCACAGATTGGATCCTTTTGGCTCCCCACAGCCCAAAAGCTATTTCCTAGTACAGTTGTACCTTGGTTTTCAACAGCTTAGTTCTCGAATGTTTTGGCTCCCGAACGCCACAAACCTGGAAGTGACTGTTCCGGTTTGTGAACTATTTTTGGAAGCCGAACGTCCAACGGGGCTTCCGCAGCTTCTGATTGGCTGCAGGAGCTTCCTGCAGCCAATCAGAAGCTGCACTTTGGTTTCCAAATATTTTGGAAGTCGGATGGACTCCCGGAACAGATTCCATTTGACTTCCAAGGTACGACTGTACGACTTTCTGGAGTGACACTGCAGGTAGGAGCAGAACTACTGTAGTACAGTGCCTCCTTAAGTCACTGCAGAAGAACACCATGGTCTATGGTGTCAAGAGCCATTTGCAGATTAAGGGGAATCAACAGGCTCACATTCCCCCCCCCTCTCTCCCAAAACCAGGTATGAAACCATACTGGATATTTTATCATCATCATCATCATCATACTTACTCTACTGGTGGAAATGACTCAAAGCGACTTACACATATCATAAACATACTACAACCAATATGTCTATGTTTACTCTGATGTAAGTCCCACTGAAACAGTTCAGATACCTCAGCCAAATAATAAACAGGGCTTGGGTTCAATTTGAGCCTGTGAATCCTTCTCTGTCCTATCCAGGACTCTGCCTACATCTCTTTCCTTACAAACGGAGGGTGGAAGTCATTGAGACAGAAAATACAAAGCATTTGGTGTCGCTTTTCGGCACTGAGCCTCCATAATTCCAGCCTAGAATGAAAGTGAGTTATAGCAAAAGGCATTCCAAGGATCAGTTGGCAGGACAAGTACAGGCTAAAGAAACCATTTATTTTTTTTTGCTGGACTTTCAGCATTTCTGAAGAATGGGCTGACTGCAGTGGTAATAAAGTAGAACCAAGAGAGGGGACATGAGAAGGACTGTCAAGTTCTTGCTTCAGTTTCTGGGAGCTGAGGAACGGCATGTAATGGGTGGTATCCTCTTTCACATTTTGAGTAGCAGACATTATAAATTAAATTATCCTGGTAAATGTGGACATTCTTACTTTATTATGTGACAATCTTCTTTGGCTTTTGTATTTCAAGAGGTGAAGAAATCAGCCACTGTATGCCTCTCCTTCCCAAAAGGGCTTGGTGAAACTTGCATTGCAACTACAGATCCTCATAGACCTGTATTGTGCCTCCTCTATTCCCACGTTCCCTCTTAAGAGTCTTACAAGATGCAAAGTCCGCTGCCTTTCCCCTCACACCTGTCTTGTTATATTAGTAATAGCAGGCAAACTTGTGTGAAAGACAGCATATCCATACCCTTTCAATCCTCTCCAGCTGCACAAGAGTGTTGGAGACATGTTCTGGGACATGTTCTCAGACCTATCCAAATGAGTGTGTTACTCACCCTGGAACATCACAGAATCATCTGCAATGTGCTGGGGTTCTGTGACACATGTGGAGGGGCTCTTTAGCAAATGCATTGATTTGGAAAGAGTTATGTGACGGTAGGACATTTTAAAGTCACCACGTTCTTCCTAAAATGCTTCTTCACACAGCACATAGTTACACTATGGAATTTGCTCCCACAGGAGACAATGAAGGGCACCAACTTAGATGGCTTTAAAAGAGGATTCATGAAGAGGAGGCTATCTATCGAAGGCTACTCGCCATGATGACTACGCTCTGCCTCCGCAGTCAGAGGCAGTAAGGTTTCCAAATACCAGTTGCTGGAGACAACAAGAGAAAATAGTGCTTGTGTGCTCAGATTCAACTTGGGGGTTTCCCACAGGCGTCTGGCTAGCCACTGTAAGAACAGGATGCTGAACGAAATGGTCATTGGCCTGATCCAACAGGCTCTTCTTATGCTTTTAAGTTAGGGTTTGAATGAAATATTTTCCCTAGCCTTTTTTTTTCTTGAGCAGCTTGTATGACAGAGTATCACATTTTTATAGTCAACCATAACCTGTCTTGAAAAGCACATTTTGGCAATGCAATTGCATTATCTCAGCTAGCACACCCAGCCTGGCATCAGAGCTTAAAGCAGTACATATCCCCCCACGCATCCCTCCTGCATCTATTTGGAAGAGTCTTACACTCTTGAGATACTAAACATGACACAGAGCTTCCAAACATTATTCTCACACTTTTGTGTTGACATAAATGAAATGCCCAGACACGCCAATTAAAAAAGAAAGGGCAGAAAACTAGAACGTATCTTTTTCATTCTCTTTTATTTAGGATAGTTTGAACTATCTTAAAGGAAAAGTTGAAAGACCAAACCATATATCTGTGCATCCCTCCTAAGGCAGATTCTCCAACCACTGCCAGTTGGATGAGCCACTATCCCGCAAGGCCAAAATTTAGCAATTCATCATGTCAAAGAAAGAGGAGAACTTCACTGACTTCTAGGATTGATCTTTATACCCTAGGGGATCAAGGGCAGGACATAAAGCTTCTGAGTTCGTGCTAACATTGGCTTTTAGTAATAAAGGCTAACTGCCCCATCTGTTTCTTAAAATTCTGAACATGTTTTCTTTCTCATGCACATACCAAAAGCCCTTTCTATTGTGATAGCTGGAAACTGCCCCCTCCCCAAATAAGATTTTAAAAACAAACATGATACAGCAACATATATTGCTACAGGTGCCTCTTAAGAAGAGGAAAAAATAAACTGTGTAAACTTGCCCATAATTTTTGAATAAATGTTTGTTGCACTCCTAATTGGCAGTGTGCTCCAGACAGACAGGTCAAATTGATGGCTTGTTAGTGAGGACTGGCCCCTTTGTGAGTTGTTTTCAGAATGATTGATTTACAATAAAGTGGCTCCTGGTGGGAGCATGCAGGTGGAACTGATTCAGATCGATTCCACAGAAGCTGACTAATCAGCTGTTTAAACTGGCAGAGTGCTCAATGACGGAAACAGTCGAGCCATCATTTTCTATCTGGGATTACAAATTAGCTTGTTCTATTTATCCTGTTCCCCATCAATATGGATGCAAGCAGCTGAAGGCGAGAAGTGGGATTCTGGAATGACAAGATAAAAAGAAAAGAAAAAGAGACCGTCCCCTATTGCAGATCTTTCTGTTGTGATCCTGACAATGGAGGCACCAGGAGGGAGGAGAGACAGCTGCTTTACAGGTTTATAAAACTTCTCTGACAGTGCAATCCTACACATAGCTCCTCAGTAACAAGCCCCATTGAGTGCAGTGAGGCTTATTCCCAGGGAGGTGGGTATAGGACTGCAGTCTAAATATCGCTTCCGAGGCTGTGACCTGAAGCACACTTAACAGAGGATAAGTCACCGGGGAGATTTACTTCTGCATAAACATGAGTAAGATTGTGGTGCATTTTTAAACTAAGTTTAAGGGATGTCGGCACTATGACCAGTTCAGATAGGTTAAACCAATGACAACAGAAGCCAGAAATAACCTACCCAGCCCTTCTTTACACTCTACCCATGCTCTTCAATATATATAATCTCAACACACACACACACACACACACACACACACACACACACACACACACACACTATATATATAGAATGTTGAATATGTGTGCTTCTTTCAGCAATTAAGGTTACATTTGTGGCTGGCCACTACAGCCTTTGAAATGTCACCCAGCAAGGATTTGGTGAAACACACCCATACATCACAATTCCAGGCCACAAACAGAACAAACCAGCCCTCAGATCACTGGGCTGTTAACACTCTTTTGTCAAGTCTTAAGAGGGCATCAAGGTATTGCCCTAGGCAACTTACACCAATATTCCTGCTCAAAGAAATCTGAAACAGAAGCCCATAACAACATACCATATGCTTATCATACTTATCGCAGTGGCTTGGTTTATTTGATTATAAAAAGCTGACACCTCTGGACAGATTTTGTTATGGGGTGGGTAGCAGGTTTCCAGCTAAATAACCAGTTGCCAACTAAGACATGGGTCAGCAACCTTTTTCAGCTGTGGGCCGGTCCACCGTCCCTCAGACCATGTGGTGGGCCGGACTATATTTTTTGGGGGGAAATGAACAAATTCCTATGCCCCACAAATAACCCAGTGTTGCATTTTAAATAAGAGCACACATTCTACGCATGTAAAAACACCAGGCAGGCCCCACAAATAACCCAGAGATGCATTTTAAATAAAAAGACACATTCTACTCATGTAAAAACACACTGATTCCCGGACCATCCGTGGGGCGGATTGAGAAGGCGATTGGGCCGCATCTGGCCCACGGGCCTGAACTAAGAGGAGGAATTGCAAGATCAACAAACCAAAGGAGGGAAGGGGTAATACAAGTTCAAAAATGTTCAAGTGGAGGGCCAAGGACCTACGCAGGCCATGGAACCCCCACTGGAAATGCATTTTAACCATTTCTCAGGCTTTTTTGTTTTCAGAAATCATTGTCCACACAGTTTCAACATGCATGTGTTCCTGACCATACGGGCTAGACACTTGCTTTAAAAATTGTTGAAATGTAATTTTGTTTTCAGTTCTGTGCTGCTTCTACATTCTCATGGAATTATGGCAAAGCACAGTCCTGAGCATTGATAGTGATGTGCCCAGCAACTCTTAGGGTTGGCATATAAATGGTCAGTGTGTTTAAACTATGTTTAGCTATGAAGGAATTTTGAGCGGCTTCTTACCAGTTTTAGGAATGAATATAAGAATTGTTTCCCCTAACATTGATCATATTGAATATAAAGATCAATCAATACAGCTGCTTCCTGGGTTGAATTATAAATTTAACTGATAACATATGTATTGTATTTAACTGCTTCTGCAAAAATTTGTTGGTTAACCTCAGCCTCCAATATAGTTTGGTCTGTATTGAGCATCCGCATTTCAAAATATTTGTTGTTACAAATACAAGCTTAAGCTTCCTTTAGTGTCCTCAAATCCTGACCTGCAGGGCTCAGATTCTGTCTCAAGTTGATATAATTCAGTGTCCCTGGCAGTGTGCTTCTAGCCTTCCTTTTAGCAATCTGCCAAAACCAACTGAATTATGTGTTGGTATCGAGATGTGGGCTGCTCACTGCAAATTGAGCCGATAGCTGGCGAAGTCATTTCACTTCACACCCTCACGTTGATGGGCAGCCTCTGGAGGTGAGATAAGCAACCTGGTTCGGATACAGAACAAGATGTGTTTCTTCAAGATAAGATGGGTGATTTAAAAGAAGCAACTGCTCAGGAAAGCGGGGTGTGCGGGTTAGGAGGCATTTGTCATGCAGAACTCTGGCTTGTACACACACAGCTTTCTGCAGCTGCCTTAGATGCATTGGAAAAGGTTGTAACAAAGGCAAAGGTTACATCTTTGACAGGTGCCACTCTCAGACAGCTGCTCCCAGGAAGACGCTTCTGGGGCACACCTAGCTTGAACAAAGGGATGGAGGCGGGCCCTGTATGCTTTTGATCAAGTTTCCATCTCTGCTGTAGTCACACTGAATGACCTTCCTTAGCCTTGATTTCTCCTCTGCAAACAGGAACAGCAACCTACCCTCTCATTGGGTGGTTGTGCAAATAAATGCTTTGTGTTTGTAACAAACTGTAGTCCAGGCACCCCCAAACTGCGGCCCTCCAGATGTTTTGGCCTACAGCTCCCATGATCCCTAGCTAACAGAACCAGTGGTCGGGGAAGATGGGAATTGTAGTCCAAAACATCTGGAGGGCCGAAGTTTGGGGATGCCTGCTGTAATCTTCTTTTGCCACATAGACAAGGCCTTTGGACAACAGGGCCTCTGACATCTCTGCTTTCTCATTCGTCAGGTCACTGCATCAAACAAAACAATTTGATAGAACTTTGAAAATATATACCTACACACAAGTAACAAGCAAGCACGTAAAAGAGTTGAGGAGCTTCACTGAATTCATGCAAGTTCAAAGCGAAAGTTCAGGATCAGAAAATATGTATCTTTAGGACACCAATTTGAGAACTCAGAAGTATACATTGGTATTTTCAAGGATATTTCATTTACTGGGATGGAGCAAGATATGAATATATGGGTTCAGGATAGCTATGTTTCTCTGCAGTTAGTATGATGCTTGCAGCCTACTCCTATCCATGCTTACTCAAGAAGCCAACTCTACTACATTCAACCCAGTTCCCTTCCCATTTCATGTGAATGGGACTGTAGCCTTGGGGTGCATATAATGATGATATGATATACTATTACAAAATTTT
Organism: Zootoca vivipara; assembly: GCF_963506605.1. NCBI lineage: Eukaryota > Metazoa > Chordata > Lepidosauria > Squamata > Lacertidae > Zootoca > Zootoca vivipara. The sequence continues at coordinate 83,544,674 of NC_083280.1, forward strand.
ACTGGGTATCTAAACATACTGCCTTTCCTTAACAACAGCATACAAACGTTTATTTTCTGAACTTCTCTTTAAAAGGTGATGGTTTTTTTCCTGTTTCTGCATGATTAATGCAGAGGTCTATACAGGGCATTCAGGTAGCAAAAGTTGGGGAGGACCTTTGAGGGGGGTTGCGGGGAAAGTTACTGGCATCATCAATTGTTTTCTTGGCAATCGCCTTTTAAAAAAAAAATCATAAGACTACTGTGAGAAGCACTGATAATAGTAAGTTCCACCCTAACCCCAAGTTTGCTCTCCCCTTCCAGGAAAACAACAACAACTTGATAGGGGTTTTGGCTCCCTTTGGCCCTGTGAATACCCTCAAATGTAAGGCAAAAGTTATTAAATGAGAATTCTTATATCAAAATATTGTTTCTAAGCCCAGATAATAAAAGTTTCCTCCTTTTATTACAATATTTATGGTTTCAATTTTCACTTTTTTCCCCTTATTTTCCCAACTGGCAAAGTCTAAGATATACTTAGGTACCCTTATGGTGCAGCAGCTTGCATCTCCATATCTAACACAGCATATATTGTAACTGAGTTGGATTAAAGCATTTATACTTCATATTTTTATAAATATAACTTAAGATTGGAGGTTGCAAAAGGAGAGGGTTAATGCATCCAGGAGGAGGAATCGAAATGTATGGAATAGTCAGTGGCAAAGTTGTGATGCCCATCATTTGTTAGGATACTTGCAGGCAAATGGCCCACAAAGACCAGGAAATAGGTACACATGTTGGCAAAAGACATACACCTCTCTTCTCTTCATCTAATGATGATGTAAGCAAGGTGGTCTCTATGGGCACCTCGAGACAGGTCTTTTACTGCAGGTATATGAAGCAACAACCCACAGATGTCATCAAAGTGTGTTCATAATGGATTTGAAGTAGACTGCATTACCTCCCACTTCATAAATTGCTCTGCAATGTTCCCACATCATTGCCTCCACACTAGTATTGCTTCCCCCACAACTCGAGACAATATTTGCAACTTCCATCACTGTTACCAACACTGACCCCTGCCACTGCTTCCCTACCTTGCCAGAATTGGGGGAGTGGAAAGGGTGGCTAGGTGAAGAGAAATTTGTTAAGCATTTCTGGCACTTCGCCCTGGCAGTATGTATGGCAGGCAGGGAAGGATGCCTCACAATACTCACCCCCCCCCAAAAAAAGTAGGTAGCCTTCCAAGCAATGCACCAGGAAAGAAAGTGGGGTGAGTGGAACAATACCAAGCAGTACTATTTTATGTGCTAAGTTTTACACAAAACACTCCACATTCCTAAACTGGTAAGTTTACATTTAGCAAGAAAACTGTAGTAAGTATAATAAGAAAATAAGGTTTTCATGTATTTTAAATTTTGGGAGATGCTGGTTGTTGTTGTTTTTAGATGGGGAAACAAGGTTTTCATGGCTTCAAAAACTATAAATTGAATTTTACCTGGGTGGGTTCTAATCAGATGAAACCTGTGTAGAATTTTCAAAGAAAGTTGAGATAGTAGATCACATTGATGAATGCTCCCCCATATAATCCATGCACATACAACACTTATGATGACATGGAGAAGACAAGGCTAAAACCCCTCCCCTTGAGTCTGAAGGACCTGTTCTGATGAGCTTCTAGTGGAAGCTCTCCCATTATAGGACCCCAATTATATGGCAGGGTTTCGTGGCATCACTATTCTTCTAATATCTATGGCCTGTGAAGCTATGATTGCACAAGTGAAGCCATGCTAATAAGGTGTGTGGATGTCAGAGCTTATCTGCCATCAATATTTTGAAAGCTCATTTGAGGAATTAATCACTTAACAACTGAGGCAAATTGATCTCTGCCCATCCAAGATGGAAAGCTTTTGAGTGAATACTATGAAAACATTTCAACAGGGTAAAAAGATTATTATAAAGTCACTGTGGATACAATTCTTTTTTCTTCTTCTTCCTATGTGTAGAAGATGAGAAGCAGACAGAGCAAAGACCAAGGTTTGGGTGGCATGGAAGGTTTGGTGGTGGGGAGATTAGCCAGCCCAGATTGTTCCTTCTCCAGGCATTCTATTCTCTCTCTTTCTCTCCTTTTGTCCAGGCACCAGATGAGAGCTCTGAATGAGAAGTAGGATGAAGAATAAGCTGGACTAGCAATCCTCTTCCTACCGGAATGATCACCTCTCCCATTATCTTGCATCTTGCTCTGTCAGCAAGGGATGGATTGAAACCTATTTATGGAACAAAAGATAAATTGTTTCATCAACAGTATCTGGCTGTCTTGGCAAAGGCTCTTCCTGTTTTCTGCTTGATTAGAAGAGTGTTTAGAAGTCATACAGCATTTCAACTTCCAGAGCCCTCTTTTTAGATTCTTCCCCACACTGATGAAAAACCTGTCAGGTGGATTCAAGAGAAGAATCCTAAACCATTTCCATAGAATTCCATAGAATCCTAAACCATTTCCATAGAATCCTAAACCATTTCCTTTGTGATGCAATGAAGAGCAGAATAATGGGGTGAGAATCCTCTAAGGGCTAATATACAGTAGTAGGACCATTCTGACCATGGGTAGGTTGGGTGTGCAGTACAAAAACAAAACACAATTGTTAGCATCATGGACAGCAGTGTGTGAGAAATATGTGCTGGATGACTGAACTCTGGCTAGACAGTCTGCAGGCAGGTAGGGTCTCCACCTGCGTACCAGATGGAGCTGATAGACAGCTGCCCTGGACACAGAATTGATCTGCGCCTCCATGGACAGCTGTGAGTCCAAAATGACTCCCAGGCTGCGCACCTGGTCCTTCAGGGGTACAGTTACCCCATTCAGAACCAGGGAATCCTCCACACCTGCCTGCCTCCTGTCCCCCACGAACAGTATTTCTGTCTTGTCAGGATTCAACCTCAATCTGTTAGCCACCATCCATCCTCCAACCGCCTCCAGGCACTCACACAGGACCTTCACTGCCTTCACTGGTTCTGATTTGAAAGAGAGGTAGAGCTGGGTATCGTCCGCATACTGATGAACACTCAGCCCAAACCCCCTGATGATCTCTCCCAGCGGCTGCATGTAGATGTTAAAAAGCATGGGGGAGAGGACAGAACCCTGAGGCACCCCACAGATGAGAGCCCAGGGGTCAGAACACTCATTCCCCCCCCCCACTTTCTGAACACGGCCCAGGAGGAAGGAGCGGAACCACTGTATAACAGTGCCCCCAGCTCCCAACCCCTCTAGACGGTCCAGAAGGATGGTCGATGGTGTCAAAAGCCGCTGGGAGATCCAGCAGGACTAGGAAACAGCTCTCACCTTTGTCCCTAGCCTGCCGGAGATCATCAACCAGTGCGACCAGGGCAGTTTCAGTCCCATGATGAGGCCTGAATCCCAACTGGAAGGGATCCAAATGGTCCGCTTCTTCCAGGCGTGCCTGGAAGAACTGAATATAAGTGCTCTTTCCATTGATATTTAATTAACATACAATAAATGTCTCACTGCACTCGCCATGTGGAAAGCATCCTGGCTCTGATTCTTCAGAATTCTGAAGGCTCCCACCTGAGGAATGTTGGAGGGCCTTACTTTGAAGTTGAGGATGGGAATGCCAGGGACCCATTCTGTTATCCTAGTTAGCTTACTCAACTCATCTTCCCTAGCAGTTAGGACGGACAAGGTGGATAATTACTTCAAAAAGATAACAGAGAAATAACAGGGCAAATAAACCAGAGTTGTGGGCCAATGATACCCCATTTAATCTCTGTAGGATGTCAAGCTCCTCTGGCTTTTCCCACACCTCTTGGGAGGAAGCCTCCAGAAGCCCAAGATCAAAGCCCATGCAGAGCAGGATTCTCCCGCCATATTCTAACATATAGAATAAATCTAAAACCCACCGAATTCAATGAGACTGATTTCTGATAAAACCTTTTAGGAGCTGTCTGTATGAGGTGCTCACCTACTCCTCTTAAAACAAACTTAGATGGTTGAGTGCCTGTTAGTTTGAAAGTAAACCAGGACTATCCAAAATCAATATGGCGGCTTCTGGATGCAACCGGGATGCATCACCCCAGCTTTACAGAGCTATCTGTAAATTAACAGGACAAAGTATGTTTCTCTCTCACACACACAGTCTGACAAGTACTTTTGAGCTTCTAGGATGTACACAATGTGAAGGTAAAAGTTGAGAGAAAGGAAAAAGAAAGGAGGTGAAAGGTTTTAAAACGAAGAGGGTCTTGGCCTGTTCAAGAAAGTATCTTGAAAAAGAGGGGGGATTTCAGGATTGGGGAGATTTTTTTTTCTATGCCCCTCTCACAAAAGAAGTTTACATAAGATTATTGCAACAGAAAGCATTAAAAAATATGTCACAATGAAAGGAAAAGACTTGTTCTCACTCCCCTCAGATCCAGGTGGTCCTTTGGACACCTCTGAGTTGGCCATTGGGGGAAAGAGTGACCACTCCGGGAGCTGGGATGTTTACATGAATGTTTCAGGAGGAAGGAAAGGGACAAAGGATACCCACTCTCAACCACCCCATCCCACTGCACAGCTATAAAACACTCAGATTTGGGAGCTAGCAGCCCCTACCCTAAGCTCTTCAGCACTAAATATCACAGAAAGGGAAGCTCTCAAGGGATGGGAAAGGGAGGGAATGCTAATTTCCCACTCCTCACACTTCCATGCCTCGACACGGCTATAAGGCTCCAGTTCCGGGCTGGCTAGAGTTGTAAACAGAGAACTCCTCTGAAGGAGTGGGAGCTGCAACACTTTGTTGCAGGTGCCACTTATGACTACACCATCAATCCCATTCTTTCAAAGATTATTTTATGGATATGAATCATGAATTCTTGTTGTAATGAAGCATTGCAGTTTTTTTAGTTTAACTAAGAGCCTTGTCACTCCAAAAGATCTTGAATCTTATTGTTTCACTAGCAATTATTTCAAATCATTTCCAGCAATATAGTCTAAATAATTGACATGAATCATAGAGTTGCCAGAATGTGGTGATTAATTCATCAGTTAAACTACTTATCAATATTATTACCCACTACAGTGGGGTGGGGGCACATACTTGTGAGTGTGTGGGGGGGGGGGAACATGCTATAATATTTTTTTTTTAGCTGAACTTGAGGGGAAATATATTTCCTAAAAACAGCTCCACACTTCCCCCCTCTAATCGGCCAAACTTTAGCCTTATTATCTGTGTATTTTTATACAGTCATACTGCAATGACAGACCCTTATTATTATTATTATTATTATTATTATTATTATTATTATTATTATTACCCCACCATCTGGCTGGGTTTCCCCAGCCACCCAATGAAACAATATTATTTCCACATTAAAAATACACATTTTATTTACAGAAACCCAGACTACTTTTAAAGTACATTGTAGTCTATCAGGAATGTCTAAAAGCTCAATCAAAGCATATGACAATGTCCTTTTTGAGTGTATAGCTTCAGAATGAAAGTCAGCTATTGTATTCTTAATGGTTTTCCACCTAAAACCAAACAAAAACAAAAAACCTCTGGATATAGAAAATTAACATTATCAGGGGGGAGGGTAGATTAGAGAATATTTTGGAGCATTTCTGCAGAACTTTTAATATGCAAATTGTGGGTGGCATCTAATGATGCCACAGTGCATGGTTGCAAAGAGAGCCAGCGTGGTGTGGTGGCTAAGAACAGTGGACTCATAATCTGGTGAACCGGGTTCGCTTCCCCACTCCTCCACATGCAGCTGCTGGGTAACCTTGCACTAGTCACACTTCTCTGAAATCTCTCAGCCTCACTCACCTCACAGAGTGTTTGCTGTGGGGGAGGAAAGGGAAGGAGATTCTTAGCGGCTTTGAGACTCCTTAAGGGGAGTGAAAAGTGGGATATCAAGTCCAAACTACTACTACTACTACTACTATTCTTCTTCTTCTCCTCCTCCTCCTCCTCCTCCTCCTCCTCCTCCTCCTCCTCCTCCTCCTAAGTCAGAGCACTCTTTTAATCTTTTAATTAAAAGTCAGAGCACTCTTTTAATAAACCATACCCCAAAAATAGGCCATACTCCGAAACTAAGCCACACTCCGAAAATAAGCCATACCCCGAAAATAAGCCATAGTGATAGGCAGTTTAACCTTGTAGGTTAAACTGTACCATACTTAATTTTTAAAAAAAGACATCCCATGAAAATAAGCCGCCGTGTTTTGTTGTTGTTGTTGTTGTTTTAGGAAAATTAAATATAAGACGGTGTCTTATTTCTGGAGAAACACGGTAGTCCTGTGTTTCTCAAAATTGGGTCTCCAGTTGTTGGACTACAACTCTCATCATTCCTAGCTAGGAGGACCAACAACATGGGATGACCAACAACATGATGAGCGTTGTAGTGCAACAACAGCTGGAGACCCAAGTTTCTCAAACACTGGCATAAGTGGTTACAGCAGTAGCAATTCTCAACACTCCTGCTGCAGCACTTCGATTTGGCCGTTATTGCAGCCTCGCTGCAATTGTTGCTACCCTAAAACGTCAACATCTTGTCATCTTGCTGCCTGTCTTGTGGTTCACCATTCAGAGTTCCTGCCTTCTTTGTATGGTAAAAGGTAAAGGTAAAGGGACCCCTGACCATTAGGTCCAGTTGCAGATGACTCGGGGGTTGCGGCGCTCATCTCACTTTACTGGCCGAGGGAGCCGGCGTACAAATTCCGGGTCATGTGGCAAGCATGACTAAGCTGCTTCTGGTGAAACCTGAGCAGCGCACGGAAACACCTTTACCTTCCCACCGGAGCAGTACTATTTATCTACTTGCACTTTTGACGTGCTTTCGAACTGCTAGGTTGGCAGAAGCAGGGACTGAGCAACGGGAGCTCACCCCGTCGCGGGGATTCGACCCGCCAACCTTCTGATCGGCAAGCCCTAGGCGCTGTGGTTTAACCCACAGCGTCACCTGTGTCCCAGCTGTGTATGGTACCCGACACATAATGGGCATAGAAGTGGCAACGCAGAAATCCTCATTTCTCACACATATCCTAAACATGAATGTATTATCCATCCAACAAATGGTAAGGTATATTTACCCTTCCCCACGTGATGAGAAGCTCCAGGGGCTGTACTACATTGTTTAGTTTCCACTGCATGAAATAGCACTGGACATTCATGGCATTTTTGGAATGTTTGCTTTAATTACAAATATTGAGGCAGAATCTATTGGAAGGAAATCAACCGTCTTACTGCTGGCAGCAGATCCACCAACCTTGCATTGAGCAAGTGAGCATTTGAACCTAATATATACCCCCGTTCTGAGCCCACAGCTATTTGCTTCTCTGTCTCCATCTCGGTTCAAATTGCAATTCTAATTCCAACTCACAACAGGATTTTAGAAGAATTCCCCACCATCTGAATCTTCACCACAATTCCTTGTGTTTTGACGCTGTGGGATCCTTCTGTATGGCAGCCGCTGCTGGTGTAAGGAAATAGATGCAGATAGTTTCACGTTTTTAACTTAAACATTATGATTAATGTGTTTGAGAGGGGATGATATTTAAGGTGAAGGTTTTAAAACAGGAGCCGTTTTAATTTATACAATTCCCACTATGTTAAAGTGTTTCCAAGTTGTTGGTTTGTCTGTCAAAAGATAGTGCCATGACTAGTAAAGTAAAGTAAAGTGACCCCTGACCATTAGGTCCAGTCGTGACCGACTCTGGGGTTGCGCGCTCATCTCGCATTATTGGCCGAGGGAGCCGGCGTATAGCTTCCAGGTCATGTGGCCAGCATGACAAAGCCGCTTCTGGCAAACCAGAGCAGCACATGGAAACACCGTTTACCTTCCCGCTGTAGCGGTTCCTATTTATCTACTTGCATTTTGACGTGCTTTCGAACTGCTAGGTTGGCAGGAGCTGGGACCAAGCAACGGGAGCTCACCCCGTCACAGGGATTCGAACCGCTGACCTTCTGATCAGCAAGCCCTAGGCTCAGTGATTTAACCACAGCGCCACCTGGGTCCCCAGTGCCATGACTACTAGGTAGCAAATACCCCTTGCAATAAATAAGCAGCAGTCACATTTAATTGGGCCACAATGCATTATTCATAAAGTATGTTTTCATGATGATTTTGGCATTCATTAAAGGAGAAGAAGGGCAGTAAACTTTATTGGTCGAAGGAAACTGAGTTTTAAACTTAGACTCAACCACCTTCTAAAAGTGAGCAATTAAAAGCTGTATTGATAAAACTAGAGGAATTAGAAAGAAGGGAAATAAATTATTCTTGGCCACCTAAAGAAATAAACATGTTGGAAAAGGATAACAGTATCTGTTCAAAATTAACCCTATTGTCTGTGTGTGGTTTGGGGGGGGGATAAATACAAGATTTTCATTATATATATTATGAAACACTACCCTGGGATCTGCTGGAAGACAGTATATACATTTTAAAACTAACCAACGAACAAGTTTAACTCTAAGGGCTGCTACCTACATTCTCAGAGCTACGCATGAGCCACGGGGCTATTTCAGGGACTGCACACTAGCAAGCCCAGGCTTCCTATTTATTGCATGTACACGCAGTACGAAAATGTAGACAACAATGACTCCTTGACAAGGATATCTGTACAAAACACTTTTTTGCCAATGCCCTGGTCAATATAGTTAGTAAATCTTGCTAATCTTATGCCATTTAAATGGAACGACGTGGGTGGCGCTGTGGTCTAAACTCTAAACCACTGAGCATCTTGGGCTTGCCGATCGGAAGGTCAGTGGTTCGAATGAGCTCCCATTGATTGGTCCCAGCTCCTGACAACCCAGCAGTTCGAAAGCACGCCAAAAAGTGTAAGTAAATAAATATGTACTGCTCCGGCAGGAAGGTAAACAGTGTTTCTGTGTGCTGCTCTGGCTTCAGTGCTCCGTTGCACCAGAAGCGGCTTAGTCATGCTGGCCACAGGACCTGGAAAAACTGTCTGGCTCCCTTGGCCTGTAAACGCCGGCTACCTTAGCCTGTAAAGCGAGGTGAGTGCCGCAACCCCAGTCGGTCATGACTGCACTTAATTGTCAGGGGTCATTTACCTTTACCTTTACCTTAAACTAGATTGAAGCCAGTATTCTCCTCCGGCCACTTCATCCACATGTCCAATGTTACTACAATATTTCACTCTGACTTTTTCATTTACATTTTTTATGTTTTATAGTTTCACCCCATTCTTTCTCCCCCAGCGATTTACATATGGTTGCAGGTAGTTTCCCACTCTGGCAGCTTACATAGTGAGACCTTCTTAGCAGTTTTAGCATAAGAACTGCATTGTGTGCCTTTGAACCATTATCTGGGATAAACATTACATGGGAAACACTAAGGACTAAATGGTCTTTGGTTCACCTCAAAACATATACCGGTATGCAGAATAAAGACTGCTGACATTTCCATAATAGTGCAATTTATTGTTTAAATAGCATTTTTTTTCTTTGCAAAAGGTTGCATTGCCATTAGCAGTTGTCTTTTTTTCTTCCACTAAACAACCAAAGATGACATTTGTGTCCAAAACCAATTAAATAAAAAATTACTTTTCGTATTTCCTCGGGCTGTCATTATTCAGTCTTGCTCTTATAAAAGGAAACTACTGAAAGTGTGTGTAAGTAAGAGAGAAATTAGAGGTGAAACAAATATAGCCCGGGGCTCTCTCTGCTGTAGCTGATTTCAGCAGAACTGCTAAACAACATATTCAATAGAGCTAAATTTAATCTGGTTCAGAAAATCAGATTTCCAATTCTAAAACTCCTAATCTTAATTTAGAGATTGGAAATGATGTTTGGTAATTTTCAGTACAAATTATAGCTCCTGGTAGGGTGTGAAGGAAACCTTTTCCAACACAAGCCAATACTTGTCCACTCTACTACTACCACCACGTAAGTTCCATTGAGTTCAGTGGTGCTTACTCCCAGGTAAGTGTGTATAGAATTGCATCCTGGCCGAGTAACCTTACAGGGGTTGATGGTGGGGAGAGTCTGTGACAAAGGAGCCACCACTTCAAAAGCCCTGCTGGACACACAGCACGCCTGACAGGGGTTGTGTGAGTTGGGGTGAATGGCTCTTTACCCGTGTTCAACCCATTTTTCCTTACCAGTTCCTCCTTCTTAAAAAATGAAAATCTAATGCCAGGGCTAATTTAGTCCTCCCCTCCAATTTGAAGGTGTGTCTGGAGAATGATAAGGGTATGGGCATGTCAGAATTAAGGAACAGGGCACCTCTGGACATATTATCTATACAGGAGTTTGTAGGACGAGGGCTAAGCCCAGTACACCCCAAATCCACACCTTATTTACCACCAAAGTTTCCCTCCTGCCAGCAGTCAGATTTGGAAAACAAATAAAGCTTTATCTTGACAGTATTGCTAAACAACTGGGATTCAGAGACCTTTTTCAATCTACTACAAGTTACTTAAACCGCTACCAGTCAAGTCTCTGTGTGTTTCCTTCTCTCCCCCTCTTCTGCTCCTGTCCACATGTTTAAAACCCAAATTCAACACCCAAATTCAGTTTGGGGCCTAGATCCAGGGTAGGCTGGCCCTGGCTCATCCTGGGATAAATCAGGGCTGTTCCAAATTGCTATCTTGGGCTTCAGATAGGATCCAGTTGGGCATGCCATACACTGGATTCTACTCAGTATATTTGTATTATCATCTTTTAGGGAGGCTTTTAATGTTTGATTGATTATTGTATTTTTTTTCTGTTGGAAGCCGCCCAGAGTGGCTGGGGAAACCCAACCAGATGGGTGGGCTATAAATAAATTATTATTATTATTATTATTATTATTAGGCATGAGATGTCTGAGCTGGGGAAGCCAGTGCATGAAGGCTCTGACAACTTAGCCATTCGTGTCTAATGCATGGGCATCTGTGGAGAGGGAAACTGCCCCACCGCTCTTTTTCTACGCATGGGCCCCCTTCACACAAGCAGCACATGAATAGTGAGAACACAAAATAAATAATGAGAACAAACCAATAACCCCCCTCCTACAAACACATTTAAAAGCGCATGCAATATTAATCAGCCAAAGGCCTGGTTATAGAGAAACTTATTCGCCTGGCATCTAAAGATATATAATGAAGGCACCAGGTGAGCTTCCCTGGGGAGAGCATTCCACAAACAGGGAGCCACCTTCGAAAAGGCCCATTCTTGCGCTTCCAATCTCCAGACCTCTTGTGGAGGAGGCACACAAAGTAGGGCATCAGATGATGACTGTAGGGTCCAGACCAGTTCATATAGGGAGAAGCAGTCCTTGTGACCCTGAGCCGTTTCAGCACTCATTCACTGTTAAAAACAAATGCCATGATTTCTATACCATTTTCTATTTTTAGGGGGGGGGATCTCAGCAGTTTACAATACATTAAATGCAGTAGGTGTGTGTTTGAATCACTTCCAGCACACTTTTGAATGTTGGACTGTCTTCAGGCAAAAACTAGCGCTTTTACTGAAAGGAGTTTCACATGTGAAAAAGTTTCAGGCTCCCTAAACATAGTCCAGTGCTTTCAACAGTGTCCTCAACACTGAACGCTGTATTCCTTGGAGGATAACAGGTTGAGGACACAAAAGTAAGTGTGACCCCTCTCTCCCTGCTTCCCCCATCTCTCTGACATGTTGGTTTAAGGAATATATTATTCTCCAGACCACTCAGGGGAAGAGAGAAAGCATACCGGGTTCCAATTTTTCTAGGGTGTTTGCTCATGTTTCTTCTCTAGGGAAAACCTATTATTCAGCTATTTGAACAGGGCTTCCTGCCCAGCGCTCAAATCATGACACTCCCCAAAAATGCAGATGACAAAAAAAAAAAAAAGATCTCTGACACCTACCCATTGACCTAGCTTCTGATACCACTGACTATATCCTGAAAGTCACAATGTGAAACTTTGGAAATACCATTGGACATATGGTTGCATAAGCATGCCTTGAGTAGATTCCATTTTCGCAGAACCAGGCAAAGTTCAATTTAAATAGAAGGCAAGTACCAAACAGAAAAGGACAGAACAAGGCAAGTAAAGGCTGTAGCGTGCATATTCCATGCTAGCCCTGAGGGCCTTCATTCAAGGAGCTAGTCAGGAGCTAGTCCCCTCCTAATTTGGATGCCATTTATTACTACTTTTCTCTGTGTGCTGCATTTCTCGTGGCTAAATGTATTGTAACAATAACATGCTGATGCTAGATAGGTAATATTCCATTATGCCCATGTACATTGTCAAAATGCATTTTGATTTAAAGTGACGCACCATAATCCAGCATTGCTCCCTCCTTAATTTGAATCACTGGTAATGTACTATGGAGGCAACAGACAACATACTGTCTATTAGCAGTTTTAGAGTGCATCGCGGTTGGAGTCTTGTCATCTTAATATATATTTAGCCAAGTCCCTATATGATCTATTTGAACATAGCACATATTCCTGTCATTTCCTTTCTAGCATCATGCGTATCAGCACACATCTTGTGCTGTATATGAAATATGCACACAAAACATATTTTTAAATGCATGAGGTTAACCCCAGAAGAATCAAATGAATGCCACACAGTATTAATAATATTTATTTATGCATATTATTTCCCCCTTTGGCAACCCAAGGGCTGTATTTTTAATAAGCCGTTAAGTGCGTAACGACAAAAGAGAAGTGAGGAACAGCAGCATGGATTGGGGAAGCAGAGGTTATAGCTTTTTCACCAACTCAAAGCTTGAACCAGCAGCATATAGTGCTGGTGCCCAGCAGCAATAACTAGGCTGAAATGAATGAGGGTCATAATTTTATTGATTAAAGCCCACTGAGTTTAGCATTGTGTAAATCAAAAATCCTCTCACTGGACAGCCTAAGTGCTGATCAATATCACCGCCCCAGTCCATATGTGCCCAGTCTGTATATACAGTGTAATGTGATCATGTGGGTCTATCCTGAAACCGGATTTGCTCTTGGGACCTGAGATCTGTGCAAGCCAGCCACTCATGGAAATGAGGATCTTCCACAACACAGAGAATTATAAAACTGTTCCAGCCCCAAAAAGCTGATGATGCCATATCAGGTTGTGGCCTTGGATCCCCCTACCCAACAGTGTGGCTATAACAAGACCTGATAATGTCAGCCACAATTTCCGAGGTTCATTCACCTGCTCAACTTCCAATGGGACTTATGATACGATCTGCCAGCAGTGGCCTTTTGCATTCTACATAGCACAAGCAGACCAGTCTTTAGGCAAAATAATAAATGGATAGAAATCTGGCATCAGAAATGGCATTATAGAAAATCCAGTGGGGGGGACATTTCAGCCTCCCAGGATACCACATAACCAATAGATGGAGACTACCGCCATGTGCAGATTGCTGACTTAAAACACTGCTAGGTTGTTCAATTGTGGCTTGACGGGAAATGCATAAAAATGCAGTATTTCTAAGAAATGACAGGATGGATACAGGATAGATGTGTGTTGTCACTACCGTGTGTACAACTGCTTCCCAAAACAGTGGTGTGTGCACACTGGATGCAGAGCAAATGGGAGTGTTTACACTGACTATGATGTGAAACAGGTGCAATGCACAAAAATATCAAATGCTATCACAGGTATGCTGAATCAGCACAGCGAATTTTTCTCACTTTTACTTGTGCTAATTGGCTATCTAATGTCAGGATGTCTTTGTTATCAGCTACTGAGTGTGTGTGAGAGTGAATGGTGACTGTTAATAAGGTAATTATTACCGTTTGTAGTTTTCTGTGTTTTATTTCCTTCCAACATGAATGTTTACAATCCCCACCCCATTCCAAGTCGTGTATATATGCACCTGCAACTCATAATAACACTTTATGCATCTGATGAAGTAAGCTATGGTCCACAAAAGCTTCTTCCATAATAAATTTGGCAGTCTATAAGACTCTTTGCTGTATTATCTATATTCACTTATTAGTTGCAAAGAAGAAATCCATGCTTAAACTGAATGCATGTTCTAATCAATGACTCCTTTTATAATTCAATTTGGAGGTGAATATCAAAAAGGAATGTTAAGGATCATTCGTGAAAACAAACCACCAAATAGCACTTATATACCTCCTCCTGGTTCAGCCACGGGGAAAACTCCTTGTGGAGTGTGTAAAGCCTGATTAATGGGGAGAGATTAGTGTTATTGAAGTGGCCTGAACTCCATTGAAATATTCAGTGTCTCATATCAATGTCACACACCACAGCGTTAATGGGATTGAGATGCAACAATAATAGTTTCCATGACAATGCGGTGCATTTAGTCCCAGGCACCTCCCTGGGTAAACAGTAATCCTTCAGAAAGAAGGGGGGGAGAGAGAGAGAACCAAGAAGGTCATTACAGCAACTTGTCAAATCAATGCAGAGAGTGTCTGAGGCGATTAAGGCATCTACTCTCAGCCCTGACATGGTGTCAATAGTACTGGACCGCTAGAGCTCAGTCAGATGATTGAAATGAAATGCCCATCAGTCAGGGAGCCGAGGTGGACTAATGATTCCCTGTGCTGCCTATTAGGACTACATGACAACTCAATCCTGTTTGCTAAAAAAAAGGGGGGGTAGTGACCTTGTTGCTTTGTTTGAAGCTGAATTAAATTGACAACAGCAGCTAATCTTTACCTAGGGCGATTAACAGAATTAAAGCGCAACAACAAAGACACACAAGGCATTGTTTTATCTTCTGGATTTGATGTACACTTCCCAACCTAGGGAGAGTGTATTTCTTTCTAATCAGGTGCAAATATTAATGATTTTGGAAGCTATAAAAACCAAAATGAATGGTAGATTTAGGTTTGGGGAGCAATAATAGGAGAGACAGAAGTTCTTCCAGAAATACTCCAAATCTGTGGGGTTGAGGTGGGGTTAGAAATGAACCCTTATTTATTTATTTATTTAAATATTTTAATGAAAAGTGCAGCTGATTCTTTAGTAGTTACTCAGGAATACATTGTATTCAACCCCATTAATACAAAATTCTACCCTGGGTATATCAAGACCCAGTGGTGCTATTACAACATCAAAGTTGTAGCAACAGGTTTCAAATCAATATAGACATTCAAGGTCTCCATTGGATTTCACTCCGGGGCCAACTCAGGTAGTAAACCCAGGTCTGAGCTGCATCATTTTAGACTTCAATGTTACACACAGTTACCTGAGAATTAATCCCATTGTACTCTGTGAGGCTTACTTCCAACTAGACACATATAGGATTGTGTTGTTAGTGGTTAGAGCCACTAGCTCAGAAGATGGGATGTTCATATACTGTACAGTGGGACCTTGATTGTCAAATGCTTCGGAAGCCAAACAATTCAAAATCCGTTTTTGAATGCGCCTCTGAGTCAAACATGCTGTATTGTTTTAATATTCAATTGGGAGCCGCCCAGAGTGGCTGGGGAGACAGCCAGATGGGTGGGGTATATATAATGAATTATTATAATTATAAACAGCTCCCGGGGCGTGTTTCTCCATTTTTTCAATGGATTTTGCCAACCGGCAATTGCACCTCAGTTGTCAAACGTTTCAGAAGTCAAACAGTCTTCCGGAACAGATTACATTCAACAACCGAGGTTCCACTGTATAGAAAACTATCATTGCAGGGGGAAGACTGTGCTTGAATCTTTCCCCTCCATATTGAATTTTATATGTGTGCAAACTGAGTTTCACTTAAATCCACATATAGTGCACACAGATGTTTCTGTTCTGGAAAAACTTGTGTAAGAATTTTAGCATATCTGAAAATGATTAGGGGATTTTTTTTCCCTCCAAGATATTTACTGATGCTGTACACTTTTCAGCACAAAATGCAACTTTTAGACTAAAGCAAGCATTCAAGTTCAGACATCTATGAATATCTCTCTTAACTTCCCCTGCCGTTTCCCCTTTTTAACTTGAGGGCTATTCTAAAACGATGTGCTTGATTAAAGTCTTCATGTCCAGATCATGTTTCCCTACTGTTTATCAGTTTACATTACTGACCTACTCAATCAAAAGAAGCAAAAGGGGCAGAGAAAGAGAAAGGAATCATAAGTGGAATGTTTTTCATCTTTACAGCAGCTAATAAGAAATGGCTGAGATGGAAGAAAAAAGTAAATATCCTGCCCCGCCCCTCACCATTCCAATCATGAATTTATTGCTTTAAGATGTGACTCTGAAATCTCTGAAATTGTCAGGAGGTCATTCTGGCATCCCTACATATAAAGCCCAAAGTAACGCATTACTCTGAATTGCTCAGTTGCAAAAAAAGAAGAAAGATTAAGGAACATTTTCAGGGATAAGGAAATATGTGGCACCCTGCATTTATCTCATGAAGTGGACAACTCCCCCTTTCCTTATTAGTAATTGGGGAAGGTATTTCAGAACTCACTTTGGTTTGATTACATTTTGGGTACCAAAACCCCACTTTAATACAGGACAGTTTTATCTATAGAGATGGCAGAGGGCACATTTGTCTACAGTGTATGGTAAGGATGGCCTGTATTTAACGTTCCACTATTCAGTCTGTTGCATACCATGAGTGCCATATACGAACAAAAGCTGGCGTATTTTAAACACATCATTCCCTCCTGTGGGCATTGCAGAAACATCTATATGGCCACTGCTGGGAGCAGGTTGCTCATCTAGGTGAATCCTTGGATGACCAAGTAGTGCTCTTCTCAATTCCTTTTTGACAGCAACACTAGCTATTACAAAGTACATCACCTTAATGATGATCTGAAAATAAGTGGCACCTCAGTCTCAAGATTTCCTCTCATTTTATTCCTTTCCCTGCTATCAAAATAATGTGTGGTTCCTCAGCCCTGCTCTGCAGCTGATAAGGATGGGAACATAGGCAACTGCCATTGGATCATCCAGCTCAGTATTATCAACAGTGACTGCCAATGGCTTTCCAGGGTTTCAGAAAGGGGTCTCCCTAGCAGGAGATACCAGAGATTGACCCTGAGATTTTTGCCTGCAAAGTATGTGCTCTGCTCCAGGAAATTCACAGCATCAAGCCACCAAAATGGGGAGGCAGGGACGAGACACTCAACTCAATACAGTCACCATTTTTCTCAGCATCCTTGAGACTTTCAAAAAAGAAAGGTGCTGCTTTTTGGAGTTGCATTCGTGCTTAATAATAGTGTACAAAAGTATGCAGTGGTGCATGCACATACACATAAAGAGAGAGAGAGAGAGAGAGAGAGAGAGAGAGAGAGAGAGAGAGAGAGAGAGAGAGAGAGAGGTATATGAAGGTCTATGTATGTTGTCATAGAGTCACAGTCTGCTGCATTCCCTCTGCTTTGACATTGCAGAGGTGGATTGGTGGAGGGTATTTTCCCCTAGGTGGGAGGGACATATGGGAACACCCTCAACATGAAGGAGGGAGTCATCCTATACTACATGGGACATTGGTGTCACTGCCTCGTCTCCTCAAAGCGCGGGTTTCGGAAGCAGGAGGCACAATTGGCTTGCCAAAGAAGAGGGATTTTAGGTTTTTCCACCTAGCCCTGATACATGGGAATGAGCTTCACAGATATCTTCAGCTCAAGCAGCTTCGACAACATTTTCATCCAGAAGAAGGCAAAGAATCCGCTCTGGAGCTTTGCGTCTCTGGGGTTGGTTTTTTTCACCCATTCCAAAGGGTAAGAGGCGCTTTAAAAGAACTGTGATCCCTTGGAAGTAGAAGGATACCCCACCCTATTTCACTTGCAAAATAGGGTGATGAGCATCCTTTACTTGACTCTTTTCCCCACTTGGTGAATTTTACTTATTGCTTTCAAAATAATGGGCAAATTTATGATCCCTCTGATCATAAATTTAGTGAGTTGAGGCTGTTTGGGCCTGTGCTCTCAAGCTGCCATAGTGGGGAAAGGGAAGACTAGGGCAGATAAAGGATGGAATAACTGGCACCAGGCCCTGAATTTCACCTGTACGTCACCGGGGATGTGCTGCACTGTTTATTCACAGGTCCTACTCGTGCAGTTTAATATCAACACCTTGGTGGTACAACTGCACACACACAGCGCTTGCTTTAGCATAATTCTCTTAACATTAGCGAGGTTCTGCAGTATCTATTTTTCAACTGCATGTGACAACTGTGCTGTTACCTTGGCTAGTTTACATTGTACAGAAGGTTCACATCCCCATGTCTGTGATTTTTACATAATTGGGCAGAACAGACACACATGAGTAAATGTGTGTGCTTTGCTTACAAGCCAAGCTTAAAATTTACATTTCCTCTGTGAGATTATCGTTGTAGCATGAAATTCCCATTAATATAAGTAATCACATGTTGTTATTTTTGATATATGCAGTTTAAATGTTCCCCCATAAATTACTTAAAAGGTTGTGCAGACAGATCCACACTTATAAAAAAAAAGCAAAGGAAACACCAGATATATTGTTAGCTGTGTCCCACAGTGCCTGCTGGGAGGTTGACAAAGTACAAGCCACACATTCTGGGTCCCCATTGGCTAACTGTGTAATAGCTATTGAGATCTGTGCTGTCCAATAGAAAGAATTAAAAAGTGTTAAGTTCCTTCATTTGGGGATTAACTTAATTGGGAGTTGTTAATCAACCTGACCAGCTTCCACCAATCTTGATTTACTTTCCATTCTGACATGGAGAGCAGGGTAGGAATAATGCATACTCATGCACACATATTCATATTAATCTTTAGAGATGTATACGGAGAACAACAGTACAGTATAAACCTAAAGTACAAAAAAAAAGCTGGCTTGTATTTCAAAGATGAGGTAGTATAATTCTGGAGGTGAGCAAATCATAGGGTTGCTTGCTATGTTTCATTATCTATTCACTACATTATTATAGGTTGTTTTGGGGGGCTCACATTTTCAGACTCAGAAAGATGGCTCTTGGGGGCAAACAACATTCAATTCAAACATGAATCCAGACCCGCTAGTAAAGAATGCCTATTGCAATGGCGTTGTTACCTCCCCCCTTGATAGCATGATATTGGTTATTGGCTGAACATGTATGATGGCTGAACATGTATGATAGCCCACTCAATGTGGCTGACCAAGATGCTCCCACCTTGATGCTTGAAGGATTCTGCTTGTCAACAGTGATGAGCTACCGGTACTACCCCATGGGCTCAACCCTATCTTGTCCAATCATTTCTTCACCATACTCCTTTTTTTTTTTTTTTGGCCAGGGTCCAGCTATCTATCCAGCAATAACAACAACCCCATACAATTGTAACGTCTGGATTTGGGTAAGGGTTTCAATAAGCCTTGAGATATTTGCTTAAGTGAGTTTCATATATCTTCTGGATGCAATTGAAACCCTCTCAGGGCATTTTTAAGTAATCCGGTGCCGTGGCGCAAAGGTCCCTCCGGCACCCCCTCCCTTTCCCAAAATTAAGCCTGGGGCAGAGGGCGCCGTTGGGGCTACCTGACTACAGCCCGCTGCCGGCGCTCTCACTGCTGCCCAGGTGAAATGTTCTTAAAGGGTTAATTTCTTTCCTTCGCAAACTGCATATAGTGCAGGGGAGAGGAGAGTTAATTGTAGGGCATTCAGTATGCAAGGTATTCCCATCCCCCCCCATAAAGAGGAAGCCAGGGGAAGGTAGAAGGGGAGGGACACACACACACACTCAAAATTGTTTGCATTTGCAAAGTACTACAGCGAGACCCCACTTCAGAAGCAGCAGCAGCAAGAAGACCCTGCCTGCACCACCAAAGAAGCTTTGTTGTTGTTTAGTCGTTTAGTCGTGTCCGACTCTTCGTGACCCCATGGACCATAGCACGCCAGGCACTCCTGTCTTGCACTGCCTCCCGCAATTTGGTCAAACTCATGTTCGTAGCTTCGAGAACACTGTCCAACCATCTTGTCCTCTGACGTCCCCTTCTCCTAGTGCCCTCAATCTTTCCCAACATCAGGGTCTTTTCCAAGGATTCTTCTCTTCTCATGAGGTGGCCAAAGTATTGGAGCCTGAGCTTCACGATCTGTCCTTCCAGGGAGCACTCAGGGCTGATTTCCTTAAGAATGGATAGGTTTGATCTTCTTGCAGTCCATGGGACTCTCAAGAGTCTCCTCCAGCACCATAATTCAAAAGCATCAATTCTTCGGCGATCAGCCTTCTTTATGGTCCAGCTCTCACTTCCATACATCACTACTGGGAAAACCATAGCTTTAACTATACGGACCTTTGTCGGCAAGGTGATGTCTCTGCTTTTTAAGATGCTGTCTAGGTTTGTCATTGCTTTTCTCCCAAGAAGCAGGCGTCTTTTAATTTCGTGACTGCTGTCACCATCTGCAGTGATCAAGGAGCCCAAGAAAGTAAAATCTCTCACTGCCTCCATTTCTTCCCCTTCTATTTGCCAGGAGGTGATGGGACCAGTGGCCATGATCTTGGTTTTTTTGATGTTGAGCTTCAGACCATATTTTGCGCTCTCCTCTTTCACCCTCATTAAAAGGTTCTTTAATTCCTCCTCGCTTTCTGCCATCAAGGTTGTGTCATCGGCATATCTGAGGTTGTTGATATTTCTTCCGGCAATCTTAATTCCCGCTTGGGATTCATCTAGTCCAGCCTTTCGCATGATGAATTCTGCATATAAGTTAAATAAGCAGGGAGACAATATACAACCTTGTCGTACTCCTTTCCCAATTTTGAACCACTCAGTTGTTCCATATCCAGTTCTAACTGTAGCTTCTTGTCCCACATAGAGATTTCTCAGGAGACAGATGAGGTGATCAGGCACTCCCATTTCTTTAAGAACTTGCCATAGTTTGCTGTGGTCGACACAGTCAAAGGCTTTTGCATAGTCAATGAAACAGAAGTAGACGTTTTTCTGGAACTCTCTAGCTTTCTCCATAATCCAGCGCATGTTTGCTATTTGGTCTCTGGTTCCTCTGCCCTTTCGAAATCCAGCTTGCACTTCTGGGAGTTCTCGGTCCACATACTGCCTAAGCCTGCCTTGTAGAATTTTAAGCATAACCTTGCTAGCGTGTGAAATGAGCGCAATTGTGCGGTAGTTGGAGCATTCTTTGGCACTGCCCTTCTTTGGAATTGGGATGTAGACTGATCTTCTCCAATCCTCTGGCCATTGCTGAGTTTTCCAAACTTGCTGGCATATTGGGTGTAGCACCTTAACAGCATCATCTTTTAAAATTTTAAATAGTTCAGCTGGAATATCATCACTTCCACTGGCCTTGTTATTAGCAGTGCTTTCTAAGGCCCATTTGACTTCACTCTCCAAGATGTCTGGCTCAAGGTCAGCAACCACACTACCTGGGGTGTACGAGACCTCCATATCTTTCTGGTATAATTCCTCTGTGTATTCTTGCCACCTCTTCTTGATGTCTTCTGCTTCTGTTAGGTCCTTACCACTTTTGTCCTTGATTATGGTAATCTTTGTACGAAATGTTCCTTTCATATCTCCAATTTTCTTGAACAGATCTCTGGTTTTCCCCATTCTATTGTTTTCCTCTATTTCTTTGCATTGCTCATTTAAGAAGACCCTCTTATCTCTCCTTGCTGTTTTTTGGAAATCTGCATTCAGTTTCCTGTATCTTTCCCTATCTCCCTTGCATTTTGCTTGCCTCCTCTCCTCCGCTATTCGTAAGGCCTCGTTGGACAGCCATTTTGCTTTCTTGCATTTCCTTTTCCTTGGGATGGTTTTCGTTGCTGCCTCCTGTATAATGTTACGAGCCTCCATCCATAGTTCTTCAGGCACTCTGTCCACCAAATCTAAATCCTTAAACCTGTTCCTCACTTCCACTGTGTATTCATAAGGGATTTGATTCAGATTGTATCTTACTGGCCCAGTGGTTTTTCCTACTTTCTTCAGTTTAAGCTGGAATTTTGCTATAAGAAGCTGATGATCTGAGTTACAGTCAGCTCCAGGTCTTGTTTTTGCTGACTGTATAGAGCTTCTCCATCTTTGGCTGCAGAGAATATAATCAATCTGATTTCGATGCTGCCCATTTGGTGATATCCATGTGTAGAGTCGTCTCTTGTGTTGTTGGAAGAGAGTGTTTATGATGACCAGCTTGTTCTCTTGACAGAACTCTATTAGCCTTTGCCCTGCTTCATTTTGAACTCCCAGGCCAAACTTGCCAGTTGTTCCTTTTATCTCTTGATTCCCTACTTTAGCATTCCAATCCCCTGTAATGAGAAGAACATCCTTCTTTGGTGTCATTTCTAGAAGGTGTTGTAGGTCTTCATAGAATTGGTCAATTTCACTTTCTTCAGCACCGGTAGTTGGTGCATAAACTTGGATTACTGTGATGTTAAAAGGTCTGCCTTGGATTCGTATCGAGATCATTCTGTCATTTTTGAGATTGCATCCCATTACAGCTTTTGCCACTCTTTTGTTGACTATGAGGGCCACTCCATTTCTACTACGGGATTCTTGCCCACAGTAGTAGATATGATAGTCATCCGAACTGAATTCGCCCATTCCCTTCCATTTTAGTTCACTGATGCCCAGGATGTCGATATTTATTCTTGTCATCTCATTTTTGACCACATCCAGCTTACCTCCATTCATGGTTCTTACATTCCAGGTTCCTATGCAATATTTTTCTTTACAGCATCGGACTTTCCTTTCGCTTCCAGGCATATCCGCAACTGAGCGTCCTTTCGGCTTTGGCCCAGCCGCTTCATCAGCTCTGAATCTACTTGTACTTGTCCTCTGCTCTTCCTCAGTAGCATGTTGGACGCCTTCCGACCTGAGGGGCTCATCTTCCAGCGTCATAACTTTTATATGCCTGTTGTCTTTGTCCATGGAGTTTTCTTGGCAGGGTTACTGGAGTGGCTTGCCAGTTCCTTCTCCAGGTGGATCACGTTTAGTCAAAACTCTCCACTATGACCTGTCCATCTTGGGTGGCCCTGCATGGCATAGCTCATAGCTTCTCTGAGTTATTCAAGCCCCTTCGCCACGACAAGGCATTGATCCATGAAGGGGCAAAGAAGCTTTACTAGAGAAAAAAAGAATCACTCTGTAAAGTTGCTTTTCCAAGCCCAACAAAGTCTATAAATCAAGGTGCAGGGGGTGTGGGAGGGACGGCTTTCTCTGAGTCCCACCATTACATCTCTGCGTTCCCTAAATAATAAAGAGGTTGTGGCAGCAGTGTAGGGGGGGGAGTGTGTGTGAGTGGACAGAAGAGATGGTGCACTGACTTCTCTCTCTCTCTTTCTCTCTCTCCCCTCCCTCCACAGTCCTACTTCACATAGAGCCCCACCCTGTCCTTCCCAGAGAGAGGGAGGGGGAAAGTTACTCGCAGCGGCCGAGGGAGAGGAGGCGGAGGCTGCGGAGCCATAGGGCTTAGTGGCTCGTTGCACCCTGCTGGGGCGCCCCCGAGAAGCCGGCACCCTGGTGCAATGAGCCACTAGCCCCTATGGGAAGGACGTCTCTGAACCCTCTTAAAAATAGGGTTGCCAGGTCCGGAGCATCCCAGAGCCTGATATTTCAGGGTGCAGACCCGAGACCTAGGTCTGATAACCCTACTTAAAACAGAGGCCACTTTGGAGACACCTGCCTCAGCAAAAGAACTCTAGAGCAGCTGCAAAAGTATCACCAGGAGTAATGTGTGTTGTGCACATCCCAGGGTAAATTCATTGGGAGTCTAAGCTCATTCATATGAAAACAAATTAAAGAATACACTAGAAGTGCTGGAGGGGGGGGGGATTATGCCAAACCCTGAAATCTAGATACAACCATTCCCAAAGTAAATGGGTGCATTGCAGATAGAAAACAACAAGAGCTACAGGCAAGTTAGCTTGTTTAGTTTAAGCTCTGATGTATGTTTACAACAGTACCTTACCAACTGAAGTAAACAGAGTAATGAGGGACAATTAAGAAAATATTCAAAGAGTAATATTTTAATTTTAAAAGTGAAGGGAATATATTGCCTGAAAGGGTGGTCTACCTTTGAGCTATTGAAACCTCTGGAGAAATTTGTAATGACAGTATACAAATATAATTTATTTACAATTTGAGAAAACTTGCCATCCACTCCCTTGTGACAATCTGCTGCTTACATTAAAAGTGGAACTGTTTCTCATAAAGACATGAAGTCAATAGCAACAAGCCAACCCAAAGTGAGCCTGCAAATAAATTAAAAATGGTTGCCATTTGCAACACCATAGGAAAGCTAAGCAGCTATCTGGTAGTCTTCTTATTTTTCAGTCTCACAAATGTTTGCAAGCCTTCAAAAAGCCCAAGTCACTTCTGCTGCCCAAGAAATATGATTGTGCTCCCCAAATCACACATGTGATAGGCCTGCCCAGATTCAGATTTCCATCTCATAGTTCACTGGCAGTATCAAAGCTAATGGAGGGGTTCTGGTATTACGGGGAAGTACAGAAGAAAAAGAAGGAGGAGTGGGTAGAGGTGCTTGTTCTGCTTCAGAGATGGGGAACTGGTGGCTCCTGAAATGTTGACGGGCCATTGGTCATCTGGCTGGGGCTGGGAGTTTAAGTTCAACAATAACTGGAGGGTCATGGTTTTCCCTTCCCTGCTCTATGTAGAAATATTCTGCCAGTATGCCAGGGTTATTGGCATCAGTCTGTTTCAAGAGACAATGGGATGTGACTCCAAGGGTGAAGTCAAAATGCTGCATTAGCAGCACCGAAGTGACCTCCCCAGGGTGTAAGCTTGTATGGAGGTCCTGGGCTGCCCAGATGACAAGACCCTCCTCTGAGCCCCACTGATGTGATCCAAAGGAAAGCAGACCAACAGGTTAGGCACCAGCTTGGCCGCAGAAGTTTCCGGAACCGTCCAACTGTCTTAGGGATTCCACTCTAGTTTACTCCTTAGCCACTTCTTCTCCTGAAGATATCCCACAGGGCAGTGAAGGTTTAGGATCAGTTTTCCTTCTCTTTTCCCAGGTTGACGACCCTCACTTGCCCCTGTACTACACTTTCATCTTCTCTTTGGCAGTCTGCAGGCCATGACAATAGTAGAAGGCCTTTATGGTTCATAAAGTGAATGCTGCTTTCCTTGCTTCTGTTTTACCAGAAATGCTTACCATTACCACCTATGTAACCTGTAGTTATAGCATAACCTCCGAGCCCATACAGAGCACTGTCTTTGGAGTACCCACTTCTCCAAGTGGTAGAAGAGCTTGTAGAAACCATGTTTCTTAATGAGGAGAAAAGTTTGCCTTTGGTAATCAGCTGTATATTTACAAATGTACCAGTTTAGCAGATGGGAAACAGACAATGAACACAAGTAGCAATAGACCGAAAAAGCATCAATCACCGAGAGGCGACAGCAGTCCCCTATGCAATTTTTTGGTCAGGCAGCTGTAAAAATCTGCATTATTTATTTTCCTCTGCCCACATTTAAAATTGCCTCTTTATATCCATTTGGTACAGATAGGGGGCAGCTCACAGGTCTCAGTACCCATCCTAACACTTAAGTAAAGTTTGCATTTCTAAGTGACTGCAGCTGCCCATCTATCAATCTGCATTCATTGTCATGAGCCAAGGCACTAAATAAGTAAGATGGCATACAGCTTACAAGAATGCACACATATTTCCTTGTTTAATTTCAGTGATAAAATTGCATTTTATTTGTTTGTTCCAAGTCTGTCCATCCCCCCCCAATCATATCAGTATCATAGGATTTAGAGAAAAGTTTTGAAATCTATCAGATTAATGTTCATAGTCTTGCCATCTCTGTGATCACTATGATGCTTGTATTGTTCATTTGATGCTTTTCGGTTTAGGTGCAGATAATACATTTTTCCTTTGGGTTCCTTATTTTTCTTCTTGGTTTCTATCAAAGGTGATGATTCCTCAGGCTTTTATCCTTCCATCTATTATATGCATTACTCTGCACATAAAAGCAACAATGGATGTACATTCTGCACTACACCCTTATGGGAATTCAATACCAAGGGTTATGGCAGACTGCCAGAGGTGCAAGAAAATAATAATTCACACTGTTTGAAAGAAACAGACGAAAATAGTAATAGACAAGGGGTGAAAAGTAGGTTTCTTTTAGCTTTACAAAATATATATTGGTTAATTTACGAATGTGCTGAATACAGGTGCCCCTCAAAAAACTAAGGGTACAAATTCTTTTTTTTTCACTTCACCAAACTTCACTTCACCAAACATCCTGATTACACCCACACACACTACTTGTTGGGACAAAAATGTAACTTGAGCTTGTGGAATCTCCAAAGGCCTGAGAACATGTAACATTTAACACAAGAAGCAAGATCTATCCAAAGTTAAATGACTTTTCAGACCTAATTTCCACAACAGGGCCTTACCATACAATCCTATCAAGTAGAAATGTGGAACTTTTTCCTGCCAAAGACCTGCATTCTCTTCTGGGCAACCTTCTGGGGGCCACACGCCAATGTCCGGTGAGGCCAAAGGCAGAAGTGGGTTTGGTCGGGCAAAAATGGGCAGAGCAATGAACACAAATTTTATTTTTGTACAACTGTTGCAGAGATTAAATTACCCTTTCAATCCAGGCAAGCAAGATGTGTTGCCAAGAGTTCAATGAGACATTCTAGCCAGGCAAGAACACTAAAGAAGGGTGCAAAGTAGGGTTGTGGTGAAGTGTGGCTTAGGGAGACTCCCCAGGGACTAGACCGAGAGGCTTGGAGAGTTGCATCCAACCATGTGGTTCCCCATTTCTGCTATAAAGAATTAAGTACATTAAATTCAATTACTTTTGTTTTGTTTTTAATTATTATTTTTTATATTTTTTCATTAATAACAATCCATGCCAATCATGCCAAATCATAATACAATCAAAAGAGCCAATTAAACAGTTTCAAATTAAACATTTTTGGATGACTTCCCATGTTCCGGCTATCAGGAGTTGATCCTGAGCCAATTCTCTTAAGTAGTCCAAGTTCCACAATTCCGATCTTAATCCTTTGTTCTAGCAGCTACTGTGATGACTTTCGATTGTGTTTAATAAATCCAATTCCATTAACTTGCGGAGGGAATTTATATCCTGTAGCTGTGTGAAATATTTGTTTACCTTCTTCTTTTCCTTCATGTTGTAATCAGTCAATTTTCTTCAACATTGCCCCTCCTTCAAAAACTAATTTGTAGGTATGCCGCAGTTTCATTTTGCCTCTCTGAAACCGAAAGCAATCCAGTGTCCGGCCACGACTACTGGTTAACTTCCAGTGTTTATCTCCTTGCTTCTTCTAAAGAGCTGGTGTCTCACCAAAACCATAATAAATCAGAACTAGAGCTCTCTTTAGTTGGCAACGTTGCAAATCATCACAGTATTTTACACGTGTCTATTCTTTCAAGCACTCCATAAAGAAAATTATAGGTTTTTGTTGAATCCCTCCTGCATTCCCTATATAGTTGTAATCCATTAGTAATTTCATTCCATTAATAATAGATTCTTTTTCAGTGAAGGCTTGCCGATTCATAACAAAGCAAAAATAATGTAAAAAAAGAACAAAGGCTCCCCTTACACAGCATTCCAATCAGGATAACGAGAGTCCTCTCCAGATCAAAACCTTGGCACTCAGTGGCTGATTCATTTCGCAGGTTATCTTTCTCCTTCTTCCAAAACACGTCTGTTTCTTAAGTCCAAATTCAGATACATTTTAAAAGAAACAGATACCTCCACTCATGGCGACCGCATTGGGGAGTTTCCAATGTGCTATGCCTCCTGCGCCCCTGCCCCCACATTCCATCAGAGAGAGAAGCAGTTATCGGACGATCTGCAATAGAAACCCACCCACCCCGGACCCGGGGGGGGGGGGCTTGCAAGGATAATTACTCCCAAATTATCCTTAATTAACTGCATGGCTGACACCCGCTACCATGGGATTGGCAGTTCGCCATGGCATTGCACCGGAAGTCAATTACTTTTGGATCCTCCCTGCTGGTGCCAGAAAGGCAGAAATGAGGCAGGGTTTTTTGGGGGGTGGGAAAAAGTTTTGCTCCGATGTCTCCCAAAACATACTGGTAATTATACGCACCAATGAAAGAGATGCGGGAGAAAAGTGAAAGTAGTGTATATTGTATATCTGCAGCTGATTATGCAATCAAAGAGATAAAGATGGTAATAAAGCTTTTGAGCAAGAATATATATAGATATTGATCTAAGCTCTATCCTTTGGGCAAAGAAAATGGATCATTCAGTTGAAATAAATAAATAATTTTACTACTTCAAATAGACTATGGGACAAATAAGGATCCATCAATTCCAGCTAAAGCTCCAACAGCATCTGTAGTTGATAATATGGAATTTAATTCTATTAGGAGGCTAGATCACTTTGATAAATGGGGAAAAACATGGAACATAAAGATATGAAGATCTCATCAGAAATTCTGAATTCTATCATTTTATGTGATTAAAACTAAAATATTTTTGAGATTCCCCTTTGGTTTAAAAATCTTCAAGAAAGAACATGTTTGTAAAGCTGGAAAGCAAAAGGAGAGAGAAATTGATTTTGAAAAAATTGATCTCTAGTACTACTGAACACAAGTGATCAAAAGTACAAAAGTATTATCTTGTTTAAATTAAAATACCAGTCAAAAAAGTAAAATAAACTATTAATGCACACAGGATTTGAATGCCGCCATATCTTTTACAACCTGGGAATATCTATGGTTAAAAGGCCACTACTTCTCATAAAGTATATAAAGAGGTTTTACCTCAGTGACACACAACACACGCACACACACAAACATACTGTATATAAAATCACTCACTGAACTTTACAAAAACAGCAATTACTGCAAGATGTGCTGTAAATATATATATATATATATATATATATATATATATATATATATATATATATATCTCCTGAACATTTTATTGTTTCCACTTATTTATACAAAGAGCAACAGTCAACATTCAACAATCCCAGCCATCCCCAGCAGAAGCAGCAAATGTTTAAGTACATTAAACTTTTAAGCCATTTCAGTTTTTAAACAAATGTATCTGTTCACAATTTGTTATGTGTCCTAGTGATTTTGCCTATGTAATAAAACTATGCAAGGTTGGTTGAAAAGTAGTGGTTGCGCTTTCTGTTCAATTCTCTTGGACATGGACTGTAGGTTTGCCCATTAAGTACCAAAGTTGTGAGATCCAGATCTCAAATACTGTAGGTCTGCATTAGGAATCTTCCAACACCTTGTACAGTATGCCGTGAGAAAGTTGTGAACAGTTTCTGAATAGGAGTGCTATTTTAGGATCCAAAGAGATACATGACTGGTACATTGATTCATTTATTCCTCTCCAGGTGTTGCTAGACCACATCTCCCATCAACACTGACCACTAGCCATGTTGGATGGGGCTGATGGGAGATGGAATCCGACAACATTTGAAGGGTCAGTTTCCCCACCCGTTGTTTTAGAACTGTTAGCGCATTGCTTTGGGAAGTTATGCCTTTAAAATCAGATGGTGACATTAGGTGTGATTCACATAGTACGATTTCTTAAACATTACTTGGATTGTGTATGGAGAACTCACCATGGGCAATTCCATTTGAGTGGCATCCACATGGCAAAAATGGTGTGTTCTTCTGCTTCAACAATGCCTTGCACCAGTTCCAAGTAGGACTGAGCCAAAAGGGGACACCTTTCATTAAAAAGTCTATGATTCTATGAAAGAGGTTGACAATTTGTGCTCATTCAGTGGACAATGCTGACCCAGGGAGTATCGCCTTCAGTCTCAAGTCAGCTTTGTTTGTCCTCAATGCTATCCAATGCTATTTCCAGGCTACATAGTTAATATGATGATGCCCTAGGACTATGTGATCACTGGTCGACTGGGACCAGTATAAGAAAGAAAAAGAAACCCTGAGCATAAACAAGTATAGTGAAGGGCAAAAAATAGGGATAAAATGAAGAAACAAAAGGAAAGGGCTTGACTACTAAAGGGACATTCACAAATACCCGCAAAGTTGTATTTCTGGTCCAATTTTTTTTTAAAAGAAAACATTCAGTGCAGCCTTAATTCAACTACACCTGTTTAGACAAAGGACAAAACTAGCAATCCCAGCCAAACTTCAAGAAAAGGTCTGTGATGGTTCATAAAAGGGTTCCTGGCTGAAGTGAATGTCGCCTCCAGGAGCAGCAAGTCAACAAGAAACAAGTGGAAATTTTTATTTGAAGCTATAAAAAGTGAAAATAAGAAATACTGTAATCTTGCCCATCCATCAGAAGATAATTGTTGTTTTTCCGCTTAGTGGCACAGTATGGCTTTCTAAGGGTCGCTGGAAGAGCTGTAGTTTCTCAAGGACAGCTCTGATTATGAAGGATGGTCCCAATGTCCCAGTAAGATGCTTTAATATCTTTTTCTTCCACTTCACTCTTTCCTTTTCCATGCCATGCTGGCAGCTGTATAAAAGCTTGCACTAATCCCCAGAGCCCCTAAAGAAAGTGAATGAGGCAGAAAGAGGGCAAGGTGAACACTGACACTGGCAGCTGATGTGAATGGAATAAAAGGTCATAGCATGAGCCCTATTTGGGGCAGTGGCAACTGTTCCCTATTTCTTTTGGCTTTGCGGAACCTGAGGTTAAGAGGTGTGAAAAGGCCAGAAGTAGTTGCTTGCTCTCCTTACCCACTGTTCAGTCTGGATTAAGGGAATCTCAAGGTTACATAAACTGGATGTCAGAAAGAAAGACACCTTGATACATAGCTGAAGTTTCTCTAAACAAAATGGAAGCTTCTCTTGTTGTGTTTTTTTTCTAAATGTAGGTGTGAAATGTCCTCCTGCCTGCAATGTGGAGGAGGTGGAGAAAGGCACTCAATCTGCTTCCTAATGCATGTTAAAATGCTTTTAAAATATGGCACCCACTTTATATAGTTTTCATAGCTCAGAAGAAATAAGAAACACCAAGTTGAAGCAAGATTTGTGCTTCACTCAAAGGATGTTCCTATCAACAAGGGACAGGCAACCATTGTTGATTCCCCCTGATTTGGAGCCCCCCCCCCCAAAAAAAAATAGCGTGGGACAGCAGGGGGAGGGGGAATTGGCAAAAAAAATGCTTCCTGTATCTGCCAGTGGTATCGTTCCATTGGCTCAAAAGCCTTCCACGGATGAAGGAGCTTTTGCATCCACAGAAACCAAAGACTGGATCCATCCCACTGAGATTTATATAGCAGTGCTAACTAAATTGTGTTTAGTAGTGCTGAGAGTGGGTCACTTTTTGGTACTTCCACTTGTGGTGAGTTGCTTTGTTCAGCGGGAAAGTGGTATATAAAGTTTGAAATAAATGATCAAACTGGGCATACAACAGGACAGTTGGCTGCAGAGGTCAAAGTCTTTGTTGTTACTCTACCATCACACTTTGCATGCATAAGAGGAGATGGCCAACTAAGAAATCTCCCATTACAGGGGATCAAAACCTTGCATATGTGCCTGCTCAAAGTAGGCATTTCCCCACTGATTTCCTCCTTTCACATATGGCAAAATAGCATCCTTCAAGCAGGCACAACTGAAAGCACTGGATGGGATACTGAAAGACTGTAATCCATCAGCAGACACGTCTGAGAGGGTTTTTAAATGTTGAAGAAATCAAAGTGCTACACACAGCCACAACGTTCATTTGGTGTATTTGAATGGTTACCATATGCAATGCTACAAAGTCAACATCAATCTATAAGCAGAACAAAAGTGCAATCTATTCTTAGGAAGTGATTTATTACATGTGAAATAACTTTTATCTGCAATGCTGTCCTGGATATGTTCTATGTAAAATTATCAACCCTTCTTCTAGTGACAATGATGCTGGTGGTGTAACCAAAATGGTGGTGTAACCAAAATGACCAAATCTGGTAGCTCATTACTGTTATTACAGTACTGTGATTACAGTACTGTGATTTAGTGGGAATGTTAATGTATCAGAACATGCTCTGGCTTCTTCTTTCTTTCTTTCTTTCTTTCTTTCTTTCTTAAGAGAAAGATGTTGATCCTGATAGAAAAATCCTACACATTTTACAGGTTAGTCAATATAAATTCATTAACTTCATGTCATGGCTACAATATAGTCTGCCCTAACCCTGCCGAACAGATAGTATAGCATTAATCAAACGTATGCAGGACCAAATGCACATAAAACAAATTTACTCTTGCCTTCAGCTAACCAAATGGATGCTACTTAGCCTCAACTTGTAATCTGTTCTGGAACAGCTGGTGCAGCTGGTACTGCAGCCAGCTAACCAATTACTTACCCTAGGTGACTAGCTGTTTACAAGCCTGTGCTGGGCAATTTCTGCTCTCAAATATTGGCTGAAGCCAAATTTCAGGTGAATTTGGACATTCCTTATTGTGTGGAACATCCAATACATTCTAAGAGAAGCACATAGTAATAAAACTAGATAAATTTCTCAGGAGGCATTCTACATTTCTTTAACTTTCCACACAATTTGGCCTACTGAGTATATTGAAATTTAAGGGAGAACTTTATTTCTGCTGATGCTAAACATCTGAGTTATTTTGAGGACGCACAAAGGGTTAGGGTTAGGGTTAGGGTTAGGGTTAGCCAATTCTATGAAGACTTACAACACCTTCTAGAAGTGACACCAAAGAAGGATGTTCTCTCATTATAGGGGATTGGAATGCTAAAGCAGGGAGTCAAGAGATAAAAGGAACAACTGGCAAGTTTGGCCTTGGAGTTCAAAACAAAGCAGGGCAAAGGCTAATAGAGTTCTGTCAAGAGAACAAGCTGGTCATCACAAGCACTCTTTTCCAACAACACAATAGACAACTCTACACATGGACATCACCAGATGGGCAGCATCAAAATCAGATTGATTATATTCTCTGCAGCCAAAGATGGAGAAGCTCTATACAGTCAGCAAAAACAAACCTGGAGCTGAGTGTGCCTCAGATAATCAGCTTCTTATAGCAAAATTCCAGCTTAAACTGAAGAAAGTAGGAAAAATCACTGGGCCAGTAAAACACAATCTAAATCAAATCCCTTATGAATACACAGTCGAAGTGAGGAATAGGTTTAAGGATTTAGATTTGGTGGACAGGGTGTCTGAAGAACTATGGATGGAGGCTTGTAACATTATACAGGAGGCAGCAACGAAAACCATCCCAATGAAAAGGAAATGCAAGAAAGCAAAGTGGCTGTCCAATGAGGCCTTACAAATAGCGGAGGAGAGGAGGCAAGCAAAATGCAGGGGAAATAGTGAAAGATACAGGAAATTGAATGCAGATTTCAAAAAAAAAAAATAGCAAGGAGAGATAAGAGGGTCTTCTTAAATGAGCAATGCAAAGAAATAGAGGAAAACAATAGAATGGGGAAAACCAGAGATCTGTTCAAGAAAATTGGAGATATGAAAGGAACATTTCGTACAAAGATTACCATAATCAAGGACAAAAGTGGTAAGGACCTAACAGAAGCAGAAGACATCAAGAAGAGGTGGCAAGAATACACAGAGGAATTATACCAGAAAGATATGGAGGTCTCGTACACCCCAGGTAGTGTGGTTGCTGACCTTGAGCCAGACATCTTGGAGAGTGAAGTCAAATGGGCCTTAGAAAGCACTGCTAATAACAAGGCCAGTGGAAGTGATGATATTCCAGCTGAACTATTTAAAATTTTAAAAGATGATGCTGTTAAGGTGCTACACCCAATATGCCAGCAAGTTTGGAAAACTCAGCAATGGCCAGAGGATTGGAGAAGATCAGTCTACATCCCAATCCCAAAGGGCAGTGCCAAAGAATGCTCCAACTACCGCACAATTGCGCTCATTTCACACGCTAGCAAGGTTATGCTTAAAATTCTACAAGGCAGGCTTAAGCAGTATATGGACCAAGAACTCCCAGAAGTGCAAGCTGGATTTCGAAGGGGCAGAGGAACTAGAGACCAAATTGCAAACATGCGCTGGATTATGGAGAAAGCTAGAGAGTTCCAGAAAAACATCTACTTCTGCTTCATTTACTATGCAAAAGCATTTGACAGTTGACCACAGCAAACTATGGCATGTTCTTAAAGAAATGGGAGTGCCCGATCACCTCATCTGTCTCCTGAGAAATCTATATATGGGACAAGAAGCTACAGTTAGAACTGGATATGGAACAACTGATTGGATCAAAATTGGGAAAGGAGTACGACAAGACTGTATATTGTCTCCCTGCTTATTTAACTTATATGCAGAATTTTTCATGCGAAAGGCTGGACTGGATGAATCCCGAGCCAGAATTAAGATTGCCGAAAGAAATATCAACAACCTCAGCTATGCTGATGACACAACCTTGATGGCAGAAAGTGAGGAGGAATTAAAGAACCTTTTAATGAGGGCAAAAGAGGAAAATGTAAAATACGGTCTGAAGCTCAACATCAAAAAAACCAAGATCATGGCCACTGGTCCCATCACCTCTTGGCAAATAGAAGGGGAAGAAATGGAGGCAGTGAGAGATTTTACTTTCTTGGGTTCAGTGATCACTGCAGATAGTGACAGCAGTCACAAAATTAAAAGACGCCTGTTTCTTGGGAGAAAAAGCAGAGACATCACCTTGCCGACAAAGGTCCGTATAGTTAAAGCTATGGTTTTCCCAGTTGTGATGTATGGAAGTGAGAGCTGGACCACAAAGAAGGCTGATCGCCGAAGAATTGATGCTTTTGAATTTTGGTGCTGGAGGAGACTCTTGAGAGTCCCATGGACTGCAAGAAGATCAAACCTATCCATTCTGAAGGAAATCAGCCCTGAGTGCTCACTGGAAGGACAGATCCTGAAGCTGAGGCTCCAGTACTTTGGCCACCTCATGAGAAGAGAAGACTCCCTGGAAAAGACCCTGATGTTGGGAAAGATGGAGGGTACAAGGAGAAGGGGACAACGGAGGACGAGATGGTTGGACAGTGTTCTCAAAGCTACCAACATGAGTCTGACCAAACTGTGGGAGGCAGTGGAAGACAGGAGGTGCCTGGCGTGCTCTGGTCCAAGGGGTCATGAAGTGTCGGACACAAATAAATGACTAAACAACAACAACAACAACAACAACAACAACAACAACAACAAGCAAACTTTCTCAAAGGGCTTCTGCATTTCCTTAGGAGCACTCTGTTTAATAGTAGACGAATAAATGTTTTAAAATGTATCAAAATGGTAACCATATGCAATGTTACATAGTCAACAACAATCCACAGGCAGAACTAAAGTGCAATCTATTATTGGGAAGTGATTTCTTACATGTGAAATAACTATTTCTCCAGTGCTGTTTTGGACTCCTTGTGTATAATAGTAGCAGACCTTTTCCCATTGACATCTATTATCCTGAAAGTATAACCCAATTTGCCATATATTTGTTTATTATTCTATGACAATGACTTTAATTAGTGGGGCTAAGTGTAAGGGTACATGTCTACTTTTTGTGGAGGAAGATCAGAGGAGTCAAAAACTATTCACAAGAGAAGTCTTAGCCAGATGCAGCTTTATTTATTTCTTCCGTGTAAGTGAATTGTTGTCCATTACTGCCAGAAAAGGTTAAGGGCAACATTTGGGGGCAATACTGAAGTGGAAGAGCACCCACACGACCCAGGTGCCAAGTGGCTAACCTCCATGGTTGCCAGGTCTCAAAGAGTTTGACCTAAAGTTTGAGGGTTTAATCCCCTTCTCCGGGGGGGGGGGAGTAAAATCTTAGGGTGAAAGTTAAGAGCAAATGATTAATATTTTCTGCTTGGTTTGATAACTTTTGCTATGTGCTCCACCAGCACACCCATCAGATGCTACACTTAGGCACCACACACGGCAAGGATCTTCCCCAGACATGCCAAGTGCGAGCTTCTGCCTTAATCAGGGACCATTAAGCTTTTCTACCAAGCCTCATGCAAGGTCTGCCCCCTAAATCTGATAGTCTAAGCCTCAAGATACCTGACAATTGCAACAAAGGAGACCAAAGGAGACCTGTTGGAGGGCCCATCAAATATGCAGAACCTCCCTCTGTACACACACTGATCATCATAATGACAAACATTTTGTTAGTCATAGATAAAAAAATATGGTAATTGCTTATGGAGATGTTGCTACACAATGTGTAGCAATATGGTTTCATTAAGTTCTTGGTTATCACAGTTTATCAAAACTCATGTTTTCAGCAAATCATGTTTAGCTTTGCCCTTTTATCAGTTCTGGGAAACTCCTGGGATGATTCCCCCCCCCACACACATAAACATACTCCACCCCTGCTCCTTGATCCTTCCATCTTGCTCAGTTCATTTTTGTTTGTTTTCATCTTCCTTTGCAAAGTTTTAAAGCAGCCCCATGCTGTCTATATGGCTGTTTATAGATTATATTTCTAGCTGACGGCTGTGCTTCTAATGTAATTTCTATAACTTTCCACTTGTTTAGCGGTTTCCCTTTCAGATGAATGTCTTAATCCCCCAAGTGCATTGTTTTCCAAAAAATATGTTGTGGTTTATATTGGCACTCTATGCACTGTTCTGTTTTAAACTGTG
Organism: Zootoca vivipara; assembly: GCF_963506605.1. Lineage (NCBI taxonomy): Eukaryota > Metazoa > Chordata > Lepidosauria > Squamata > Lacertidae > Zootoca > Zootoca vivipara. The sequence continues at coordinate 83,581,013 of NC_083280.1, forward strand.
ATTCATGTGGAGTTTTGCCTGCGAGGGTTGAAATATTACGAGGATTGAAACTTTCATCTTATTTCAAGGTTTGTTTTGCCTTCAGAAAAGGGCTGAACCCAAAGAAATCCAAGCAATACTGAAATCCAAGAAAATTTAATTCTTCCACAATCATTAGCCTGGTTATTTAGTTCCATATGCATCCTTAAATGATTATAGTCATATTAATAACTGCATATGCATTAGCTTCAGATAGCAGCACATTAGCCCAAAGTTTAGCTATGAAGCAAGTTCCCTAATAAACATGAAAGCTGTCCAACAGAAGAAAATGCCGTCATTGGGAGTGTTGTTTGGATGTTGGACACATTCAGAAAAGGGTCTTGTGGGCAGGAAGTCACAGAGGCCAGCAATGCAGAGCAAACTTTGGGCAGATGACTATATACATAAACAAAACTAAATAATTTTATTCCGCAATGCCATTGCATTAGAATGCATCTGACTCAAGGGGTTAAATGAAAGCAGTAATGAATTATTAGCTTGGGGGGTATTACATTTTGTTGTACGTTTTGTTGTAGCTGTTAAGACAAATAATTCTTCAAGGGAAAAGGCTCACATTTTGAATGTTTCTCAAAGAATAAAAGAAAATGAAGTTTTGCGACATTTACATATATGAACATTTGATTTGTTAAGATATTAAGTCTGTTTTCTCATGATACTGTAATATTTTAAAAAAGTAAGGTCATTTAAGATTTTGTTTTGCTGTTCTACCTCAATCAATTTAGGAACTTGGCATCCTTATGTTCAGAAAACACAAGGGAATGTTGAAATATACAGATTCTTCTTTGCTTATGTGGAATGTGTCAACTAGCTTATTAATATTTACACATTCATAGGTCTGACATCTGTCAGCATTGAACATTATTTTGTTTTTAATGAGATAATTGATAGATTTATCATTCTGTCCTCAAAACAGCAGGGACAAATTCTTGGGAGGCATTAAAAAAAAAAGTCTTTGAAAAGTTGAGGCAGATTGTAAAGTAGCGGGATTCCCCTTGTTTCTGAAAAGGTTGTATTTGTAGTCTGAGAATACTCTAAGAACATAAGACTATCCTTATGTTCTGTTGGATCAGACCATAGACCCATCTCGTCTAGCATCCTGTTCTCACAGTGGCCAACCAGCTATCTGTTGGGAACCCACAAATAGGACCTGAAACAGTGACCAATATACAGAGGCACACTGCCTCTAATTCTGGAGATATCACACAATCATCATGGCTAATAGCCACGGGTAGCCTTATCCTCCATGAATTGATTTATCCCCCATTGTAAGGCCATCCAAGTTGCTGGCCATTGCTACATTTAATGATTGATTCTAGTAGTGCAGAACAACATTACTGACCTGCTTAAGGCACGATCCATGATTCAGCAAATAGTTTTTAAAATATACAAACGCTATCAGCTATTTCTGGTTTATGTGAATTTAATGTAAAATAGCAAAGAGAAGGTTCCAAAATTTCCCCCTGATATAGTAAATGGTTTGAAATGAATTATAATGAAATGAACTATAGTTGAAATGAACAATTTTGCACTATGCATTTCCCCAAGGGATAAGAAATTAATTTAAGAGGAGACTTTCCCTTGGAAGGTGGGGATACTAGAGTCTTGTGGTGCCTTGTTTATTTACAGCTATATCTGGTCCATGGGGTCACGAAGAGTCGGATACGACCAAATGACTAAACAACAAATGCTGAGCAGGAGGTGGGGATGGAGTAGAGATATATTCAAAACCAGGAAAACAGTGCTCATTTCAAAAATAGCCGGCCGTAATTTCCTAATACAGTGGTACCTCGACATACGAATGCCTCGATTTCCGAAGGTTTTGACTTACGAAGTCGGCAAACCCGGAAGTCTTTTCTCCGCGTGCGCGGTCTGCGCCTGCGCAAAACCGCGCTTCGCACATGCGCACAATGGGCACTTCGACAACCGAAGGTTTCGACTTACGAAGAGCGCCGCAGAATGAATCGCCTTCGTAAGTCGAGGCACCACTGTAGCTCCTTGAGACTCCTTGCTAGATACCTACAAAACTCAAACTTTTGCCTGCTGCACTGGTTACATTCCTAAAGACAACTCTTTATCTCCAGTCCCACCTAAACATGGCGGTGAGGAGTTTGGTACCTTAAAAAGGTAAGAGCCATAAATGCTAATTTATGCAAATTTTATTCCATCCTTCAGTGACCATTAATCAGCTATTAACTGATTAACTGATAAAAGGTTGTCCTCTCATTTGATAGGCGTAACAACATACAGGAATTGGGAATATTTACCATGAAAGAAGACAACTTGCAGTTGGATTCAGGTACTTGAGAAAAACTAGTAAACAAGCTTATTTTGGTTGAGCTTTTGTGGGTAGAGCCATCAGGCCACTGAGGGCCAGTGAAGATGATGAATGCACAAACACTGGTCTGCAAGCTGTGAGTAAACATATCCACAGATTTCATACATTCATCAATCCAATTAAATTAATGAGATTCAGTCACTAGGGGTCAATAAACTTATGGATGTAGATCAGACAAGGTACACCAAAGCTTAGAAGCCTACTGCTCACTTTTCACAACACGACAGGGTGCTACAGACGTGTGCTTCTCCATGTATACCTAATGTGTGGAGGTCAAAGTGGAAACAAATCTGGTGATCAATTAGCACAACACGACAGGGTCACATGGAAATCTGCCTCCACATTAATACTAAAGCCATTGTTTACTCCTTATCCAGAGCACTCCCACTGTGGGTTTGGAAAGAGGTGTATGCAAGACATTAGTGACAACCCACCTGCATCCTGAGTAGTCACCTCACTTTACCTGATTGTAGGGCTGACACTGGATGGACCAGCCTTGCACATTGAAAATACAATCAGTGCTTTCTATAGTGCTTTTAATATGCTCATTTGATATTATGGAATTTTATCTCTTGTGTAACGCAAGTCCAGTAATTAAATGTTTACTCAGTCTATAATTCAGCATTCACAGTTAGGCTAACTGAACAAAATTGGAAGTGATTTCCAGTACACAGTCCAAGGCTCCAGTTCTGGATATGAAAACAAAACCAGGGTCCTAGGCTAAATTCTCCCTTCCAGGCCTTCAAACATTTGCACATGTCCAATTACTATACCATTTGTAACAGCCACATCATTTCTCAATAACAGTTTAGACCCTGAGCTTAGAGAAGGATTTATGGCACTCAATCAAAAGGAGTGTTTATTGTTCATGAGCAACTAATGTGTTTCTGCTATTCACACTTTCTTTTTGGCAAGAGAAAAGTACTTTGTACTAAATATACAATTAGGATAACATGTTTTGCTAGCTTGTAGTAAGTCACGTAGCATGAAGAATCCCAAGGTATCTAAAGCAATCCATTATACACCCCCCCTTTAAGAATATGGGCCACCTAGAAACACATTCTAAGAAAGAAATGGTATTTACCCATATAAGACTGAGAGAGCATAAGAATGATATTGTTGAAGCAAACCAAGCTCATTCAAGTACAGCACTGTTTCCAAGAGTAGACAACTAGTTTTGACCCACTGGAAAGCCGACTCATGTCATGGGGCACAATTTTATTTATTTACATGTCCGATTTCTGCTTTAACAGTGAAGCCTCAATTCACTCCCTCCCCAGTTCAGTTACATTTGCTACCAGATGAATTCAGGAAATCATAGTTCCTGCCAGTCACACTGACTGGTAAATCCATCCTGGCTCAGAGCACTGGATCCAGGGCTGGTGGGAGCAGGTGGCCAGCCAGGTGAAACACTGGCCAAGGACCCAGGAGATCAAGGGGCTCCTCACTCTAGGTAAGGGGTATGTGTGGGTGTGGGTGTGACACAGAGGAGAGAATGCAAGAGATATGAGCCTTAAGAATGGAAGGGAACTATTCCTGGGTTTGTCAAGCACACAGCGTACTGCTACTGCCTTTCCTCTATTCTTTGCATCTCCATTGTCTGGTTACCTTCCTTGTCCCCTTCTTTTTTCTCTATCCTCAGCTTCCCTTCTTCCCTTAAACTCATTTCCCTCCATCTGTTCACTTTCTCCTCCCCCCACCCCCATTTCCATTTGTCTCTTCCTTCCTTTTTTATAATTACATTACTTCTATATCTTCCATTGTATAAATCAGAGGGGCTTGCTCCCTTTCATGTTTGTGGGCCCTCTTTATTTAGCAAGGGGTTATTTTATCCAGACATCAGGTGTGTGGGTATGGGTGATGCTTAAACTCCACTCACTATCTTACATGTTTGCTTCTAATTGCCTCAGTAAGCAGCCAGTTAAAAAAGGAATATAGAGAACATTGGGGGGGGGGACACAACCCCTGGACAAAACAGCTTTTTAACACATTTCCCCCTTTGGCCTCTTCCAGTTTCTGAGCAACTTCAAATCACCTGTTTAAGGTTTGATTTTGGATCCCCCTGAGAGGCTTCTGGTCCTTTCAATACATTTGTTTGGTGATATTTTTTTTCTTTTTTAATTACTATAGTGCAGTCTTAATTATTCTAAATGCTTTGAGTAGCTCTCTCCGCCACTAAGCAATAGAATAAATGGGATAAAAATTTGGAAGGCTGGGGATAGGAAAGTGATTTATAGAGTTTTCAAAGAATTGTAGAGTTGTAAGGGACCCCGGGGATCATCTAGTCCAGGGGTCAGCAACCTTTTTCAGCAGGGGGCCGGTTCAGTGTCCCTCAGACCATGTGGTGGGCCAGACTATTTGGGGGGGGGGGTGGACGCATTCCTGTGCCCCACAAATAACTCAGGGATGCATTTTAAATAAAAGGATACATTCTACCCATGTAAAAACATGCTGATTCATGGGCTGTCCATGGGCCGGATTGAGAAGGCGATTGGGCCGCATCTGGCCCCCGGGCCTTCGGCTGCCTACCCCTGATCTAGTCCAACCACCTGCAATGCAGGAATATGCAGCTGTACCATAAGGGGATCGAACCTGCAACCTTTGCATTATCACCACCACACTCTAACCAACTGAGCTAGGCTTTGTGGAAACAAAGTTAACTTTGGCTAACTTTGTTTGGCTTGGCCGCAAAGAGGCCCTCAAATTGGGGCCCAGAAGAAAGGTTTTCATGTTGTTTGGATAGATCAAGGCTGGGCATTACCCTTCTCCCTCCCCCCGTCACCTGGACAACACCTAGAGAAATGTTTATAAAGTTATAAATTGAATTACTATCACAATTGGTCTGTGGCTGATAGAAAGGGGGCGGTGGGGACTGAAGCACATAGAAGATGAAGCCAGACATGCTTGCAATCAGTGGCATAGGAAGCATCTGGGAACCACCCAGCAGAGTTTGTGGAAATCTTGGAAATGGGAATACTTAGCCAAGTTCTAAAACTTAACATAGGACATCACCGGGGGCAGGAAGCTCAGAATACACTTTGATCCAAAACTGGTACAGACACCCAGACCACTACCAACATGTTGGTAAAATTCTGCCTGCAAATAAATAAAGTTGTGCCCTAGGTGTACTCCAAGACTTTAGCAGCTCCGTTACAATGCAACAGTTTTCAGGATTGTGGAGTTTGCCATCTTTCCTCTGCTGATGGTTTAACAGTTTCCATTGGGGTTATTATTTGCTGAAAGGAGATTCTGTATTTATTTAGCCTTTGCTATTTAAGACTGCTCTACATATTAGATAGATATTGTATAATTCCATTTTAATTGTAAGTTCCATTTTGCAATAAGTGGTGAATAAATTTAAGAAGCGGATGAGGAAGTGCTAGTTCCCACCCCTTTCTTGCAGATCATAAACTCTTAATTTTCCTGTGATTCTGTTTGACTGAAACATAAAGGTTAAATCAGTACTAATGGGCCAATATAGATCTATCTGGAAAAGAAATGCTAATTAGATCCATATTGACTATGAGTGCTTTGCTGAGTGAAAGCCATTAAGAGCAATGCTAAAGGGCAAGAGTTGCATGCACCAAATTGAGAACACTTAGCTACTGCATGCAAGATACTCAGCGTGCCTGTGTGATCTGATAATCAATTTTGTTGCACACAACAGTCACAATGAAGGGTTTTTTTGGGGGGGGGGTAGGATGCAGGGAGTAGTTTGAAAACGTATCTCCCATCCTTCCATTGTCAAACAGCATTGAAGGTGATATTTTCATACATACACATAATAGCAATATTCAGGTGAAAATAGTAAAGCCAGAGACAACTGCAGCAGTTTTCATTGTGTGCAATACAAAACCTAAAGACATATATACCAAGTATTCGGTCAATGACTTTTCAGTCTCTATGGGAAAAGGCACTTGGGACCCAAATGAGCAATAGTTTTGTGTACGGTACTCGTAGTTTTGGATCCTACAAGTTCTAGTAAATTTCACATACACCTCCAAAATAGTCCAAATGGCTTCCCCATGTATTTTAGGTGGCAATGGAAAGACAGTTCATCACTGCAGCCAATAGATCAAAGTGGCAGCCACAAACCACTCAGCTTAGTAATAGCTCACTAACCTCCTCTGAGCTGGCAGTAATACACTGGCTTACATCCTTCATTCCAGTTGGGACTTACATTGTCTGCAACAAGTGGTAAGAACCTTGAGTTGGCTGCCGTGTTGCCTTATTTGCTCTGGTCACTACCAGGGCAGCATTAGCTAGGCAATAGAGGAGATCAATGGTGGGTAATGGAAAAGGGGGGGGGTCGCATAGGGCTGTGCTGTATGGCTCATTCCACTCTGAGACAGCTACTAGGCACCACCACCATCCCTTCTGTCCCTTGGTTGGCCCAGCCTCTGCCCTTATAAGCTCAAGGTCTAACTAGTCTTCCCAGTCCAATGGCTGCTGCCACACATCAACCAGATGAACAGCTGTGCTCATTTAGGTTTAAAACAAGAGAATGTTAAGGAGGGTAAATAATCACACTAGAGGCAGGGTGGTCAAACTGAAGAACCAAGCCAAACGTGAATTCATCAGGGAATGTGAAGCACTATAGTTTCCTTCCACCACTTGATAATCTGCAGCAGCAGCAGCAGCAGGGTTATCCTAATGCATCAGAGATCCTGTCAACTCAGGGAGGTGATGACTGTGGTAAGAGGGTAGGAACTGAAGCAATGAGTTGGTGCTGATCTAGAACAGAAAAGATTCAGGAAGTTGTGCAGGACTACAGCTCCTGACCCAAGGGATTGTTGGCATGAGATCAGTACCACATCTTGCAATTCTGCTGTTAAAGTAGGCAGCGAGTTACCTAAGTACCAGCCAGGAACAACTGTCAGGGTTTATAGACTAGCCAAGGGTGTGTGTCTACATGGTTCCATCTCCCACTCCCACTCACCCTGCCCCACACAGGTGCTGCATCTGACTCTTTTCAAATGTCCATATCTTGCTTTGTAGTCTTGGGGTCATTTTAGGAAGGGAATGCCAGAGTAGTGGTGACTTGATTGGGAAATGTTTTCCAAGGACTCTTTTGAAGGCCCTACTTAGAAAGGACTAGGGAGATGGTCTGGCTCCTCCTCTGAACGAGAGAGCTCAGTCTCTGAAGATTCTTGGACAAGGCCATAACAGGACTATAATACATCCTGGCCAGCTGCATCAGTGTTATCCAAGATACTGAGTGTCACCCTCATATCTGTGCTGGGAATCTGCACAGGGAAGTCTGTGCTGGAGCTGACAGACTTCCTTGATTGAGAACCATAGTGCATATCAATAGAGACAGAGGTCAAACATAGAATGTTGCTATCACAGTAAGTCCTGCAGAGTATAAGTAGTTCATCGCTTTTGGCTTTGTGGACTGTGGTAGTCATTTAGGGCCAACATTACTATTAGGAAATTTCTTCTACTCTGTAATGATAGCTAGCTTTTTGCTTGTGCATAAAATTGCACTCAATCCCTCAACCTTCGCTCATATAATGCTATCTCCATTTAAGTAATACATCTTCAGTGCAGTTCACTTCATTGATGTATTACAGTAACATGTCATTAGTGCAACAGCACTACAAGGTGCTTTGATGATGTATTAATAGAATACATCATCAGAATGAGTCACTCTGTTGATGTATAACTTAAAAGATGGTACTATCTAGGGTAATGTGCACATTTAATTTATCAGAAAAACATTAGGATCCAAGATCAAAGACACCCTTTAAGGATAATCAGTGGGTTGGAAAAGCCTGAGATTCCTATGGATTAAGATTTGGGATTGCTATGGTTTTATTTAAGGAATTATTTCAAAATGTATTAAGCATGGAGTGATTTTTTTTAAAAAAAGGAAACAACCCAACAGCAATCAAGTCAAACAAACACCACTGCCAGACCAGGCTCATAGTAATTATCCTTCATTTTTTTGTTCTTTAGTGTCCAGGGCAGAGCCTATAAACCCTTCACTGGCCATACAGTGCAATAGGTTGTTTGTTTCTTTACATTTAGAACCTGTCATTTCCTTGATGTCTCAGGGCAGATCACCACCACAATGAAGCAGAATATATTTAGGGTAGGGTTTAATGGCTGCCACCTAAGCATACTTACCCATTAAAGTCTTATTTAACTCAGTGGCAACTTAATAGGACTTGCTTCTGGGGAAACACACACAGAGCTGTGCTATATATCATGCTTAATTTATTGCTAGACTGTGCCTATTATGGATTTAAAAAGAAACAAAAAAGAGATGGTGCTGATTGAGAGAGATAATTTTATTTATTAAGCCACCTCTGTTATCATTCCATTCTTTGTCATTGTAACTGTTTGATCTTCTGTTTGGCTGTATTTGAATCAAATACATTTTAATAAAAATGGGAAAGAAACCAGTTCTTTTTTTTTTTTAAGTACTCTTGCCCACATAAAAAGGTCTTATGTTGCCTCCAGAAGATGGCCTTATTGTTCTAGCGTGGGTGGTATGCTCAAAATAACATTACCAATTAACTTTAGAGATCTGTAATCAACTAGAATAGCTAGTATAATCTATCTTGATTATATCATCTCTTCCCAATAGAATAAATGTGAACACCAAGTAATACAAAACAAAGAGTTTCTGTAACCCACAAACCCATTGCCTGATGTACATATTTTTAAATTGCTGGTAAGAACAGAGATATTTAACTCACCTATCCTATGCACAGTTGCCATTGGAAAAATAAACAACAGCTGGATGTGCAAACCGTTACACAACCTAGCTGGAGGTTTAAGAACTAATGTGTTTCCATATGTAATATTACACAAAGCAACAAATAACACAAATTTAGATGCCGTTTCCAGTGCCCAGTGTTTCTGCAGATATCTAAGACCATAAGGCAGAAAAATGTGAAACTCCTTTGAAATAAAGAAAGGTTTTCCATATCCCTGATGATCATGAATTATTGGAGAAATTATTTCCTTTGCCAGTAGTCTTAAAGGCCGGAGAAATTTATTTGGCCCCAAAAAAAACATGTGTCTGGTGGGTTGTGTTTAACATAATATTTCAATTCATTCCCACCTTCGTTTGCCTGCTTTTCGTTGCAGAATATGCACAAGTCTGTAAGCGTTTCAGATAAAGATGTCGGATGATGTTGGACATCACTTTGAAACAGATGGTCTTTTTGTTGACATTGGCCTATATTTGTAAAACTTGAAGAGCTGTGAATCTTCTGTAACATGAACTCTGGTATCTTGAATCATTTGGAATTACAGCATGTAGGCCATTACACAGCATGAAGGATTTCAAAGTCTTTCAGTTTGCTGTCTTAAGTCATTTACAAGTGGCAATTGCGACATTGTTCCATTTTTGTGGGCTGAATTCCTTGACAGTTTCGGGTGAGGAGTGATTATCAGTGTAGAGAATTGCCTCCATATTCAGACTATCCATTTTTTACAAGCATCTTCAGTTACCCAAGACAAACTTCTTTTTTAACTACTTATTTTGTTGAAAACCCTTATAATTTGGTTATCATCATAAAGGACACTTAGAATGTGTTTCTTATAACGTTCCAGAGAGTGCTATTTCAATAATCTGTATATTATTATTATTAAAAACATATTGAATTTGTAAACAAGGTTTGTGTTCTAGTACCAAAGATACTTAAGAAGCACATTTTCAAAAATCCCATTAGGGGACTGGTGTTTCAAACTTTGCTCACCAAATGATAATTTTCAACATAAAAATCACCCCGTCTCTCCTGTATTATGTGAGAAGTCTCTGTTGAAGAGATTCTATGGGAAGTACTCATTGCAATTGCATGTAGGGTCTTCCTTAGGCTCAAAGTCCTGCTCATAGCTCAGTCTGCCGATACTCTTTGACCCAGCTTGTTTGTGCTCTCTACAAATGAGTTGCTTCTTTTCAATGGTATGGGTCAGGGGTGGTCAATTTTGATATCCTTTTGATCTAGCAGTCGCACAAGTTTGCAATCAAGAAAAAAACCTGTTTCACTTTTTTAAAAAAGTATATGTTCACAACTTGTAGGAATCAGAGATGTTGCCCACTTTAAATCAGGGGTGGTTAATTCCCATCCAGCAAGACCAAAGGCTAGATATGACAAAAATTGTAGTTCAGCAACATCTGGGCAGCCAGAGTTTAGTCAAGTCTCCTTTAAATGTTATATATCTTGTTAAAGTCTTTGTACGGAACACAAATGCAATGTCTGTGTGTGTGTGTGTGTGTGTGTGTGTGTGTGTGTGTGTGTGGTGTGTGTTTGTAGATGCCACAGCTCTCAAATGGGAAGAACAAGGGGTGCCTCAGAGATCCTGCGCCAAACCCCAAAGAAACTAACTACTGGCTGAATTGGGGCAGCCCACAGCTGCCCTTCATAATCATGGCTGTCCAAAATGTCTTGTCAGGGGCCCCTACAAATTTTCTGCAAACGAAATAATCGGGTGGCTGTTCCCCATTGCTGCTGGGTAAGGAACAGAGGAGGACTCTGAGTGAAGCAAACCCCACTCACTCCAAATCTGAGCCTGTTCGAGAACATAAGATTACAACCTCCTCCCACCCGCTATTTCCTGAGAAATGTTGTCCTTACAGATGTTGGCCATGTGGGAATGTTCAGGAATGTGGATGAGGAGATATTGTTTAATATATCCTATCCCCGCTTGCGCTAGCAAGCACAAAACTTTAGCAGAGTAAAACATTCCCCTTTTGCAAAATACACAGCAGAAGAACGTTTGCGCAGGCTTGATTTAAGCCACTAAAATAAAGTGTATTTTCCTGGTATTTCCCCTTTTTCCCTCTTAAAAGAAAAGACACAACACAATGCTCTTAAAAGTATAAAAGATGTTTACTTACAAGCATCTCGAGGTACAGCACACTCAAGAGGTAGACTTGCTTAGTTAAAAGGTAATATATACATTGTGAAGTTCACTTATAAGAAGTGAGACTCCATCTCATCTCTCTCTCTAGGCTGGAGGCCTTGAGGGAGAGACTCACTAAGATGTGTGTAGTCCAAGAGGTCTGGTCCAAGAGAGAGAAAATGGCTGTTTCCTTCAGGATTTATCTGCCACTTCCTCAACTCATTTGCATGTGAAGGAAGAGGAAACTACGCTTAGTCATATCCTCCTCCTCAGTCCTCCAAGTGGACTATCTAGGGATTGTTGTGACTTGACTGCACTTAACCCTTTGCATCCCACAAACCCCTTCTCAGGCAATTCACAACATACACAAAAACATACATAAATAACTTTAATCAACCACCCAAGAGTCCCAGCTTGCCACGAAGATCCTGGAACTTCTCTCTTGGCAGGGGCTTTGTTAGGACATCTGCAGTCATCTGGTCAGTGTTGCAGTAACACATTTCAACAAGTCCATCCTCGATCACCTGGCGTATGTAGTGGTACCTGACCCCAATGTGTTTGGTGCGTGCAAGGAACTTTTCACTTTGTGTCAGCTTCATACTGCTCTGATTGTCCTCCATCAAGCTGACAGGTCCCGTTCTTGGCACGCCAAAGTCCTTCAGGAGCTGATCCAGCCAGGGGATCTCTCTGCAAGCTTCCGAAGCCGCAATGTACTCAGATTCTGTGGACGATAAAGCTACACATTTCTGTTTATAGCTGCCCCATGCAATAGCTCCGTCCCCATACATAAAAACATAGCCACTTGTGGATTTATAATCCTTATTGTCCCCAGCCCAATCCGCATCAGTGTACCCAAGCAGTTTAGGGTCTCTGACAGCTGGCAGTTTTAATTTACAGTCCATGGTTCCCTTTAGATAACGAACAACCCTCTTAACTCCAGCCCAATCATGCTCAGTGGGACAACTTACTTTCCTACTTAGGATCCCCACTGCACTTGCCAGGTCAGGTCTGCATGTGGTAACCAAATACAAAAGTTTGCCGACCGCTGACCTGTATTGCGTGTTGTTTGGCAGCAACTTCGAACCTTGTTGATTCTTCAAGAAGTCTGTGGCCATCGGTGTCGCAACTGGGTGTGCGTCCTGCATCTGCATGCTTTCAATCAGTTCAGTTATCTTTTGCCTTTGGCTGAGTAAGAACGATCCATCCTCTTCTCTCTCAACTTGAATTCCCAAGTAGTATTTCACTTTTCCAAGTTCCTTGACCTCTACTTCCCTGTTGAGGTGTTTGACTATGTCTTTATAGTCTTTCTCATTTGACGTAGAAATTAAAAGGTCGTCAACAAAGGCTAAAATGTACGAAAACTGTCCATTCCTTTGTTTGGTGTACAAGCACTTATCAGCAGTCCCTTGCTTGTACCCAAGCTGCACCAGCATCTCATGGAGTTTCTGGTTCCAAGCCCTCGCTGCTTGCTTCAAACCATAAAGTCCTTTCTGCAGCTTGCACACTAGATGTGCCTCATTTGGTTTAATGAAACCTTTGGGCTGCTTCATATAAATCTGCTCAGAAATTTCGCCGTGAAGAAAGGCTGTCGCAATGTCAATATGGTAAACTGACATTTGCTTAGATGCTGCAATACTTAAAAGTAGTCTGACACTGCTGTATCGAACTGTCGGTGCAAACACTTGATCGTAATCCTCTCCATACTTCTGGGAAAAACCTTGTGCCACAAGCCTAGCTTTGTAGCGTTGCACCTCCCCTTCTGAACCCTTTTTAACCTTGAACACCCATTTACTTCCAATTGCTTCCTTACCAGGAGGTAGTTCTGTGAGTGTCCAGGTCCTGTTCCGATGAAGTGCATCTATCTCCTCCTGAGCAGCTTTCCTCCAGAGACTGGCTTCATCTGGTGGCATCCTCTCTATCTCTTCCCATTTGGAAGGTTCCTGTGGAGACGCCGACCTTGTAAGGTAGGACAGCCGTAATGGTGGAACACCTCTGTTGGTTCTGGATGAGCGTCTGACCTCTGGTCTTTCGACCGCATCAGCTTCCTCATCCTCCTCCAGCAGTGGCATATCCCCATACAGCTGCTCGTCATCATCTTCGTCTCTGGTGCTGCCAGGGGCCTGGACCTCCACGTCTTCTCGGGTGTCACCTATAGGGGGTGCTACGACACTAGAAGTTGGATTAGTACTTTGTATTGGTTCAAAAGGAAAAATCACAAATTCCTCATCCTGTGGCTCCTTGGAACAATCAATGGCAGTGTCCTTTGTATCAACTTTGCCTTGCTCATCGAAGTAAATTACATGCTGCGAACTTGTCTTGCCAGTTTGCGGATCCAAGACTCTATATCCTTTTCCTCCAGAAGCGTACCCAACTAGGATCCCTGCCTTCGCTCTGGAATCAAGTTTGTGTCTGTGCTCCTTGGGCACATGATAGTAGCACAAACTTCCAAATACACGTATATGTGACAAATTTGGGGCTTTTCCATGCCAAAGTTCAAATGGTGTGCGCTCTGCGCCTTTTGTGGGCAGTCTGTTCTGAAGATAGACTGAGCAACGAGCCGCTTCACCCCACAGCCTGTGTGACAAGTTAGCTTCCTTTAGCATGCACCTTGTCATTTCCAAAATGGATCTAAATTTCCTCTCTGCAATTGAGTTTTGTTGGGGTGTGTAGGCAACTGTGGTCACGTGTGATATGCCTTCTCTAGCCATGACGGCCTGCATCTCATGTGAACAAAATTCCCCACCATTATCGGACATTAAAATGGAAGGGGCTCGCTGGAACTTGTTCTTGACCATGTTAAGATAGTCCCTGAACAATTCCACTGTCTCACTCTTCTCCTTGATAAAGTAGGCTACGCAGAATCTCGAGAAATCGTCCAAAAATATCAAAATATATTTATTACCTCCTAGAGAAGACACATTCATTGGTCCACATAGATCTGTATGGACAATGTCCAATACTTTAGTGCTTCTCTTCTCTGCACAACGTGGGAAAGAAGGTTTAGTTGCTTTCTCACTAACACAAGTTATACATTTTGATGTTGGTGTATTTGTGTTGCTTTGCTTTACCTGCAGACCTCTCACAAGATCACCTTTCTGTAGTTCCAGAATAACGTTGGTGTCTCTGTGTCCAAGTCTCTTGTGCCAGAGTTCCAGACTTCCTTCGTCCTTTTGACTTGGTTGCGCCACCTTTGCAGACTGGTTCTGCTGGTTCTCTGAAACATTAAGCTCATATACACCATCCTTTAGTGTGCCTTGAACATAAACTTCATCATGCTTAGTCACAATACATTGTCCTTTTTCAAATGTAATTTTAAAACCTTTCCTGTCCAAACTGGACACGCTGAGTAAGTTGCAATTAAGCTTTGGTGCAAACTTAACTTCAGTTATCTTAGTATTAATTGTTTCATGATCTACGTTGAATTTCAAATTCACAGTTCCTGAACCAATTGCCTTTACAATGTTGCCATCAGCAATCTCAATTTCAGAGGTTTCATCCCCATTAATCTCATTAAAATACTCCTTTTCATAACAGAAATGAGAACTCGCTCCACTGTCAAGAATCCACTTATTGCGCTTATTTTCACAATCCTGGACAGCTAAACTCCTCTCCTGCATCAACATGGTTTGCTCATGACTCCCCTTCTTAACACCTTGTGGTTTTGAGGGGTGGGATTCAACTTTATCCCCATTTTGACTCTTGCAGTTCCTTGCTATGTGGTTTTTCCCATTGCATTTAAAACAAATTATTTCTCTAGATGTCTGTCTGGACTTTCCAAAATGCTTGGATGCATAGCTGCTATCCTTCCTCCTTGGATTCCTTTCTTGAGAATCAAGGCTATCTCTGCATTCCTCTCTTAAATGGTTGATAAGCTCATTAAAAGTTAAATCCTTTGTGTGATCCATTATACTTTTAAATGGAGCAAACGTAGGTCCCAATGATGCAAGCATAAACGTTACTTTAGTCACATCATCAAAGGCTCTGGGAGTAAGGGCAATTCTTTGAACAATCTCAGAAAAATTCTTAAAATGCTCTGTAAACTCTTCTCTAGAATTCATCTTCAACTTGAGTAACTTATCCAACAAGTATCTATAGGAACTCTCTGTAGATTGTGCATAAATGCGTTCAATGTCCTCTAGGATCTTAGATGCATCATCTTCAAAATTTATCATTGATAGATGCTCATTCCTCAAACTGCTCAAAATTATGTGCTTGGCTTCATCATTTTTAATACTCCAAGCTTCTATCTTAGCTAAAGCTTCTGCATCGGTTCCTGTAGGCTTTTCTTCCTTAATGGCCTGCAGAACACGCCTAGCAGCAAGATAAACTAAAACGCGCTGCTTCCACTGCACAAAATTATTGTCATCCAGCAGCATAAAACTTGGTCTTGCCTCACTATCAAAACTGGAGCTTGCCATCTTAAAACTTCAAAAATTTCCAAAATTCAAAAATCTTTCAAAAATCAAATTCAAAATCTCAAAAATATCTTCACTACCTCTGAGCTTTCTCAGTGCTGTAAACTCTGAGGGAGGGGAGGGGTAGTTAATCCCCCAAGCACACTGCAGAACAAAGAGACCATGTGCTCAACCAGGAAATCCTAACTGGAAAAATCCTACAGAGTTCAAAATCACAATCCAAATCAATCCTTCAAAAATACACAAAATACGCAACTCTGGGCCGCAATAACCCTATGTGGGAATGTTCAGGAATGTGGATGAGGAGATATTGTTTAATATATCCTATCCCCGCTTGCGCTAGCAAGCACAAAACTTTAGCAGAGTAAAACATTCCCCTTTTGCAAAATACACAGCAGAAGAACGTTTGCGCAGGCTTGATTTAAGCCACTAAAATAAAGTGTATTTTCCTGGTATTTCCCCTTTTTCCCTCTTAAAAGAAAAGACACAACACAATGCTCTTAAAAGTATAAAAGATGTTTACTTACAAGCATCTCGAGGTACAGCACACTCAAGAGGTAGACTTGCTTAGTTAAAAGGTAATATATACATTGTGAAGTTCACTTATAAGAAGTGAGACTCCATCTCATCTCTCTCTCTAGGCTGGAGGCCTTGAGGGAGAGACTCACTAAGATGTGTGTAGTCCAAGAGGTCTGGTCCAAGAGAGAGAAAATGGCTGTTTCCTTCAGGATTTATCTGCCACTTCCTCAACTCATTTGCATGTGAAGGAAGAGGAAACTACGCTTAGTCATATCCTCCTCCTCAGTCCTCCAAGTGGACTATCTAGGGATTGTTGTGACTTGACTGCACTTAACCCTTTGCATCCCACAGGCCAGCCATCCTTGGCCTAGCCATCGCTATCAGACGCATTACCACTATCACTACATCAGCCATTAACAGAGAGGTGTCTTGAAACATCTGAGTAATCCCAGCCACCCTGTGTAAACGCATCACACTGCTGAATGCCTTTTAATTAACTCAGAAGCACCTTTAAAGCCTGTTTGGAGACTTGTAAAAGAAAGAAGCAAAAAATGAGGCTATCTGGGGAAGGGGTGCATGCAGTGTCTTTTTAAATGGAACATTGCTAGTTGCTGCTTAATTCAGCTCACGGCCCTCAATTCATGATCATACAGCCACATGCTTCCCCCCCCCAAGCTGTAGGTGCTCTTCGACTGGCAAATATCATAGAACAGTTTCCGTCAGGTGGGTTCCATTACAGAAGCTACATCTACCTCCAGGGGGCCTCCCCCCCTCCTTCTGCAGTTAAAAGAGAAAGCACTTTCTTTCTTTGTGACCCCTCTCTGTCTGGTGATAATAATATGAATAAATGTCATTGTTTTCAGTGAGCTTTAGTTTTGCTGCTTGTGTTTAAAGTCAAAGCATATAGGTTCAGAGCTCCGGGCCACTTTTGTATTAAGTACTGAGCAGTGGGGTTAGAGAAGTGTACACTCCATCAATAACACACAATGGGGGAGAGGGAGGAAGGGGGGAGAGGGAAAATGTGTAGGGCTCTTAACCATCTCAAAGAGAGAATAAGCGGCCTCACTGTTTTGAAGCATCCATGCCTTCCCGTGCCCTTTTGTGGCTTAAGAAGAGTATTAAAACAGAACTGGTGCATTAATTTTAAAAGGGAACTGGAAAAAGCAACCATATTTCTCTAGCAGTTATCTTAGAAGTGGGGTATATACTCATTCATTATGTTTAACAAACTGCCAATTTGCTTATGCGGTACTTTTCCTTTTAAGTCATGCTACCAAAAAATAAATAAAAATCCAGAGATGTCTTCCTTCATCTCAACAACAAATGCACACGCACATGCAGAGTGAATAAACAGTTTCTGACAAATACGGGTATGCCAAAAATGCACAACTTCCTAGGTGAACCAAAGAACTAGGGTGACTGGGAGAAACAGCAGGCAAACACCATCATTCATGTAACCTCAAGCTGGAGACTTATCCTGCCCAAATTCATTCTGTAATTCACAGGAGAGCAACCTCCAGCCCAGGGACTGTATGCAACACCCCACTTCCTCGTGCATTCAGGAAGGAGGCAGAAAGAATGTTTCATAGAATCAGATCATATAATTGTAAAGTTAGAAGGGACCCTGAGAGCCATCTAGTTCAACCCTCTGTAATGCAGAAAATCTCAAGACAGGGTACCCTATCCAATTTGAAACCTTACCGGAGCCTGCTTAGCTTTGCAAAAGTGCTAGCAGTTTTATTTTCCCATGGGTGGATGGGGAGGAGGAAAGAAGGGGCATCACACCCACTTTTTGCTTTGGCCCCATCAACCACTCTGGCCACTTTACTCCAAGGGAATGTAGCCGTCTACTCTGAAAGTGTTGCTACCTCTGTTCAAATTAAATGCACAAGCTAGCAATATACTTAATAACTCAATAACATTACAAATATATATAAAAAGTTAAGCATACCAGAGGAAAATCACAACTATATTCAACTATTTTATTTAATCCACCGTGTTCAATGTGCAAATCCAATGCGCAAATTGATTGATGCCTACGGTGTAGTGGCAGGTCTATCTCTCAGCTATCATAAATCAGAAATAGTCTACGTTCACATGGGTCCCAGAAGTCACCAAGGATCAAGTGGCCCATCGGGCAGCCCCTTGCCATAAGATTATTAAATAACTAGGTTTTGGATCCCAAATAACCTACGGTACACAGAAGGTAACCTTAACCTTGCGGTCCAGGAAGCCAAATTAGATATTAAAAGTGGTTTTCTGAAATAATGTATCTTTGTGGGAACTCATTGGGTCAAACTGATGTCAATGCATCTACTTTCTTATTAATGGGAAAGATGAACAATGGGTGACCATAGAACAGGACAATAGAACATTGGATACATTTTTGCTTCTCTCTTTGACAGGGAAACAATTTGACTTAGTGAAGAATCCTCCTTTAAATTGCACCATGCAAATTTGGTCTAGATGGCAAATCCCACTGTCTCTTCCAGTCACCCCTCTTCTTCCCCTAATATCATCTACTCTTTAACAACAGAGATAGAGCCCAACAACTGTCCACCTGGAGGAAGTGGGGACAATACCGCACAAGAGATTTCTATAACGGTGGGCTACCAGTGACACAGGATTACATTAAAGCAACTTTGCAGAATCCTCAAATCCTTGGGCTACTGTTACATCAGGTTACTCGCTTTTAAAAAGACCCTGTTGCTAAATAACAGGCCTGGGGCTCAGTTTGAGGGACTGGGGCTAACTGCCCAGAGTTCCTGGAATGGCCTAGTTTCAAACACATATGATAGACTATTAAATACCAGGTCTACCAGCCCATCAGGTATTAGTGTAGCCTGGGAACAAGACACTGGTTAAGTGCTGGGAGACAGAAACTGGAATATATTATGGCAGGGAAATAATTTCCACATTGTACTGTATCTGCTGAGAATCAGAATTTTTTTTAAAAAAACACACTGCATCATTGGCAATATACCTGGTCTAATACATTTCATGGAGGACAATGGAGGAGTGGAGCTAATGTATTTGGAATTCCCTCACTAAGTGGTGGGGGTGGGGTGGGCAAAACAAGCCCCAAGGGGATGATTTGACATGGAAAACATCTGGTAAATTGATTGTCTTCTTGAGAAGCCACACAACTTTTATTCTGATTACGGGAGAATGCCTTTCAATCACTTCACAATGGTCTCTACACAGATCTTATAAGCGGATGAGCACTTTTTTCTGTGTGCAGGGTAGGGGGTCAATGCTAATTCAATTATAATTGGAGGGGAAAGCCTAATCTCTGAAGGGATACCACATTCTGGAAAATGCCTGATTTCTTTATTAATATGCAAAATCATGAAGGCTGGGCCAGAATTGTTTTGCTTGTGAGGAATTCAGAATACAGTAGAGTTATGCACCAGTATTTAGAACATCCCCAATTCCTGAATTGCAGGGGGCTGGACTAGATGTCCTCAGGGTGCATTCCAACTCTATGATTCTATGAAAAGTCCTAACAGGGCTCATTGACACCATCAGCCGGCTCCTCAAGGCGCAGGGTGCAATCTATCCCAGAGCCTAGCGGAGTGGGCCCTTTTGCTGCTGCTGTCTTGCAGCTAGTAAATAACCAAGTGTCTACTCAGAAGAAAGCCACTCTGAGTTCAGTGGGCCTTACTCCCATATAAGGGTATGTGGGGCTGTAGTGTTTTATCTAGGCAGCCAGGGCTTCTCTGGATGACAAGATCTTTTTGCTTTTTAAAAATTCACCCATATATACAGAACTCCCTGTGCACCTTTTGGACTGCATCTGTAGGTTTCCTCCTCTGTGTCAAATAGGTAAAAGTAAAGGGGACCCCTGACCATTAGGTCCAGTCATGACCGACTCTGGGGTTGCGGTGCTCATCTCGCGTTATTGGCCGAGTGGCCAGCATGACAAAGCCGCTTCTGGCGAACCGGAGCAGCACACGGAAACACCGTTTACCTTCCAGCTGTAATGGTACCTATTTAGCTACATGCACTTTGACGTACTTTCGAACTGCTAGGTTGGCAGGAGCTAGGACCAAGCAACAGGAGCTCACCCCGTCGCGGGGATTCGAACCGCCGACCTTCTGACTGGCAAGCCCTAGGCTGTGTGGTTTAACCCACAGCGCCACCCGCATCCCCTCTGTGTCAAATAACTGGGGTCAAATAAGTGTTGTTTACTTTTCATAATACATGGAAGATGGATCTCCCTCGGGAGGTTGTGGACTCACCTTCCTTGGAGATTTCTAAGCAGAGGTTGGATGGTCAACGGTCATAGATGCTTTAGCTGAGTTTCCTACATTGCAGGGGGTTGCACTAGAAAGATGACCTTTCTACCAGTAGGGCGGGGGGCGGGGGGCGGCACAGGAAGAAAACAAGGTCGGAAGGGGGCCACATTTGGAAAAAGGTTGAGAAACACTGGTTTAGGGAAGCAGGCCATAGCTCTGTTCTCCAGCACCCCGGGATCTTCTGCCTGAGGCAGCCATCTCACTCCTCTTAATGATATGGCTGGCCACATCTCTACTCAAATATGTAGCTGTGACAAATTGAAGCACTTTTAAAATGTTTATTTCTGCCCGGCTAGCAAAGAGTTAACCCACCTCCAGCCTGACTGACATAGAACTCTGACGGGGGCAGGACTGTTCCCGGTTTGAAAGGAGGGAGTGTCGGTTTGGTCAGTTAGGAGGGAGAGGGAGGAAGGTGTGGTGTGGTGTTATGAGGTGGCTTGTTTGAAGACAGTGAAGAGGCTAGGAAAACTTAAAGTTAAATGTTTGACTGAGTTTATTTTGTACAACTGGAACAAAGCTAATTAATAAATGACACGTTAAAGAAACCCTTATGTTTTTAACACAATAAAACTTCATCTCTGTTTTTGCCAAAAAGGTCCGTCTTTATTTTTTCCAGCGAGGTACCAGGATTCACAACCGTGGTGGCTCAAGAGAGGGCAAAACTCACCTCAGGCAGGGAGGTGGCAGTTTGTGTCCTGAAGTTACACGGAGGAGGCTTAGAAGGGTAACCTGAGGTGCCAAGGAGTTGCCAGAGTGCATAGGGCATACTTCTACAGTGGGGAATCCAACTGAGGGAGACCCTTTACTGGAGGCAAGAGGTTATTCCGTGGGACAGCCTAGAGTTTCTTAAGGTACCAGGTCACGCAAGCTGGAAGGCTCTCCTTACTAAGAAACCCATCAGTAAAAGGCAGGGTGGATAAAAATCAATGATTTTTTTTAAAAAATCAAAAAAAATCGGATTTTTTTGATTTAAATCGGATTTTTTTGATTTAAATTGGATTTTTTTTAATAAAATGCTTTTTGAGGAAAACATATTACCATCCAAAGGTTATTCCATCATGAAATAAAGATTAGTTTTTTAATTTTGTAGTATAAGGTTGTATATGTTTAATTTTGGGGGTAAATAAATTCCATTAATCCATTCACAATGTCATGCTCTTCCAGAGGTTTTTGTAAGATTATTGGGCAGTTTCTCTGCCTACAAGATATTATCACAGGTGCTTGGTTTACTTTTGCAGTTCTCAAAACTGAATTTGACTCAACAGAGATCACATGCCTCTTCTTCACAGCAAAAATGTTATAACATGAACAGAGTTGAGAAAAAGACCTTAATCCTATTGTTCTACAAACCTATGAATACAGAAACAACCCCTTCAGTGCTAAGTTTCAAGAAGTTCAGTGAATAGAATAGAAACAATATTTTTCTGATTGTTTGGAGTGGACAGTATTTAAGTTTTTCATGTGTAGGCTGGACTGACAGTCTAAGTTTCTTAAAATATATATATTTTGTTTTTGTTTAGCCAAATTAGTTAACAAACATGGATGTTTGTTTAAGCAAATAACATTTGCTGAAATGTTATTGTTTCAGTTGAATAAATCTATTTAAATTGTTATTATTAAGGTAATGATTATTTTTCTCCTTCCTAAGTACAACAGTAAAGTTGTCCAAATATGAATGATTAACCTATTAAACTGGGGATAAAAAAAACTAATATGAAAAGTTGTTATTCTAAAAATCTTCATCTACTTGCATAATAAAGTTATACCAGCAAGAATTAGTCTTTATGATTTAAATCAACTATGATTTAAATCAAGCCTTACTGACTAGTGATTTAAATCGTGATTTAAATCGTGATTTAAATCAGTTTGATTTAAATCAAATCCACCCTGGTAAAAGGGGTTGATTTTTGAGGCGGCAGGAGCAGAGGGTGGGTGTTTTCCCCTCTGGATTCCTGTGTCGCAGTGATAGTAAGGTAGAGTGGGACACGGGTCGTCACAGTAGCTAATCAGAATGGTCAGATTATGGGCTTTAAAGTAGCATTTGAATCTTAGTGTGTCATGAAGCCGGTTTCAATCATTCCCACCCCCACGTCCGCCAGTAAAAATTGTGACAGTAAGTAGCTGGAAATGGAAATGGCTTCCAAATCCAGCCATCTTCCAACAGTAATGGGACCCTGTCCTATGCAAAAACCTTTCTAAGGTTGTTGGTTCCCCTATCACTGCTTTCCTGCTCTCTGGTGCCATCTGTTGGCTGAGAGTAGCCCATCATTACTGGAAAATAATAAGGAAAAAAACCATGCTGTATGCAGTTTCTCTGGCACTGACTCTAACATAAATAAATACCTCCCTATTTTCCCCACAGAAGAGCAGTGTATACTTTTGCAAGATGGAAGTGCAAGAACTAATAAAATATATGGTTTAATTAACTAAACTTATGCTGCAGTATACACTAGATGTAAGTGATTTACTGAGCGTTATCCTCTTCAGGACAGAATAATGTAAACAGCATAATTAAAAGTTGATGAGAAGTATATTTATTGAGCGCAAAGGATGAACAGACACTTAGATTTATGGTACACAAAGTGTACCTTTAGTTTACAATATTATTAACGTTTTAAAGTCCAAAGCCTGTGCGTAATGAATTCAAAGTGCTTTGTTCCATGTAGAGATTATTTCAGCAGTGCTAATACCTCACACTTTGGATAGTAAATTACATCTCCGGTCATATCCTAATGCAATATGATCTATTATGATCAAGTGATTACATTCATTGAGACATCTATGGCTACAATATATCAAGTTGTCTATAAAGTCACATGGAATAGATGAAGAACTATTTATTCGTGACATGGGTTTCAGAGCTATTCATCATTGACTGTACCACAAAATGAATACCCACTGTTTAATTTTAATTAATCTGTAGATTCATCTTAGTTAACACTAAAGCCTTTTTTTATTTAAAAAAAAACAGCCAAAAGGATAGTGTGCACAGTACCTTTGTGTGTAATGCTTGGATCACACATTATATTATGCAGATAAGTATTATACTTGGGAAGCAAATGTGTAAACCAGCACACTTATACACACTAAAACAAACTTTGGCTAAGTTTTTGTTGTTGTTGTTGTTGCTGCTGCTGCTGCTTAGATGGCCAATAAGAACAACATTATCATTTACTTCTCTGAGATGGACCATCTGGTATAAGGAGCTAAGCCAAGATGGTGGGTAAGTTTTCAGGGATCATTATGAAAGGGTTGAGAAGTAACTCAGTTCTGAGAATCAGTCCTATTTAAGCTAGGGCTAGTCATGTGACCAGTATAGGAAATGTTGCCCTCTCTGTATGGGCTTCATTTGTCCTCAGTGACATCAGCACATTGCTAAATCTGATTGGCTATATGACATTGTAGTATCATCATGTTCAGAATGTGATCCTGTTGGATACAGCAGTTGGAACTTTCCACTACTTTCTTTACACTACACCTAATTTTACTCGCCTCTATTATGTCCCACTTATTCACCTTTGCCCCCAAAACTAAAAAGGCTAAGATATTGCAACCTTTCCTCAGAATATAGTTGTTCCATTATTCTGATTATTTCAGTTGCTGCTTTCTGCACCTTTACCAACTCCACAACATCCATTTTTAAGGTGAGGTGACCACAATGGTACATAATATTCCAAATGTGGTTGCACCAGATGTGTTTAGTGGCATTATTATATGGGCAGTTGTAACATGGAATCTGCCGTTTTCACAGCTGCTGCACAATAGTTCCAACGTAATCACTGATATATCCACTGTGACTCCCAATATCGCATTCCTAGGCCTGGGTGATATATTGAGGGCCAGAGTGCAACGGCGCCTTCACCTGGCAGTATACTGTGGGTGAAACACAGTATACTGCCAGGTGAAGGCGCCGTTGCACTCTGGCCCTCAATATATCACTCCTGAGTGATCACACTATCACTCCGCGCAGAGGGAGGAACAAGCTGTAGCGACCCCAGCCCTGGCGAAGTGCCAGGGTGAAATTGTCACCACTCCCGCCAAGGGTGCAAGATCTGGTTTCAAGGGAGTCAGGAATAATGACATAATGGAGTGAAATTTGATGTGTATGTTCAGAACACTACTCTACACTTGAAGGCCAGCTTCAACCCCACAACTACCGGTATTTTTAAGGATGGGAGAAGGTACAAGTAGTTTGTAAGGGAACATCTCAAGTGTAGAATCCCCTCCAATTTTGTACACCATTCTTCTCCTGAGACAAAATTTCAGTCCCTGTGTGTGGGGGGGTTTTAACCTGTTCTCGTGATTATTCTTTTGTGGCTTAGATGAATCAGGAATGTGCAAAATAAAGGAGAAAGGGCCTAACCCGATGGGATGTTCTCCTGTGAAAGCTCCAATGAAATGTACAAGGAGGACTGCACAGTAGTTTGTGCACAAAGTGGGAAAATAAAATACGAGCGCCTATTCATTACCCGGTTCATTACACTTTTTAGTGCTTATTAAATCATTGTTAAATGATTTAATTTGTATTTGAAAAAGTGGAGGGTAGAGATTAAAGGGATAAAACGCTGAGCTTTCTGTTTAGGAACTGGCTACAGACTACATGTTAGTCTTGAAAATTAATTTGTCTGTCTCTTGTAAGGGTTAGCCTCCATCAGAATCCACATTACAGTTTGGCTTATTTTTGCTTAATTGGAAAGGCTTTCTCTGGGGAGGACCAGGTCTAGGCAATGGATGAAATAAATCAGCTAATCTACCAGTTCATTCATGTTAAGATTCATCTTTCTTTTTCTTTCTTTTTCCAACAGAGGAACAATAACAAAATGTAGAGAAATTAATGCAGCACCTAACCACATAACATCAAAATATTGAGATTAGTATTGTATTACACATACATATTAATAAGATACAACACACACACACACACGTGCATGCAGATAACTGTTAGGCTCCATAGCCTGCCCTCTATTAAGACAGAAGCCGGGATTCTTATAATACGTTGGCCCATTCACTGTCCGATCCAACATACCAGTAATAATGGACATATTATGTTATGTTGGTAGTATATTATGGAATGGGGAAGCCTATGTTAGCACATAAGCATGAAACAAAACAAGGCAAACGTTTTCAGATTTCAGTTGTCACATCCATTGCTTAATGCTACGTTGTTCTTTACATCTATAGTAGTCCAGATGCTGATGGAATCCAACTCTTATCAGCCCCATCTAGCATGGCCAACAGTCAGGCATTATGGAAGTTGGGCTCTAGCAACATCTGCAGGGCCACAGGATCCCTGTCCTTGACATAAATGTTAGGCGCATTTTCATCAGGTGCAATGGGGTTTGAACCAAGAACCTTGGTGGTTGACCACCAATTCCCTACTTCTCACATCGGTGGAGCCACCTGTCAGAGAAGGTAGTTTCAGGCAGCTGAAACCAAGCTGCTAAAAATGCAAGCGAGAATACTCCTCATACTAGGTGATTTTCCCAGAGAACAAATCCCAAGCCACTGCCTCCTATAGAACGCTGTTGGGGAATAAATGAGTCTGATCACCGAGGGAGGCCATTCTCCACACCCTTTCTCTTGCTCCTGGTTCCACTTCTACAGTCAAGGAGCTGAAGAGCTAATGTAGCCTTTGGCTAGGCTCAGACCAGACTATGGCACCTGACAAAAGAGAATACATCTATTTTTGCAATATATTTCTTCTTGTTAACTGGAAACCAGTGTCTTCATTTTGCTTTTACTGTTTTATTTTTTTTCCTTTTTCATTATACCGGTAGGTTCTAGAGAAGCCACCTCCAGTCCCAAAGGGTGGACTCATAAGCGGTGGCACACTAACTTGCAAGAAAGTCCCATTGAAATAAATGGAAGTTATTTCCATGCAAATATGTTAAGTCTGTAAAATACAAAGAAGAGTCAAAGCAATATTTATGTTTGCTCTTTTCTTTTTCTTTTTGGTAAGAACCATCTCTGTGTTTAGCAGCAGGATACAAAAAATAACAATATGTATATGTACACCACTCTGAGCTTCTTGAACCAAGGGTAAAATTAAATCAATTGATAGATCAATAGATAGATAGATAGACAGACTCACCAGTGTGGCTAGTTGGATGTGTCAATCTTGCAAGTGACTCAAGATACTATAGGAGATAATTAAAGAACAAGAGAGATATTATCAGGGCAATGCGATGGAGTCAGATTCTTACAGTCTATTCAGATTGTGTAGTAAAAATAATCACAGCTGAAGAGAGGGCTAGACAGTAAAAAAAGGGGGGGGGGAACCACACATTATTCCCAAGCCAAAGGATGCAATGGTTCACTGATTATCCAGATTAGATCCAGGTAGTTTGGCATTTCCACTGATAGATGTAAGGTTTACTGGTCTGCTACTACTGGAGTTTGCCACATGGCACAAATATCCTCTTGCAGTATTACTACTGAGGGGGCAATCTATGAATTGAACCATACCAAACAATTCCAGCAAAGAGCAGTTCTCAAATACAATTACTTATGCAGGTAATCACCTAACATGAAGCAAATGAAATCTGCATCCTTTTAAGACTCAACGAGTTCTTTCAGCTTTCTAGGAAGCACTTGGGAATCTGCAGAATCATGCAGTAGTTTTCATTCTAGATTTTGGATACTGTTCTCTAGACTAGAGTAACACCAAGCAACATATCACACAGCTTCAAAACCCAAGAAGCATACATCTGTCTGGGCACCGGAAATCGGGCAGCACCAGGACCCAAAATGGAGCCTCCCTGGCAGGTAAGAAATCCGGGGGATTTACAGGGTTTTTCCCAATCCGGGCTGCCAGCGGGAAATGATTTAAAATACGGGGGTTTCCCGCGAAAAACGGGAGAATTGACAGCTATGCTATGTGGGCCTGTCCTTAAATCATGTCCAGGAGCTTCAGCAGGTGCAGGATGCAGTGACAAAGCTACTGACAGGAACCTGACCATGTAACAAGTTTTAACTCAATTGCACTGGCTCCTGGTCCCAGTTCAAAATGATGGTTATCACATTTGAAGCCCTAACAGTTTGGGACTAAGTGATCTGAAGGACCCTTTCCTTCACATAGGAACACAGAAAGCTGTCTTATCAGAGTAATGGTCCATCTAGCAGAGTATTTTCTACACTGACTGGAAGTGGCTCAAAAGGATTTCAGGCAGGAGTCTCTACCTGGAAATGCTGAAGACTGAGCCTAGTACCTTCAGCATGGAAAGCAGATGTTGTACTACTGAGCTACAGAACTTTATCTTCCTGTACACTGTGATAATCAGAAGTGGCCCTGCTGTTTGCAAAGATGTGCAGGATAGGGGCACAGGACCAGGCATTCTCTACAGCAGTACATAGGAAATGGAATTCATTGCTCCAGGAACTTTGGCAGGCCTTCCTTGCTGTGTGGATATAGGTGACAAGTGAAAACAGCTTTGTTTAGGCACACATTTTCTCCCTAATGCACTTTCTCGTTTTTGAAGGTTGTCGTCATCTGTGGCTGCTGCCATGTGTGCTGCAGTGGAATTAGTTTTGTGCTTCATTTGATACTGTTCATTTTACTCTTACCGTGATTTGGTGTTTTCATATGCTCTGTTGGCTACTCTGAGAGTCCTTTCTAGGGCTGATGATGCAGGCTATCCATGATCATATAAACAGATAAATAAAACTTCTATAAAAAGGACTAAGTGCTTCCTTTCCAACTTCTGGGACAGTTTCAGAGAATAGAGAAAGTGAGGTGCAGGGTTCATGCGGTTAAACTGGATCTACACATACCTTGTTTCCCACATAGAAGTAACCATGCATTCACTATTCAGACCCCTGGCAGCAACTGTGCTGCAAGGACTGGGCCCACGAATGAATTGGGCCCCAGGGAACGATGCTTGCATACTACTCATTTGGGACAAGAAATAAAATACAAGGCATATGTTAACATAAAATAAATCTGTTGGATTTATTTTTTGTCTCAGGCAACAGGTAACACACAGAAAAGCAAGAAATTAAAAATGCAACCATCAACAAATAATGACACAGTATCCACCAAGAAAAATATAAGCATCGCCCCCAGTCTCAAGGACAACTGCACTCCAGCCACTTTCCTTCAAGCAAGGCAAAGGGCTCTCAGCCCTTTCTCCCTAAATGTAAACAGTAGGAGACAATGGCAGCGTGTCTCAGCTGTTCATACCCACAGACAAGTGGAATGGAACAGCTAAACTTCCATCATAAGAGGAGGGCTCTGCTAAATCCTTTGTTGTGTTCATAGTGACAAAGAGGGATTCAGGAGCCTTTTGCCTCTGCCATACTTCATGTGGGAGTGTGTCCATAGGTACAGCCTTATTTTGCTGGCCCTTTGGCTCCTGCCCTGTCACAGAGATGACACCTAGTAAAATAAGTTGCTGACTAGGGACTGAAAACAATCTCACCACCTCACATGAAGGTCCCCTACATAACCTACCTCGGTCTTATTTAGGAAGCCTATTGTTATGTACTGAGCTGAATCCTAGAACAATAGGATTCAGAATCAGCGGGAGCTACCCAATCCAACTCCAGGTGGAAGTGAATCCGCAACCTGATTGGCCTGCTGGAGCAGCCAATCAGGCGGCTGGCAGAAGTGAATCTGCTACCTGATTGGCCTGTAGGAGCAGCCAATCAGGCTGCAGGCAGAAGTCAATCCACAATATAATTGGCCCACAGGTGTAGCCCTGAAGTAGCCAATCACGCAAGGCCCATTGTGTAAATAATGTATATAAGCAGATGGTTTTGGGAAAAGAGCCATTCGTCTTCTCTTCTCCTCCTTGATGACTATGAGCTGAATAAAGAGCATGAAATTCACTCTCGACTCCGAGTATATTTCACTGGCGACGAAGGTGGGATCCTGCTGAGCTGACCGCCACCACGCACTGCACCGCAGCACCGCCACCTGCTGCACCGCTGCATCGCACCGTGCATCCAGGCTTCAGCTCCAGGACCCAGAATGGCAACCGACAGCAGCTTCTTGCCATTCAAACCAGCATCAGGAGACTGGGAAGGGTACGCCGCCCGTTTCAACTTCCTCCTGCAAGCGAAAGAAGTCACCAACGATGCCATGAAGAGGGCGACATTCTTCAGCGTCTGTGGAGAGGAGACGTTTGAAATCGCCCCGGCTCTCCTTGCACCTAGAGATGTCGCTACCGTCTCTTACAAAACAATAATGGAACGGCTGAAGGAGCACTTCTCACCACAGCCCTCGGTGGTAGCTTGCCGAAATGCCTTCTACGCAAAGCGGCAAGCCCCGGGGGAAACAATAACTGGGTTTGTGACCTCCCTCCGCCAAGCCGCCCAGTTATGCAACTTCTCAGAATTGGAGAACATGCTTCGTGACCGCCTCGTCGGTGGCCTGAGGGACGAGATGTTGCAACGACGCCTCTACGCCAAAAAAGACCTCACGTTCCAGATTGCTCTGGAGGAAGCCCTGGCAACCGAAGCCGCCGAGAGGTCAACGCAAGAGGCACGACCGGCCCCGCCATCCCAACCGAGGGTCTACCACGAAGACCTCACCGACGAATCCGAATCTGACAGGGAGGAAGTACACAGAGTACAGCGGCGCACTCAAGCAGCACACACACCACAGCAGCCTCGACGAGAAGGAGGGAACTGTGCAAGCTGCGGGGAGAACCACGAGAGGAGGACCTGTCGTTTCCGCAACGCAGAGTGCAGGCAGTGCAGAAAATTAGGACACATCGCCCGGGTGTGTCGGGCTCGACTCACACGTCGACAAGCATCAGATGACCGACCCAGGAGCCCCAGGTCACACGGCACCATGCACCAAGGCAACTCTACGGAGATCACGGACTACCAGGTATTCCAGTTGCCCCATCCCAGCACAGAGAAAATTTATATAGAGGTACAGATAGAGGGAGCCCCATGCCGCATGGAGCTGGACACGGGTTCAACTCTATCCATAATCTCGGCCCGAACATTAAGGGAACTGTGCCCTAATGGGGGTCCCAAACTAAGGCCGGCCCCATTCACCCTCCGGGACTTCCAGAAGCGTAAGGTCCCTACTATGGGGGTGGGGACCTTCAGGGTGCAATATCGAGGGCGAAAGCAACAATTGGACTTGCTGGTAGTTAAGGGCCCCTACGTTAGCTTACTGGGACTGGCATGGTTTGGACCTCTGGGGCTAGCCGTTACCGGGGTGAACCGCACTAGCTTACAAGTGGACGTGGACGCCATATGCAAAGAGTTTCCAGGGGTTTTCGATGGGGCATTGGGACGATATACAGGACCCCCCATTGCCCTACAGCTAGACCCCGCTGTACGACCCATCAGGCACAAGGCCCGCCGGGTCCCGTTCGCCCTGAAACCCCGCATAGACGAGGAATTGGACCGGCTCGTGGAGCAAGGAGTGCTGGAGCCGGTGCCCAACGCCCCCTGGGAAACTCCAATTGTCACACCCGTCAAGCCTAACGGTTCGGTCCGCATCTGTGCAGACTACAAATGCACCATAAACAAGGCTCTCACGGCCCATGCATACCCAGTGCCAGTGGTCAGCCATGTCCTCGCCACCCTGGCTGGGTCAAAAATCTTTGGCAAACTGGACTTGGCCCAAGCATATCAACAGTTGCCTGTGGACGAAGCCACAGCAGAGGCTCAGACGATTGTGACGCACAGAGGGGCATTCAGAGTAAAGCGGCTGCAATTTGGCGTTAGCGTGGCACCAGGCATATTCCAGAATCTAATGGACTCTCTCCTTAAAGGGATTCCTGGCGTCACCCCCTTCTTCGATGATGTACTGATCGCCGGGCCCACACCAGAGGAATTTGAGGACCGCCTCCGCTCCGTCCTGCACCGTTTCCAGACGGCGGGCCTCAAGGTGAAGCGGGAAAAGTGTTTACTGGGAGTGCCGCAGGTGGACTTTCTGGGATTTAAGGTGGACGCAGAAGGGGTCCATCCAACCGGTGACAAGGTACGGGCCATTTGTGAGGCCCCAGCGCCCAAGAGCAAGCCCGAACTTCAGTCATTCTTGGGACTATTGAACTTTTACCATGCCTTCCTTCCCCATAAGGCAGCGGTAGCGGAGCCCCTACACAGACTCCTAGATAAAAGGGCCCCTTGGGTGTGGGGCCAGCGACAAAGGGCCGCATTCCAGGCAGTCAAGGACTTGCTCGTCTCGAACTCGGTCTTAGCACACTTCGACGAGAGGCTGCCAGTGGTGCTGGCATGCGACGCCTCTCCCTATGGCATCGGCGCTGTCCTGGGACACCAACTCCCGGATGGAAGAGAGGTGCCGGTGGCATACTTCTCCCAGACGCTTGCTGCAGCTGAACGAAACTACTCACAGATTGACAAGGAGGGTCTGGCAATCGTGAAGGGCGTAAAAAAATTCCATGATTTCTTGTACGGGCGGCCCTTTACCATAGTGACTGACCACAAGCCGTTGCTTGGCCTGTTTGCCCCTGAGAAGCAGACCCCCCAAGTGTTGTCTCCACGTGTCCTCAGGTGGTCAATTTTCCTTGCCGGCTACCAGTATGCACTAATCCACCGCCCTGGGAAGGCGATGGGCCACGCAGACGCCCTCAGCAGGCTACCACTACCAGAAACAGGCCCCGACCCAGCGCCTGCGCAAGAGGTTATGACCCTGGAGCTGCTTCCCGACCGACCCATTCAGGCACAAGAAGTTGCGCACCATTCCACAAAAGATAGGGTCATCTCCCGGGTCCTGGACTGGGTGTGGCGAGGATGGCCCAGCAGCAGCCCCGGGCCAGAATTCGCTGGCTACACAAACCGCAAACATGAACTGTCGGCCCACAAGGGGTGCCTGTTATGGGGAAGCAGGGTTGTTGTTCCCCAGCCCCTCCGCAAAAGGGTCCTCACAGCCCTACACGAGACACACCCAGGGGTAGTGAGGATGAAGGCCCTTGCCAGGAGTTATGTGTGGTGGCCGGGGATTGACAGAGAGATAGAGGCCTGGGTCCAACACTGCCAGACCTGCCAAGAATCCCGCCCGGATCCCCCAAGGGCCCCAGTCCAGCCCTGGGAGTCCGCCCGACATCCATGGTCACGCTTGCACGTGGACTTCGCTGGCCCCTTCCAGGGAAAAACATTCTTCATAGTGGTGGATTCCTACACCAAATGGCTGGAGGTCGCACTGGTACCATCCACTTCTACGGCGGCAGCCATCCGGGTACTACGTAAGCTGTTTGCGACCCACGGGCTCCCTGACACCCTCGTCTCGGACAATGGAACCGCATTCACGTCAGAGGAGTTCCAGACCTTCACAGCGCAGAACGCCATCCGCCACATCCGCTCAGCACCATTCCACCCTGCCACCAATGGCCAAGCGGAGCGCATGGTGCGGACCACCAAGGACAGCCTCCGCCGCATGACACAAGGGGACTGGGAATACCGCCTTGCCGCATTTCTTCTAGCACAGCACAGCACCCCAAGCACAACGACGGGCCGGAGCCCAGCTGAATTACTAATGGGCCGGCGCCTTGCAACTAGACTGGACCGACTTCACCCGTACAGAGCTCAGGATGAGGTAGTGGTGGGGAAAGGCAGGAACCCCCGGACATTTGTGGCCCAGGACCCAGTGTATGCAAAGAATTTTGGGGCAGGCCCAGCATGGGTACCCGCCACAGTCACCAAGGTGACCGGTCCCGTGTCGTACGAGGTACTAACGGAAGGGGGGCAATGTTGGCGCCGCCACTGCGACCAGCTACGGCGACGATTCCCAGGAGGAACCCGGGAGGAGAGCGGGTCAGAGGGGTCCCAAGGGGACAGCAGGGCAGTGAGGCCTGTAGAGCGAGAGGGGTGGGCAGGGGAAGCAGAAGCAGTAGGCACAGAGGGGCGCCCCGAGGCTGGAAGGACACCGGAACCAGAGCTACAACCTAGTGGTTCAGTGGCGCCAGACCAGACAGCCCCGGCACAGCCAGCAGCCTCGGAACACGAGCCAGAACCAGAACCCCTGACCAAGGAACACCCCAGGCCACAACGCACACGGAGGCGGCCAGCAGACCTTGGGGACTACGAATGCAACTTCCCGGGCAGGACTGGAACTTAGAGGGGAGGGGTGTTATGTACTGAGCTGAATCCTAGAACAATAGGATTCAGAATCAGCGGGAGCTACCCAATCCAACTCCAGGTGGAAGTGAATCCGCAACCTGATTGGCCTGCTGGAGCAGCCAATCAGGCGGCTGGCAGAAGTGAATCTGCTACCTGATTGGCCTGTAGGAGCAGCCAATCAGGCTGCAGGCAGAAGTCAATCCACAATATAATTGGCCCACAGGTGTAGCCCTGAAGTAGCCAATCACGCAAGGCCCATTGTGTAAATAATGTATATAAGCAGATGGTTTTGGGAAAAGAGCCATTCGTCTTCTCTTCTCCTCCTTGATGACTATGAGCTGAATAAAGAGCATGAAATTCACTCTCGACTCCGAGTATATTTCACCTATATTTTCAAATCAATGTTTCCTTTCACTGTATTATTAAGGGCACCTTGGGAAGCCGTTGGGAAAAGGGGCAAGTGTGTTCCCCTTTGTTTTCTCCAAGCAAGCTCTTCCAGCTCTACCCTTAACAGATGGTAGCCTACCAGAATTTTCCCCCTTTCCTGCCTGTGATGTTAAGTATGATTTACAGGCCTGAGTTATTATTTATCATTATTCATTTCCTGTCACCAGTGCATTGAAGGTTAATAGAAATGCCAGCATGCTCACTGATTTACTTAGTAAAATATTTGTTCCAAGGTTTTAGGTCAGATGATTGGTGTCTGAGAGAGCTTCAGGTTTATGCATTATGAAAAGCAAGCTGACTTGACCTTGAGCCACCAATACTGGCACTATATATTACTTTAGCAGAGTGACCTTCAGAGACCCAAGACACTCGAGATGTATTCAACACATGCTTTTTCCATCCATATTGCTGCCAGCATTGTATACATAAGCAGCTTAACTTATGCCATGAAAGCCAATACTGGCTTTCCCACCTAATGAATCTGAGCAGGGTGATTTAAAATAAAAAACAATAAAAAATACAGCAATCTTGCTTCTGGGTCTACAAACCATCTTAGAATTCTAGAACCCCCACATGCACTGAACTTCAGCAAATGCTTTAGACTAATTGAGACTCATTTATCAAGTAAGAATGATCTATGTAGCAGATTGGGAGAGGAGGGGTTTTACTCAAAAACTCACTTTGCACGGCTGTAAATCATATCTAATGTCAATGGGGAAAGTAAGAGGACAACTGAGGATGTAAGTTGATCCTTGAAGAAAGCTTCTCACCTCAGATGGGTGTTCGAAGCTAAAATTTCCACTACCTATTTATCACTGTAACTCTTACAAGCTGCCGCCAATCTCTTGGAGGCAAATATGCAGGCAGCCCACTAAGTGATGCACCTCACCAAAAAAGTTACCAAAATTATTATTTTTATTTATTTATACAGTACAAGCAATTGTATACCACTTTTCATCAAGGAAAATGATCACCAAAGGGTTTCCAAAAATCTGACAATAATAAACAATGTCAATATAAATGGTACATTTTGAACAGGTGCAATAGAAATTATGGAATGCAATAAAACACCAAATAATATAAGAATACCATAAAACCTACAGAATAGGGCAGCATCAAAGCTTTAAAATCCATAAATAACAGCTAACTAGATCTATGTGGATAAAAACTTCTTTAGGTAGTGACAAAGGCTCATCCATGCCACTAGGGGGAGTTCCATTAAATGGGATGCCACCACCGAAAAGGCCCTATCTTGGGTTCCCATACAGTGAGAAACATTTGCTGGGAGTGCTGATATAATAACCCAGACAGGTTGGTATTTGCAGGTGTGTTCTCTCAGATATTCAGGTCCCAGGCGATTCAGGCTTTATACATCACCATAAGAACCTTAACTTGGGACTGGTAATATATGGGCAGGTAATGCAGATCCCACAAAACTAGTACTATTCACTGAGGTGTCAGTATTCAGCACTAGCTGCAGTTTACTGACTATTTTCAAGGGCAGCCCCATACAGAGTGTATTACAGTACTTTGAGACAAAGAGAAGTCTTTCTCAAAGACTGTTCTGATTTTCCCCATCACATTGCTGTGGCGAGGTGAGAAGCTTCACTTGCCAATCTACTCACGCCTCTCTCCTTTCAAAGCTTTTAATGCACAGTGTCCCACTCAGTCTGTGGCCTGGCAATCTGAATGTATTGCCTGCATACCTGTATGACTGTGGCCATGTTTCTTTGCCATTCTGAGCTTCTCAGGAACCCACCCCCAATAAATACAAGAAAGCTGTCTACATGAGTGTTTTGCACTCATGTGTTGTGATATTAAACAGGCCAGATGCAGCTAGCATCCTACAAAAACAACAACTACTAGTAGTAGTGCCCTTAGATGATGTTGTGCATTCCCAGCTGCCTCAAAGGACACATTCACTGTGTCCAATTGAGACTGCATGATGTGGATCAACAAAGAGATGTGCAGCCCCTATCTGCCTCCACTGCATGAGTGGAAGCCAACTTCTATGCATGGAATCCCCCCAAAACACACACACACACACACACACACACACACACACACACACACACACTTACTTGCTGGATTAAGGCAATAAAACACAGCAGAATGAATGCACACATTGCTTGCAAGATTAAAATATTCATTTGGTTATTCAAATTCAACTGTCATAAATCAGTGAAATCAACCAAATTTGAAAGTACCTGCAGCTCTTTCCTCGGGCTTTAACACTAATGATAAAAAAGCTCAAATCAGTCCTGAATCACATGAATAACTGGGATGGCTAGGAAATAACCGGTTTAACTGCACAGGGCCTGCAATGAGGCACTGGTGAACTAGGAAGTTCCCAATGAGTCAAATAACCCAAACACGTGTGTATGTGTGTGTGTATAGAGTTAACAGACCAGTAACATCCTAGTGACAACTGCAACAATAGAAACCTAGTTAGAAGCAACCATGAGGGTCATCTAGCCCAGCCTCCTGCAATGCAGGAATCTTTTGGCCAGCGTGGGGCTCAAACCCATGACCCTGAGATTAAGAGTCTCGTGCTCTACTGACTGAGCTACAACAACTTAAGAGTGCTTGTCCCAAGACTATGGTAACTTCAATTGGGGAACTCCCCACCCAAATCACTCCAGCATCTCAAGGCTTCCATGAGGGCAAAGGAGATCAGAATCTACTTGAAAATGTGATTTGCAGAGCCCTTTAATTTTTCAGAAACAATACTATTTACTCCTTCAAAAGGGTTGAAAAAAAATTCTTTCTCCAATTAAGGTAAAAGCACCTGCTCACTTATTCTCCTCCCCTTCATCCTTATACACAAGCCTTCCTGGAGAGATGAGATTTATTCACCCGGATTTGACAGCCTTTTCTTATTTATTTATACTAAGAGATAAATCAAACCTAGGCCACTCTGTCCAAGAATAAGTTATTCATTATCTGCCTAGTAAGTATGTTCGCAGATCAGATGTGGTAAAGGTATGTCGGTTAGAAAGTGCATTGTTCAGGCATGATTTACAACCACAGAAGTTATGACTTTTCATTGGTGATTACTCACTATGTTCTTATTGTTTTTTATGTATTTGATCACAACTGACTTTGGGGTTTTGTTAAATGGAGGGGGAGAGAGAAAGGAAGAATACTAGGTGGTAATTGTTGGATGATGAAATGAAGAAGGAAACTCATATTTTTCTATGCAGGAGGAACAAATGCGGTCATTTGGAATCTGTCAAGGAAGAGGTGTTGTCTTCAGATATCTACGAAAAAATGCTGAGAGGTAGGTTGGGGAGTGTGTAGAATTACAATATTCTACTGAAAATAATTTGAAATAAAATAACAAATGTGATTTTTGCATATATATTTTTTAAAAAGTAAGCCTAAGGTGATTTCCCCAAAATTAGGGTGGATCTGGAGAAAAGCACCCCAAAAGGAGAACAGGGCACCCAAGCCTTTTACACCACAAACCCTGAATCACAGCGTGATCAAGTATATATAATCTTAAGCCCCACAAGCCTCAGTTGCCTAGGTAAGCTCTGAAAAATGGTCCCAACCATCCACAGCACTGAAGAAATCAACAGGCTCGGGAGAAGGCTCTGGGTCTCCTCAGGGCTCATCCTTCTCTCAAAAGCAATGTAGGTGTTGGTGCCCTGAAGCTCACTAAATCTAAAACCAATGAAGAACCCAGCAATGCAATCCTACATATGTCTATTCAGAGACGAGATCTGCTGAGTTTAATGGGACTCACTCCCAGGTAAAGGTATTTCCCAATATAGAAGGGCCACCGGGTTGGTGATCCCTGTGATTCCCCTGAATATAATCCAAGAATGGTACAGTGCTTGGAGGGTGTATAAATTACCGGTATGTGAAATAAGTAACAGCACCAGAAGGATTTTTACACAATTTTGCTATGTATGCACACATAATTTTACTTGTATGCTGCCTTTCCATAGTTCAAGCCATGTGCAAGGCGACTTACAATATTGGGGGGGGGGGGGATATGTAGCTTCAACATAACAAAAATAGCCGTACATTTTTTTAAAAAAACAACAACATAAGAAATGCACAACCAAACTGAACAAATTCCACATAAATCACAAGAAGATCTAAAATGAAGACGCAAAAAAACAAAAACAGCAAACAACACTGCAGGCCACGAGTCTGTTCAGCAGCCTCAGCTGTTGTAGCTTCAGTCAGTCAGGGTCCCACCCTCCCAGGCCAGGTGAAAAAAAGGCCTGCAAGGCCGGGAGTAGGTCTTCCAGGCCTCATAGTGAAGCGCTTGTAGGAATCACGAGCAGGGATGGTGCTGTCGTGTTCATGTCCCTGAGGTATCCAATTTGCTGATATTAATTATTCTCATCGACAATAATGTGGCTTCTAGGTCAACACACCCAGCAAAAATCGCCTTTCCATTTATTCTTCACCACCACTCATCATCATATATCCCTTCAGTGACTAGACAAAACCTCCATCCCTTATAGAAACAAATAGCTTTTATTACTACACGGGGAGATATGCAAAATTTGGCTAATTGTTCCGAACTGACATTGAATTTGTATGCCGCGTTGCAGTTCCACTTAGGCTGGCTGCCTTGCCAGGTATTCACTGCAATTTCAGCCACTAAAGTAACATTAAAATGTGCAGAGTTTGCAAGAAGAAAAAGCAAGTAAATTGGGGGAATATATAGACAGCAAAACAGAATTTTTAAGCTCTTCTATTTACTAAATCCATAATATGTGACAGCTGCTGTGAAGCTAAATGCATGCCAGACTGATTGTAGGAGACACTCCTTGGGAGATAAAACAATATTCCCATCTCTAATAAAGGCAGTAAGAGAAGCAGCCTAGATTGGTCTAGGCCTGTTGCTGCTGCAATCTCCCCCCCCCCCCCGCAAAAAAACCCTCTTCTATCCTGTTGTTAACTTACTCTATCCCTGGAAGTGAAACTTAAAAGCCGCTACGCTAAGTGGTGCACAAATACTCAGAAGAAGTTGGTTCTGGCTTATGAAAGGTGCCCTAAAACTTTTCTGCAATGGATTCAACACAGCTTACCCTCTGGAATAAATTTTCAAGAGAGAAAACTCCCAGGACATGCCAAATTTGATCCACTATATAGAGAGCTTTTTTTAAAAAAACAACAACAACCCAGGACTCCCCCAAAGCATATGCAGTACCAGTGTTGCCTTTTAAACAGTATTTCAACTGGTACAAAATGCAGTGGTCATATTACAGGGTGAGGTTCAATTTAGAACTGATATAATTTATGTTTTTAAACAGCAGTGCTAGTTGCCAGTTTGTTTGTGGGACTCATTCAAGGTGTCCTTGGTAAGGCATTAGTGTTTCACGCCCTAAATGACTGAGGAGCTAGATCAGGCATCCCCAAACTGCGGCCCTCCAGATGTTTTGGCCTACAACTCCCATGATCCTTAGCTAACAGAACCAGTGGTCGGGGAAGATGGGAATTGTAGTCCAAAACATCTGGAGGGCCGAAGTTTGGGGATGCCTGAGCTAGATCAATGAAAGACTACCTCCTTCCCTCCAAACCCTCTCAGGTGTTAAGCAGAGGGGTTTTTCTTGCTAATTCCACTGCCGTCTGAAAATTGGTCTCATTTACCCATTTCCTCCCAGGGAAAAGGGAAGTGACCTTGCTAAGCCTGGTAAAGGTAAAGGTAAAGGGACCCCTGACCATTAGGTCCAGTCGTGACCGACTCTGGGGTTGCGCGCTCATCTCGCATTATTGGCCGAGGGAGCCGGCGTATAGCTTCCAGGTCATGTGGCCAGCATGACAAAGCCGCTTCTGGCAAACCAGAGCAGCACATGGAAACGCTGTTTACCTTCCCGCTGTAGCGGTTCCTATTTATCTACTTGCATTTTGACGTGCTTTCGAACTGCTAGGTTGGCAGGAGCTGGGACCAAGCAACGGGAGCTCGCCCCGTCGCAGGGATTCTGATCGGCAAGCCCTAGGCTAAGTGACCTTGCTAAGCCTGGTAGGGGTCGTCAAACTTTTTAAACCGGAGGCCAGTTCACTGTCCCTCAGACACTGTTGGGGACCGGACTATATTTTGAAAAAAATATGAACCAATTCCTATGCAACCCGGCACTGCGTTTCAATGGTAGAGCCGCCGCCACTTGAGGCGCTTGTTCCCATTCAGCGCCGCAGTCAGCCCCCGCACGCTAAGGTAAACCCGGCACGGCGATTCCGTTGAACAGAATGCACACATGCGTTCTTTTCAACGGAAACTCCTCACACGGGGACTGTATAAAGCTGGTTATCCTACGGCCCTGGGTCAAACAAACTCAGAAAGCTCTTCTGCAGGAGGAAGAAAACGAAGGCTCATAGTTCAGTGATAGAGCATCTGCTCTGGATGCAGAAGGTCCCAGGTTCAATCCCCAGCATCTCCAGGTAGGACTGGGAGAGAACTTTGTCTGAAATCCTGGAGAGCAGCTGCCATTCAGTGCAAACAATGCCGAGCTAGTCTGACTCACTATAAGGCATATTTCTATGTTCCTATGAGAAAATCAAGGAAATCACAAGACCAGAGACTTATGAGGGCCCTACATTCCAGCCATTCTGGAAAAGAATAACTAGAGAACATTCTTCCATGGATTACCAAAATTGGAATCCTCTCCAGAAATTCTAGTCCAGTATAATCAACACCAAGGAGCACCTGCCTTCTGATGTTCATAGATGCTACAACAAATCCCTTTGACTCCTTCTTCACATTGCCCAGAGGCAGGGGGCTAAACTGACCTACAACGACTATCCAGGAAACAGAATGCTTGAATGTGATAGTGCCATGTTGTATCTGTAGAAAGTAAGGAGGCTTTCTATTTTTAAAAAATGAACTAGGTATATGGTGTTTTCAGCATATTCATATAAGTGGGCCTCAAAGCCTCCACTCTTCAGAGCCTGTGCTTTATTTGCAAAAGAATTCCCACTCCCCAAACCGCCTGACAGAGCAATGGTCTGTATTATAAAATAAAAATATGGAAACACTTTGCTCCTTTGCAAGCGTGATTAAAGCAGTTGTGCCTCTGTTGCTGCAGCCAGAGACAAGGCGCAGACATGGTTTTGCGTTTGAAAATATGGTCATTTTAAGCGTTTAAAGCATTCGCCAGTTTGGCCAAATGATCCTGCCTCCTCTGCAACGATCTACTGTAATTATCAGTCATGGCAGTGACACCTCCTGCTACAGAGAGGGGCTGATCAGGTTACAGGGGTCTTTCTCTGCTTCAGAACCCAACAGCCAAAACAGTGTGCAATGCCAGCAGATGTTTCCAGTTTGAAAACAGTGGGAACTTCATGAACTGTTTCCCCTAACCTCCCAGGAGTAAATGCCACCATGGCTGTGAAACTGGAAACATTTGTCAGGCTCTAGGAAGCAAAAGGTTGTGAAAGAATGCTGCAGTAATTTGCTGCTTCCACAATGCTTTTTTATTGATTGATTTTTTTAAAAAGCCAACACTGGCTATATCCATACAAAACAGCTGGAGGATAAGGCGTGTGTCAGAGGCAGCCTCCACCACCCAATTGTTTGATATGTTGCAGGAATGACAAGGGGACGGTACTGATGTTACTGCTATCCTCCCACCAGCTGCCTTCCTAGATGCCATGGCCACTGTTCTATAGGATGACCCTCCCAAAGATGCTGAAGGGACATGAGCTGGTGCAGGCAGCTGGCGATGCAACTGGGCACAGGACTCAACACAAGGGCCGGTCTGCTCATACCAGTGTGCATACTGCTGCGACTGTGGGTCCCTCTGCCTGTGGTACTGATGTAGAGCACCGGTGGCACACCTGAAGGCATCTGATGTGCCTAATGGGCCTGGTCTAACTCACTCTCTCTCACTACCTGCTGTGCTCTTCATTGTTGGTGGCTCACCTCATGTGGCCGAGGAATGAACAGACATACCCCAGCCTGCTCCAACATTCATTTGCATTTTCATCTGGTACTTTCCATTTTGCTGCAATTCATTTATTTTGCAGAAGCCTTTCTTGCATTCCATTGTCCACTGACGCAGAAATATATGCAATTTCATACATCTGTTGTAACGCATGTTAGAGGGATGCATTTCTCACCCACTGGGATAGATATATGCAAATCAGTTGCCTCCTTGTATGTTCCCCTTCAAAGCTGATGAATTTCCAGAGGAGTACCCCTCTTAGTCTTTTGCAGCAAAAGTAAAGAGCCTGGCAGCACCTTAAAGACAAAGTTAATGAAGTGGCTAATAGGTCATCAAAAAGCTATCTATTCTAACCATGTCTCTGAGAAGTAAATTCGACTGAATTCAACTGGGGTTACTCCCAGGTAACTGGGGCTAGGATTGAAGCCTCACTATCTGGATGTTACAGTGTGCTATAAACTTAACCCTGCCTCTTTTCCCTCATTCAGGCATCAAGGAAAGGATAGGTTCACACCCTGCTGGTATTTTGCTGTGTGTGTCCTGGACTGCAAGAATTCCTGCAGGCATATTAAACATTGTGCACTTATACAAGCCCTTTATGTAATGAATGATTTTATTTCATAAATGTGTGTTTTCTTCAGAAAATGACCATATGTGTGCATTTCCTGAAACATAATGTTCAAGCTAATTTGTTTTAAATGTTTGTAGTAAACACAATTTGTGTCTGATGGCTTCAAATCCTCATACTTTTAACTGAGGAGCACAAATAAAACCAACAGATGACAAAAGAAACTACTACTTTCCATGACAAAGAACAAGAATAAATGATGCATTTCATTGGTTTTTAAAATTCACAGTGGGAAGCAGGTTAAGGCTCCAATCATAACCCCT
This sequence comes from Zootoca vivipara, assembly GCF_963506605.1. NCBI lineage: Eukaryota > Metazoa > Chordata > Lepidosauria > Squamata > Lacertidae > Zootoca > Zootoca vivipara. Next base: position 83,623,761 of record NC_083280.1, read on the forward strand.
TCAGTGAGACTTACTTCTGAGGAGATATGGTTAGGACTGCAGCCTTGGGGACTATAGGCTGTGCATGTACACAAAGTCAGCATGCAGTATTTCAGAAAAAAAAAGAAAAGCTGCAAGACCCATGTCAGGACAGCGACAATTGTACATCAATGAGTGTGTAAATAACGTAAATTGCTATGCAATTTACGTATCTATTATGTATAATCTGTACATGATTTTTTTTATAAAAAAACAGTTGTAGAGAACCAAAATGAAAATCATTCTTAGCAAGAGACATGATGGGAGTTGAACAGGTGGACAGAAGGAAATTTCCTCTGTCATTCCTAGTGTGGCTCCACCTTCCCATCCCTTATCTGCTCTTTGCCATGTCTATCTGTGATCACAGGGTGCTCAGTTTGGGGTGTTTTTGCAGCTGTGAAAGCTGTCCCTGCCTATTTGGGCTGTGTACTCTTTTCCATCATGACAATAAATGGTCATTGCTCTCTCTGGTTCTGTGTCTTGGTGGGGGGGGGGTACAGAGATGGGGTGCAGAGACCCTAAGGGCCTGGGTGGTAAATGAGGGTGCATGCTGATGATTAATACTGATTTATCAACACCTTCTAACCCACCAGCTCAAGACAATTTGGGTGATGTGTAATACAGCCATCCATGCTGCATCCAAATTTCCTATGGATACCATGGGTATGCCTACACTCTTTCTGCTGCAATTGCTTTCCTTTTCCAACACACTGAACCCCTCATTGCCCGAGGAGGCTAGAGTGCAGCAAATTCAGCACAAGTGGATTGCTGTACCGGTGTATCTTCCCCGTGGAAGACTTCCTCATTTTGAATTGTTTTATATTAATTAATTAACAACATTGAATTTTGTCCAAAAATATCATTGAGTTGTAAATAGCTAGGTTTCTATCGGGGGTGCGGTGCGTGTAGAGGACTGAGGAACTACATGTTGCCGACTAAGCAAATGACCTGTGAACCAGGAGACGCGCCCCCCCCCCCACTTTCAACCCCTGGCAAAACTGATCCTGATCAGACTCTTCCCAATTGTCAGGATTCTCAGATCATTATATATTAAACGCTTCAGTTCAAACATTCTGAACTGCTGTCACTGTTGTCACCTTAAAGTACGAAGCTGATTCCAGCCACAACTTCTCAAAATGCACATCGGGACAAAACTACAAACGGGCCTGGCTGTTCTTCCAAACCTCATTTGAAAGTCCTCTCTTTTAAAAGTGCAGTCAGCCCAACAAAAATACGCCATCATTCATATTGTTTTCTCCGTCATAGGCAGGAGATACTAGAAAGGGTTACAGGGCCATTGTTAAGCCTGTAGTAAATTGTGTTTGCGGCACAGAGGGAATAGCTTGGCTCACATTCTCTGGTTGCAACTGTAGTGGAGAAGGAGGAGGCCAACCAAAATCGATAAGTTCAGTGTAAGCAAAGTCAGAACAACCTTTAAAATAATAAGACAAATCAATTTATTTCACAAATGTCTTCATTTCCAAATGCCATTGTTTTGGTGTTCTCCGCTGTCATTGCTCATGACATTTGAGAAAACTGGGCTCTTAATCATTTCGGTGCAGAGGGAGTTATCATGTAAACAGCCAGGCTCAAAGATTATGCGCTCACCCAAAGATATCCTGTAACAACTGAGTCCTGGGGGAGCAGGAGGGCGGAAAGGGACACAGTGGGGGCTGGGGAGAGAAACTGGGGTGGAAGGGAGTTTAAAAATATGGACAGAAGAAAAAGACCCTACTTTATGGCTATATACAATGAAAAGTAATTACAGAGAAAAATGAAAGCTGGGGCTTGCTGTTAGCGGAGGAGGAGGAGGAGGAGGAGGAGAAGGGAATTCTGATCTTTTTTTAAGCTCAGAGTCCATTTTGATATAATTGGTTCCAGAATTATTTATGACATTAATTGCTGCATTATCGACTACCTGTCAGCGGCTCTGGCAGTTAGTCCATCTTTCTTAGCGCAGAAAGCCAGCTCAGCCCAAACGAGACTGACAAGCTAATTATACCCATCTCCCCTTCAATGACAAATGCTGCTCATCGGAAGCCTTTTCTAGAAATAAGCTTTCATTCTTTCCCCCTTTTTCCCTGAGCCAGACACAGCCGATATCTCAAGGTACAGATCACAGCTAAAACTCCGCTCACCAGGGCTATTAGCTCTGAACATCTCACTTGAGCCAAAAAAACCCTAAGCATCTTATGTTATCAAACTGTATGTCATTCCCTGATACTAGTTTTCAGTGAATGTGCACTGGGCCATGCACGTCACTCAAAGCAGTGGCAGAAAGAGCAGACCTGACTGAATTAGCCGGCCCCATCTTTAGCAACACAGCCAGGATGCTGACAGCAATTCCGGGACTTGGCACCCAGGCTTTTGCATCTGATGCAGTTAAGCATCCAGAATCAATAGTGTTGTGGTTTTGTGTTGTGGCTCCTGCTGAGCAAATACATGGAGGTGGAGGTCTGGTGTGGGGGAAGGGGGCAATGCTGGGTAGATGCACGATGTCTAGATGACATGAGACAGCTGGGATACCTGACAGGTGAAGGGCTGTATTAAAAGCTGGGCTTCTTGAAGCACATTGCCCAGAAACAGCCCTACGGGTGTTGCCATTTTCAGTGGAATCCTAACAAGTCTTCTGCCTGCCTGTGGTGCCTCAGCAGAGAGGCACCTTTTCAGTGACCCATGTGGTTTGTCAGTCTTCAGCCAGACCCTTGCAGTACACACAGACACACACTGTACCCCCACATTCTCTTGCTCCTTGCCCAGTTCCCCAACTGTTCTCAGTACGAGGACCCGTGATAGGTGAGCATCTACCCTCGTATATGCCCACGGGTTTTGATGTTCACCCTAACCCTATTCAGGAGCTTGCCAGAATGTATTTGCGCTAAAAATGGGGAGAAGTCAAGGGTGCGTACACACAAAAACCACCCTCAATCTCCCAGGGTTACTAAGGCGCCTTGGGCACAGAAACCCAGAACACCAAATACACATCTAGGGTTCCTCTTTGGCAGGGAGATAGTTATACCTGTGACACTCCCAAACCCCGGCTGCCTTTCTGTCTTTGTAGCTGTTATTGTTTATCAAGCTTATTTTCTTATGAATCTAGGGTTTGTGAGATTAAAAGGAGAAAGAGTTGACCACCCTGGCCTAGAGATGTGAAGGCCCGGGAAAAAAACCAGAAAAATGGGGGGGGGGGAAATGTTTTTTTCTGTTTTTTTCCCTGAAGCCTTTTTTGTTTTCCCCCCCAAAAAATTGGAAAAGTAAAAAAATAGATTATGGAAGGTTTTATTTTAACATGATGAATAAAGTATTTTAAGATTAGGGGTTCAATTTTTTTTATAAATCATTTCTAAAAAAATATGTATGGTATCAGATTTTTCTAATTTCTGTGAGGACAAGCAAGTCCTAGCTTACAAACTGAACTCTCCAATGCAAGAACAATATACATTTCTTCCTTTAGGAGGTGCTGTTGTCACCAGAAAAGAAAAAGGTTTCAGTTTTGTGTTTGCATGCATGTGGTATGCATTGGTTCTGTTCCTCTTCACTAGGCCTCAATGCAGCAGAAGAAAATATAGAGCAACAAAAAGGGCCTGAAAGTATATGTGCTGTTGTGGCAATCAGAAAAGTGTTATGAAAGAAAAAAAGAAATGAAAATATTTTAAACATTAAATGCTGTAAAGCAGTCTTTAAAAAGTGAAATAAACTAATTTAAGCATATAGTAGTAGCTAAAGTGGTTAACAGACCACACACATCAGTGTGAGGAAATACATACGGTCTCATGGGCAAAACATGGGAGGTGGAGTAAGCATGTTGCATAGCAAACAATGATGAATGAAAAATTAAATTTCAGTTCCTGTTTGGATACACTATATTTTTAATATGCTAGTTGTGATAATTTTATGCCAATTAAAATTGTCCATAGTTATATTTTACGTTTCTAAAGTAACAGAATGACTTTCAATCTGGAAAAGAAAAAAACAAGTGCTAATGTAGCATTTTTTTCAATTTTTCCAAAAATTTCCGTTCCCCCCCTCAGAAATTTTACATCTCTACCCTGGCCTCCACCCCACTGCTGAATTCACCCTGCCTGCCTGCTTAACTTCAGTTTAACTTAACACTTCACTGGCGCTGAGGTGCTTCATCAACTGGGTGCTTTGTCTCCCTCTTGTAATCCAGGAATTGTTACCTCACTCATAACTGAAAGCGATTGGCTACATACTGTGATTGGTCACTACAAGATCCCTGAATGGCTGGAATCATCCATGTGAATAAGAAAAGTAGGAGCCATTGGAGAAAATGTGATGCCAAACACGTGTGTGTGTGTGTGTGTGTGTGTGTGTGTGTGTGTGTGTGAGAGAGAGAGAGAGAGAGAGAGAGAGAGAGAGAGAGAGAGAGAGAGAGAGAGAGAGAGTCCCCAAAAAAAAATTTCCAGGAAGGAGAGGAGTCTATCTCCATCTGTTTATTTATTTTTTAGATGGCTTCGATTTACGGTTTATGCATTTTAAGAATATTTTTTGCATTTGTTATTTTCAACGACAAATGGACTTGGAACTGTGTTGAACAGGCCCCTCTCTCTCTTTGGTTAGTTGATAAGGTGCAAGAGGAGTAAACAGAATTGAAGCATGGCACATTTTATACTTTTATCAACATAAATGCCGGGGGGGGGAGGGGAAACCTAGCACATAAATTGAGTCTGAAGCTTTTACAAATTGGCTATTTAAACCACTCCACACCTATAAATTGTACAGTGCTGGAGGCCATCTTTCTATGGCTATTGTTCTTCATGAAGCAAGACAACAAAACCTGGCAGGAGAGAACTAAACCCCCATTATATTGGAAAATGTATTAAACTGAATATTAAAATATTGTGAGGAGACAGAGCAGCAGGACCCCCCCAAAAAAAACACCACAGTAAAAACAGAGGAGACTGCAAGATACAAAGACGATTTTGATTTGCATACAAGCTAAGCCCATGGATATGGTGCATTTTCAGAAACTCTTCAATAATAATAATAATAATAATAATAATAATAATAATAATAATAATAATAATAATTTATTATTTATACCCCACCCATCTGGCCGGGTTCCCCCAGCCACTCTGGGCGGCTTCCAACAAAACAGAAATTCTAAAATACAGAAATCCAGCAAAACAGGCAATGAAAACACACAGCATACCTATAGACCTATCATAGTCTATTAAACTCAGCCAAGTTAGGACAAACAATGAGGATCAGGAAAGAGGCATAAAGAGAAATCAGGGCTTTGAACACATCTAAAAAGCAAAGCTAGACACAATGCTTACCTGGTCATGCAGGCCTTTGAACTGCCCCATTACTGGCTAAGACCCCCTAAGTTGATCAGTAAGAGATTGTACATAGACATGAAAGAGACTGAATGGGGAGCCATTTAAAGCAGCCCTTTTCACCCACTGCCTCTCAACCAATCAAGGATCAGGTGGGTGGAAGGCCTAAAATTAAGTGCTGCTCAGGAAACTCCAAACAGGCTGATTTGGGGCCTGCAGATTCATGTGGCAAAAAAGAGCCCAGGGCTGCCTTGGACATCGAGCAGCGGCAGCCTACATAAAACTACAAACTTTCCCCAAATTACTTTGCTGTTTTCTAACTTTGGTAGACAAATTATATATACCTCGATATTTTATTGGCCTGAAGCCTCAGAGGTTTGTTAAAATGAGCCTGTTCCATCATCCGATGTTGCAGTGCCCTGAGAATAATGCACATTTGGCTGTTAGTTACCGATACAGCCCGAGTATAATTTAGCATTTGTCTAACCTATTCAGAAGGAAAATATTGTTCTCATTAATTTACATTAGCAGCTGAAGAGAGTAGGGAAGGGGTCGGTTATCCCTAGTGCTCTAGAATGCTTCCTTACTAAAGAACCATGCAGTCTAAAGAAGTGGGCCGTAAAAATCCCCTTTTGGGGAGATTTCCCACTCACCTGCTTTTCCGCACAGGTGGGAGCCATTCATTGGCTGCACCTTCTCTGAGGAAGCAGAGGGAAAGAGAGGGAGCAAAGACTGCTGGGAAATCGCTAAATCCCACCCACAGTGACTTGAGGGAGGGGCTCAGGTTAACCCTTCCATGCACACAAGTGTGAATCAGCAACTGTAGATTACCAGCAGGACTGTTCTTCTTGGGTCCTTGGGGAAAAGGATTTGCACATCAGACCTGAGTTAAAACCGCTCACGGTTGTTTGCAAACATTTTTTGCCGGTGCCGAACAACCCATTTCAGTGATTTAGGCGCTCACTGAGAAAATGCTAAATTATTTGTGGTGCTCATAGTAACATTGTCACGAATCTGAATCTGATTGGCTAGGTAGGTCCTTTTTTTAGTACAGTAAGCTCCACAACCTACGTACATTTATCCTATGCGCATTCAGCTTTATGTATGTGGCAATTAAAAAAAATACTAATAAAAGGGCAGAAAGTGAACGGGGTTCTGGGAAAGATGACTCTGGCAATTGCACTCACCATTGAACCCATTGTGTTTTGACTATACTGTACGTGATTTTGGCTTTAGGTGCAATCCCTGGAACGTAAACCCCACGTAAATTGTGGGCTTATTGTATTCCATTTGCTGGGTGATCCCTGATTGAGTGGGGCCATCTGTGAGACTCATCCAGGAAAGCAGCAGCAGCCGCCAGGACAAAAATGACCCCCTACCCAAATAAATTAATGGGTTGTATCCAATGTGAGTCACACTCAAGAGTAAATGCTACAATTCCCAGCAATTTTAACAAACTATAGCTACCGAGTTTCTCCATAACAAAGTGGTATAAGAGTGTTTTAAATGTTTGGTGTGGATATGACCTAAGGGTCCATATTTAGTTTTTGCTCCTTTGATAGTCTTTGAAAGATATATGACAACACTATGCTGAATGTGATTAGGCAATCCTGAACACCCTAGTATTCCTGGAAGAGAAAACAAAGGAGGTAGTGATATGGATAGTATTGATACCAGTGCTTTTTTTCTAGAAAAAGAGGTGCCGGAACTCACCACGAACGTTGCTCTTCTTCTCTTATAATGGCAATGGCACCCACCTGAGAGGTGACGGAACTGAGTTCCGGCGAGTTCCGGCTGGGGAAAAAGCCCTGAATTATATTATTAGCGGAAGCTAAGCAAGAGAGACACTGCCAAGAATGCTCACAAGAGGCCCAATGTTTATCAGCAAGATGACTCTATCCTGGATTTAAGAACATAGGAAGATTGATCAGAACAAAAGGTCCTTATTGCAGACATTCGGAGGGACAGTATTATGAAGGGATGAAGTAGAATAGGTACTGAACTGGTTTTGACATTTGAAATTGTTCATAAAAATATGTGAGTGGCTTCAGCTCAGCCCTGTCAAAAAATGTTGAACTACTTTAGAAATGCCTGCATGTACTTCACCTCCAAATTTGTCTCAAAATTCAGCCGTAATTCAGTTATCAGGCAGAGTATTATTCTGAGGTGTGGTTTGTGTTCACAATCGTAAGAAAGAAACCCTACCTGGGGAAATAAGGTGAGGAAGGTGAACATTTACAGCAAGGCGAACATTATCATGGTTCATCTCCTTCTTGTCGAGAGTGATCCTTATTTGAAATATAATAAAGGATGAAATGGTTAAATACATCACTATTTTGCCAATAATAGGTGTTCGTATATAAGTCTAAATGGCAGTCAGGCTGCCCAGCCTATTGATTTTACTGTCTAATGGCTGAAAGAGATGTTATCTTGATTAATTAGAAGCCAAAAACAAATGCATCTTAGTTCTGTTAAATCTTCTCACATTTTCTCTCTCCCCCTTTTTCTATACTAGTGGTATTGTGTGGTAGACCTGCAGATGCCTAAACTGAAATAGGAAATTAACTTCAACACGGTAGGAGCTAGCTTGGTGACTTTATTTCAGCTGTCAGTAAAACTCACCCTGACAATATTATTTAACCCCATAATGCTATGGTCCTAGGGAGGATGTAAAATCTTTCCCAACACAATTAACATATAAGGCAGGGGTGGCTAAATGTTGTTGGACTCCAGTATGTTGTTGGACTCCAATTCCCATCAGCCCAAGCCAATGGTAAGGATGATGGAATAATATAATAATAATAATAATAATAATAATAATAATAATAATAATTTATTATTTATACCCCGCCCATCTGGCTGGGTTTCCCCAGCCACTCTGGGCGGCTTCCAATGGAATATTAAAAACAGTACAGCATCAAACATTAAGAACTTCCCTAAACAGGGCTGCCTTCAGTTGTCTTCTAAAGGTAAAATAGTTGTTTATTGCCTTGACATCTGCTGGGAGGGCATTCCACAGGGCGGGTGCCACTACCGAGAAGGCCCTTTGTCTGATTCCCTGTAACCTCACTTCTCGCAATGAGGGAACCACCAGAAGGCCCTCGGTGCTGGATCTCAGTGTCCAGACTGAATGGTGGGGGTGGAGACGCTCCTTCAGGTATACAGGACCAAGGCCGTTTAGGGCTTTAAAGGTCAGTCCCAACACTTTGAATTGTGCTCGGAAACGTACTGGGAGCCAGTGTAGATCTCTCAGGACCGGTGTTATGTGGTCCCAGCGGCCACTCCCAGTCACTAGTCTAGCTGCCGCATCCTGGATTAATTGCAGTTTCCGGGTCACCTTCAAAGGTAGCCCCACGTAGAGCGCATTGCAGTAGTCCAAGCGGGACATAACCAGAGCATGCACCACTCTGGCGAGACAGTCTGTGGGCAGGTAGGGTCTCAGCCTGCGTACCAGATGGAGCTGGTAGACAGCCGCCCTGGACACAGAATTAACCTGTGCCTCCATGGACAGCTGTGAGACCAAAATGACTCCCAGGCTGCACACCTGGTCCTTCAGGGGCACAGTTACCCCATTCAGGACCAGGCACGGAGTGCAATTTTGTGGCCGACAGGTTGCCAGGTATCTCCAGCCAAAGCCCTTTGGAGAAGGGATGTTGGCTTATCACCTTATGCTTGTCTGCTCTGTATTTGTTCCCTGTTCTGCTAAGTGGTGCATGCTTGGGAATTGCTGGACATTCAAGTCCTGCTGCCTCTCTGCCACATGCCCACACTTCCATTCCTGTCAAATCAGCTTTGCACTTAGTTTCTATGCCTTGGTGTCAATTCAGCAGAACACAAGCCTGAAGCTGTTCTTTTCATTTATCTTAACTCTCTAGCCCCTGCACCTACCCTTCTGAAATTTTACAGCTTACTTTCCTAGGGGCATTTCTGCAATGTATGCCGCATTCATATTAAAATCATTACGCACAAAAACTACAGGGAGGGAAGTCAATCCCTTTTAGTTCTCCCTTACAAAATCTATTTTAAAACTGCCTAGCAACAACAACATCAAAATCCACCCTACATCTATCCTTCTGAATTTTGGCAGGTTTCTTGCCAAAGGGCACCTCTATGATATGTACTATTTTCACACAAATTGCCCAGGAAAAAAAATAGGGGAGATGAAGTAATCCTTCGTTTAATCACTCACAATTTGCAAAGCCTGCCCTTGCAGTATATCCACTGCAGCTGATCCTTCTGAACTTTGGCAGAAGGGAATACCATGCCTGCACATTTCTCAAAGTCTGCCAGAAAAATAAAGAAACAAAGAAACAAAAAGTTACATGGATACCCTCCTCTTTTTGTCAAAACATACACCAGCCAATGCTGCAACTGGCAAGGGATGGAACTCTTCCAGTGGGATTAATCCACTGAGAGGGGGTGCAGAAAAGGGCCTTCTTATGGTGTCCATACTGTGAAACCTCCCCCCCCCAACTTGGGATGGTGTCAACCAAACTGGGCAGGGCCGTCTTAAGCGCCCCTGGCGCCGTGGAGCGACGGATCCCTCCGGCGCCCGCCCCGTTTCCCAGCGTGGTGGGCGGGCGGGCGCAACGCGGTTGTCGAACCGGCGGACCGGGCGGGCGCAGCTCGCGGCGCCCTCCTGGCGGGCTGACGCCGTGGTGCCGCGAGCCACCGGGGGTCTACCTAGAGCCAGCCCTGAAACTGGGCTTCCATCACTAAGTTAACATATATCCGGGGGGGGGGCACGTTTTAGGGTGGAAATACACACAAAATGCATGCAAAATGTGTACAATTTAACTGCAAAATTCTAAAGTGATTTTAAAAAAAATATAGTCCACAAAGCATGGGGCAGAATAGACCTATGATTGCATCTATGGGAAACTTACACAGAACAGAAATAGGCTAATTTCCCCTTTCCCAATTCAAACATTCAGGAGAACTCTCCAGTAAACATGAGACAGCCTTCACCAACCTTGTGCCCTCCAGCTGTTTTGGACTGCAGTTCAAGGCAGATGGAGGGTACTAGATTGGCGAAAGGTGCCATAATACTGTCTCCTAATGAGTCGCTCCATTAAGGAAACAAATATCTACCATCTAGGAATAGAAGAAGAATTTGTTCCAGTCCAACGCTTCTGGACTTGCTTGTGGGGATCAAATCACAACTCTCAGTGGGATCTGTGCACTTCTCTGAATTTTAGAATGTGACTTGGGGGAACAAAAAGTGCTTACAAAATGTATATCTTATGGGGAGAGGCATTGGAACACTTTGAAATATGCATCCTTTCATAGAGAAAATGAGTATTTTAGCTAAAACTGTGTACAAAATGCATACCATTTCATTGTGGACTCTTTGGGTGTTAATTTCAAAAAGTCTACACAAAATGGGACAGACCTAGGCTTGAGCACCAGTGAGACTGAAACTGGTACTCAGATTAAGCTGCTCATTCCATCCCTACAACCGACCACTCTGGAATATTTACGAACAATTTCCCTAACAAAGGAATGTTAATGCAACAGCCCTTAACACCAGCTTCATAGAATCACTGTATTCAAAGGTAATATACCAATTGCAAGAGAGAGATGATGCTGTCCTGCTTCACTGTAGACTTCTTGGAAGTTCCTTGGTAGAACAGGATGCTTGACTTTACACACTTTGATCTGATCCAGCCAGGGTCTTCCTTTGTCCATTTGGGTTTGGGTGGGGTGGATCAAAAGAAGTCTCCAGTGATTTTGTGTAATAACATATCCAGCAATGGCTTCTCCTTGCCAACCACTGAGACTTTTAATAGCAGCCACCCCTGAGAACCCATTGCTGCGTATCTGCAGAGCTGCTTATTCTTTTGCCCTTAAACTAAACATTTTGATCAAAATGTTAATTCTGCCAAATGCGGGGGACACTCCTACCATGTTGTGTGTGTTTTGTATACCAAATCGTTCCATGTTAGTGTGTGGGCAGGAGGGAGGGTGTCCAGAAATGTTAAGGAATTCATGTGTAGCCGAGTTCTGCACATCAGTTTTGAATACAGCACATAACAAAGGTCAGAGATAGCCTGGCGCTGTGTTTTGTGTGGTGCATCTGTTCTATGAGAAAATGTGCCCAAGTTTCTTTTTTTAAAAAAACAAACAAAACAAAAACATTGTTGTAAAAGCCTGGTTACTGCTGAATATATTTCTAAATGACAAGGTTTATTTGGCTGCATTTTGATATGTTTAGGGGAAACTTGGGCTGACAGTTAGAGGAGGCAGGAAGAGGGGACCGCAGCAACTTCCACCCAAACAGAAAATGTCAGCTCTTCCCTCGCAAGGATGCAGAAGCATCCTGATGAAAAAAAGAGCAGACGTTTAAAAGTTTCTGACATGTGTCACGAACGCAGCCATTGAGCCAGTCCTGCTGATGTGGCTCAAGATGACAGCATCCGAGCCACTGAAGCTGGCTGCGGGACATTCAAAGTTTGGTGTGTGTCACATCGAATCCTTGTCATGTCACACTGGAAAGATAAGGGGAGGGGGAGAGAGAGAGAAGACAAATGGACGCAGGCAACAGCAATAGTTCAGAAACTTAAAACAACACGCTCCCCACTCGTCTAATTGATATTATGAAGCAGCCATAACATTGGACCAGCCACCCAACATCTGAGTTCATAGAAGGTCAGGGTGGATTTTTCTTTTCGGATTAATTCCTGCAAGACACAGACAGTAATTTGTCAAGTTCTTGACCCAAGCACATCTCCTCTGCATTCCAGAAAGGATATTTTCAAGCAAGAGATGGTCCTTGATGTTAGTCACTGAGCCATTGCCCCAGCTGCTCCCGAGGTGTCTCTAAGGAAACCACATGTGTTCACTCCAGATGGTCACCTGACCCCTAGTGACCTAGACTGGATGTCAGTCATACAAAGGATTTGGATTGTTTTGTTTGGGTATCTTCTCTTCCTCCACAGGATCAGAGTGCTTCATTGTGATCAGGATGCAGCCTTGATACTTGGGAGCTTTTGTTGCAGTTGATGAGAGGGGCCTGTCCTTTCCCAGAGCTGCCTTTGTACCCAGATTTATAAACAGTAGCTGTGAGAGACCAGTGGAAGCCAACTCTTAGGGGCTGAGGTCCCCCCCCCATAAAATATCTGAGGGGGTCAGAACCCCCACAAGGGTGCTGGGCGTTGCCATACAAATGGGTGTGTGTGATCGATTATGCAGGGCAGGGCTTACTCCCCCCCCCAATATTTTATTAAAGTTGGCACCCCGCTTGGGACTGAAGAGCAGGGTGTGATTTGGAAACAACAACACACCAATTGGGGATCCCAGAAAAGCACAGATGGAAGTGAGAGTGCCTGTCAGAGACCCCAAAAGGCTGCCATTGCTATGAAAATGGGGTGAGGGTAATATAGATCTGCATCATACTCTAACAATCTGCAGAGCTAAAGGAAGGGGAAAGAGGGGAACATGGGACCAAAAGTATCAAGGTCGCAGTTGGAAGGGATCACAAGGGTCATCTAGTCCAACCCCCTCCCTGCAATGCAAGAATCTTTTTGCCCAATGTGGGGCTCAAACCTGTGACTGAGATTAAGAGTCTCGTGTTCAACCGATTGAGCTATCCAGTTGCCCAGTTGCTTGAGGAGACTTGAGGAGAAGCAGAGAGGTATCAATCTGAAATTAGGAATAGTGGTTAAAATGCCCGAGGCAGCACCAAGGCATAGAAATGCAACAATCTACAAGTAATGCAAAGTAATGTGCATGTACTGCAGTTTCTGGCTCTGATGAAACATTTCCAGTTCCCAACAGGTTAGGCCATGTGCTGAGAGAAATGTAGCTAGGGAAGGGGAGCCTGAAAAAAAAGTTTGGCAGGAGAAGGTTCATGTGAAGCAAACGTTGTGGGTTCTTTTTGCTGTGCCAACCTCGTGACAGTACTTTATAGAAAATAATTTTGTATGCCATAAACATATCTAAATAGCTCCCTCCCCAATAAATTGCTTTCATTGCACATATTACTGAAAAGTCCCAATTCAGAAGAGGTGATGGGGGTATCCAAAGAATTATAGTTAATAGTTATTCACTTGCCATTGATTTCTGTGATCGAGGGTGTGCTCTCTGTCTACCTTCCAGTTTAATATGAGCAACACAATTTTTTTTAATCTAATGGCCTTGGAGGTGAAATTCTGTGGATTTAATTTTTGCATTTTCCAAATACAATCAGACTGTGATAATGTGACTCCTCTGGCAAGTGGCATTTTTACAAAAATCCCTCTTATTAAAAAGTCAGTAGCACCTACAGGCTATGAGGCTGGTTTCCACTTAAATCATTTGGCTACCTAGACAGAGTGATAAATCAAGCACAAGGCAGGGGCTTACAGATTTGCCTCATATGTGCTAAGCCAAGCTTTGAGAGGCACAGGGACATGACAGTGGGATGGTATAAACGGAACGGGGAGAGAGTGTGTACAGAAAATAGAAATCTCCCCCTCAAACACAGATAAATGTTTTAGTTTGTTCCTTTTCTTTCCTTATTTGCTGTTGAACATTTTGACTAGCACAGTTAAAGACACAGCCCCCCTCCCAACCTTTAAATGTGTTGCCATTTAGCAGAGGAGACCCTGAAGGAAAATTATTTTCAGATCCGAGAGAATGGGAATTGTTCATGATAAAAGCTTTGGGGATTATTATTAAAGCAAGGAATGCAAGTATTTTCCCTTCCCAAACTAAGTGCAGGCTTTGTTTCCTTTGCACCCGGTATCCTGTCCCTAATTTAAGGTTACCAGATTTTTTTTCAATGAATCCGGGGACACTTTTCAACTTCAGTAGGAATGATAGAATTTTGTATGGGGACTGATTTGTAAATCCGGGGACTGTCCCCGGGAAATGGGGACATGTGGTAACCTTACCCTAATTCTGTGTTACAAGTAGACTTCTTTTGGGATCTGACCCCAAGCTAATGAAGTCAGCTTCCTGCAAGCCAAGCATCCAGCTGCTCCTAAACAGTGGACTAGGAAACAGTGCTAAATTCCATCTCAAATAAAATGTAATCTGGGATGGATTCCTCAGATTTGTGGGATTGACTTCCATATCAAAGGCTGGATGAATCTACTGGTTGCTGGTGAGTTATGTGGCCTACCTAGAAATAATAAGCAAGGTGAGTTATGGAGCAGCTTAGAGATGTCTCCATGTCATGCTAGGCCTCATCAGCCATGGACCTTAGCATTCATTGTAGTGCCAGATTAACAATGTCATTACCAGTCCCTTTGAGTGGTATGCCTAGAGAGTCTCCTGTGAACCAGGAGTATCCCTCAGCTGCTGCATGCACAGGTGCCCCCTGTACTGATAATATCATTGCTTCTCAGGTAGGGTTGTCATATGTCCGGAATTTCCCAGACATATCCGGAATACTGCAGCCGCAAGCAGTGTCTGGGTGGAAATTGGTGAAATCTCCAGGAAAATCTGGATGTATGGTATGCCCATGTCGGCAGTGTCATTTTTGCTGATTTCCCTCAGAAATAGCTCAGAAATGTCCGTTTCCCTGTGCTGTGCTAGGTAGGCTTCTTTGTGCCTGCCCAATGGCTTGCAGAATCAATTCTGCTTTCAAGATCCAGTCCAATTTATTCTGGAGCAAAATAATCTGAAGTGAAACTGCGGAGGGGAGTCCTCTATCTCTTCTGTGAACTGTTGTTGTTTAGTCGTTTAGTCGTGTCCAACTCTTCGTGACCCCATGGACCATAGCACGCCAGGCACTCCTGTCTTCCACTGCCTCCCGCAGTTTGGTCAAACTCATGTTCGTAGCTTCGAGAACACTGTCCAACCATCTCGTCCTCTGTCGTCCCCTTCTCCTAGTGCCCTCAATCTTTCCCAACATCAGGGTCTTTTCCAGGGAGTCTTCTCTTCTCATGAGGTGGCCAAAGTATTGGAGCCTCAGCTTCACGATCTGTCCTTCCAGTGAGCACTCAGGGCTGATTTCTTCTGTGAACTAGTGAAGGCTTGACTACTATCATGGCAGGTTGCTACAACTCAATATGGACCTACCCTGCAACACTGGGTGGTGGTGGGAGGGGGGAGGGGAGGACTCACATAACTTGTTTCAACAAATTATCACTCCTCCCACACACAAAAATATCTGAGCAGTTTTATAGCATTTCTTCATTAGCTACCACTGAAACCTGCTGGGGGGTAGCAGCCAAAGGAGGAGAACACAATCCATGATTGTGGTGGTGATGACCACCACCCCCCAATTACCGGTATGCATGTGCTTTTTGTGCTCTGGATTAGAAGAATCACTCCAATAAGTTATGATGGTTGTACAGCTACTTGTATTTTCAAATGGGACAAGGGTTTGCACTGCAGACAACGAGGCTAAGAGATTCTCTGTGCAATGCGAACAGAAAATGTAAGAAGGTGTCAGTTCTATATGCCAATGGATGGAGACATGGGCAACTGACAAGCATGCCTGTTTGGCAACGTAAGGCTAAGTCCCTAGTGCAAAAATCCTTGCTGACGCCAACTCTATGGGGCTGAAGGTAGCTCAGTCCCCCCAAAGTATGTGGGGATGGGGCCGAGCACCTCCCCACCCCAATCATGAGGGGCCGGGTCCCACCAGGCCTCCAATCATAGTTCCTAGTGCCCCATAGTGCTTCCTGTTCTCTTCATAATAATTTACCTAAGCCCAAGGAATTGAGGCCATGACACCCCTTGTGCCTAGATGACCAGGCTGGTGCCCAATACCTGAGCAAACTTAGGGTTAATCCCTGCCTGCTTGGTGGACAAAATAAAACCCAAGGAAGGAGGAGTAAAAGTGTGCAAACCAAGTGTGAGCAGCTCCCTAGCAACTACTACATAGCTTCCAGTGTTAGCATCACTCGCAGGATGGAATGTTCTGGAAGGTATGACTAGGACAGTGGCTGATAGTGATGCTGCCAGATCCTTGATGACACAATTTGGCCTCAGAATTGTCCCCAGCACTGTTCCCGCAAGGCCGGTGACAGCATTCCCGCACTCACAAGAAGGGTCTGTTTCAGGACACAGAGGCCACAAACTCACCAGGCATCACATATTACTTTAGAACTCAGGTGCCGTCATTTTTTATCCTCCCTTGCCATCGTATAAGTGGAAGAAAAGCACTGGCTGGCAAAAAAAGGAAGAGCGCCACAACTGAAAGAAATACGGCTCCGCACAAGGCAGACCCAGAATTCACTGCAGCAGGGGGTCAGAGGGCTAAATAAAGCAGCTAGGTTATTAAAGAAGGCTAGGGTGAATTTATGATCCCTCACTAGCATGTGCAGCTCTGGGCAATAGGATAAGGACAACCGGATCACCAAAGCTTCAAGGGTTCTACCTCCCTCATCTCATGAATCAGAGTGAGCAGCCTGGAGGCAGGAGATGAGAAATGGCAAGAGCAATAATCTCAGGGAATGGAAGAAAATCCTTGAGTTTGTCATTCTTGATGCGCATTACATCACACCAGCAAACTGCTTATTTCTTATGGGCATGGGGTCATTTTGCGATCTCTCATACGCCTGCCTAGTGCCTTGATGACAGGAAGAAAGGAGCCACCGCACAGACTGTTTACAAAAGGAATACATGAATATAAACACAAAGACGACCTGTATGTCTACACATGTGTGTACATCACACACACACACTGCTTTGACCTCTAGGCACCCATCATCCCCCCCCCCAAAAAAAACACCACACTCATGAAAACACACACATTAAAAAAATATAGTGGGTAGAAAGGGAAATGATGTTATAAACGTGGAAAAATCCAAAAGCTCATACAACCCCAAATGTGTATTTTGTTATTTGTTTTGCTTATGTCCCACTGTTCTACATCTGTCTGTATCTGTATTAGATTTGAAATTGTTCTACATATGAAATTGCTTTAATTGTTCTGATTAGTGAAATTGTATTTTTGCATTGTTTTTGCATATGAAAGTGTTTCTCTCTCCTCATTGTTCTTATATAAGAAATTTTGTAAAAATAAATAATTTGGTGACTTGCCGATCAGAAGGTCAGCGGTTCGAATCCCTGCGACGGGTGAGCTCCCATTGCTCGGTCCCAGCTCCTGCCAACCTAGCCGTTCGAAAGCATGTCAAAGTGCAAGTAGATAAATAGGTACCACTACAGTGGGAAGGTAAACGGCGTTTCTGTGTGCTGCTCTGGTTCGCCAAAAGCGGCTTTGTCATGCTGGCCACATGACCTGGAAGCTGTACGCCGGCTCCCTCAACCAATAACGCGAGATGAG
Organism: Zootoca vivipara; assembly: GCF_963506605.1. Taxonomy (NCBI): domain Eukaryota; kingdom Metazoa; phylum Chordata; class Lepidosauria; order Squamata; family Lacertidae; genus Zootoca; species Zootoca vivipara. The sequence goes on from NC_083280.1 coordinate 83,641,299, forward strand.
TGCCGCAACCCCAGAGTCGGTCACAACTGGACCTAATGGTCAGGGGTCCCTTTACCTTTACCTTTACCCACATTATGTACAATGCAAAGCTATCCTAAAGTTTCTAGATAAATAGTGATGTTCAGTGTGCTAGCATTGGAACTAGAGATGCTAGAGAAATAGTAATGTTCAGCGTGCCAGCATCAGTTCTAGCATCAATCCAAAAGGAAAACTAAACCACATTTACTTCACAGTTAAGCAGGGGTGTGTGTATTTGAAGGAGCCATTGCTCATGTGTGGATGTCAGCCTCGTGAACAGAACTTGAAGGGTATGCTTTCCTGTTGGAAAACCAGACAGGTAACGTGGATTGGGTAAAGACATCCCAGCCCCTTTCTGGTGCATACAACAGCATGCAAATGCAACTTGAAACATGGGGAGTGACCTTACTGCATTCTAAGCTGCTAATGTGTATAAAGTCCAAGCATCAGAAATGATAGATAGAGGGAAGAGGGATGGCCAAGCAGGGAGCTACTTGACTTGAAAACAAATTTGGGGGAGTGGGTGCTGAGTAAAGTCCCTCTGGGGAGATGGAGTCCATCTGCAATCTACCACTCAAAAGGGGGCCAATTCTATTTACGGTGGCCAGTCAGGATAACTAGAGTGTGTGGACAGGGAAGGGCCAGTGCCAGCATCTCCCAGTCTCTCTCAACTGATTCAAGAGCCAGGGGGTGTCAAATGAGTGCCCCTCAGTCCCACCCACCCCGCCCCAATTTTGGGAGTTTCCCCTGAAACCATAGGCACTTAGGGGCTCCATTAGTTTTCGTGGGTGTGTAGTTGTGGAGGCTGAAAGCCTTCATCCTACAATTTCACCTCTTTCCAAGGACCCTTTCCCGCCCAATAAGACTCCATTAGTTCTCACAGTGGCATAAAAAAGAAGTAGCTTGGGGCAAAATCTGCTGATACGGATGCAGTTGCAGAAGTGAATGCACCTCTATATCTGCATGAGGAATCTCAAGTCAGTTTGCATCTTTTCTTTTAATAGGGCTGGCTAGATTTGCATTTCCTGGACTAACACACAGATCACACCACTGTTCTCCTTCAGTTATTGTACATTTTCCAAATTTTGGAGTATTTTTTTTAAATGGAAATACACACACACCAAAATGCATATAAAATGTGTATTTTTAATGTTAAAATGTGTACAGAAATGTATACTTTGGCACAACATGCGTATAATGATGCTATTTTAGGATACGGTGATTGGTTCCTTGCATTCGGGAGTGCAAGAGTTAGTGTGTTAAACTCTCCTTCCACGGGGAAAGGAGCTTTAACTGTGAGCTACTTTGTGGATGTAACAGGAAGAAGCGCTAAGTCCACAAATGGCTGACTCAGGTTTAGAGTTTCCAGTTGCGCCTCGAAGTCATCACTATGGTAAAGGGATTTATTTTGTGTGAATAAACAGCTTGTCTCCTTTTGGTGCACCATGGAGACCAGCAGACTATATATGTTCTCATTGTAAAGGGAGGTGTTGTTCCAAGCTAGGCCCTCACATCTTGGCTATTTCCCTGAGGTGTTGTAAAAATAATTGTGTTAGAGCACAGTGGAAGGGGTGGGGTGGGGGGACACTCCAAGCTAATGAAAGCAGGTCGTTTCAAAGGTGCCTGTGCTCACCCCCCCTTTTTTTGCCCTTCCCACCAGCCACGATCATCTCATGCCAGTTACAGAATGAGAAACATCCAGGCCCTGCTCCCTGCTTCACTGGGGCAGGAGTGTGGAATATTAGCTAGAGATTTTAAAAATAACAAGTGAGGTGGAAGGTGATCTCTCTCTCTCTCTCTCTCTCTCTCTCTCTCTCTCTCTCTCTCTCTCTCTCTCTCTCTCTCTCTCTCTCCTATCAAACTCAAGATGCATCTGCCTTGCAGATAAGCCTAAGCCTGCCTTACTGAAGAGTGAACAAAAGCACATTTTCCTCAAACAATTTTGCCTTGGTCACATTATGACAAAGCCCATGGAGGGAGGGGAGGGGCCAGGAGGAGGGGGAGGTATATTGTTCATTTATTATTAGACTTGCATCCTGCCTTTCTTCCCAAAGGAGCCCAGGTTCAGCAAAAAAAAAAAAAAAAACCACTGATGAAACACATTAAGAACATCTTCAAAAATTCCAATACAGTTGCAGACTGGGGGGAATCTCAACTTAGGAGGCTTGTTGAAAGAGGAAAGGTCTTCAGCAGGTGCCAAAAAGACAACAGAGACGGCACCTGTTGGATATTCAAGGGGAGGGAATTCCAAAGGGTAGGTGTCCTTTCCTACACTGTGTAGATAAGATAGTGTCTGCAAAAGGCCCTCACTTTCAGAGTGCAGTGATCAACTGGGTATTTAAAGGGTGAAATTATCTTTTCAAGTATCCTGGCAGTACAAGGTTGAATACACCAAAAATGGCACCTTGAACTTAGCCTGGGAGCTAACTGGTAACCAGTGTAATTATTTCAAACAGTGGGGTAATTTGCCAGCAGTATCCTACCCAAGGAGCACTTGGGCGGCGGCTTCTGGGCCACCCTCAAGGGCAGCCCCACACAGAGCACATTGCAGTAATCCATCCCAGAGGTTACCAGCTCATGCACAACAGTGTTCAGGCTATCCCAGTCCAAAAACAATTGTAACTGCCTTACCAGCCCAAGCTGGTGTCTAAAAGTCTGTGGTATTACTTTTATAAGGGTGAGAATTGTGGCAAAAGGATCATGGAGAGCTTTCATGGTGGTGTACGCAAGGACATGCATACTGCATCCTTGGGCAAATGCTGGGACCCACTGCTGCTGACTATAGCATCTTCCCAGTTTATGGATCCTGGGCATGTGAAAATTAAGCACTGAACATGTGGGAACTATCCATGGTTAAGTTCCTCTCTCCCCAATGCCTGGTGTTTTCAAGCCTTGTAGAACAGCTGTTAGTCTCAGCTAACACTGCGGGGGCTAATAGCCGGTGATGCTTTTTTTGTTTTTAGAGTGGGGGATTGGAAATGTCCACTCAAGCCAGTATTTGGGAATCAAAAAGGCATTCCATATGATGTAATTCTTCTGATTCACTTGGACTTGTATGTGACATTGGAAGAGCTCCCATTAAAACGACAGTGTCTCTAAGCAAGGTTGAGAGATATCAGCTTGAAGGTTTGCATAGTCTGTTGAGGGGGGCAGTTTGGCCAAAAGCACTTTTTTCCCCTACTTAGAAGTGTGGTGGGTGAAGCTGCTTGCCTCAGCGTCTTGGAGTTTAATTTCAACCCTTAAAAGTGTGCCAAGAGTTAATAGCCTTAAAAGTCACAAAGTAGAACTGGCCATCCTTTTGTAAAAATGCCATAAATGCCGCAGCAGTCAGAATGACTTCACAGCACTACAATAGGTGCCTTCATGGCGATCTGAATCCTGCTGCTTTATAGTTTGCAGCAGCCACACTCAGGCTCTTATTCCTTGGCAATTTCCCTAAGCTAAATAAGTCTGTGTTCTGCCAAGGAGCTGACACTTGGTGTAGCTGAGACATCCAGCTCTTTCAGGAGAAAGATTAGGCTACAAATCAAAGTCAGAGCCAGCCCACCTAAAAGGGCTGCAGAAAATGACCAACTTTGTATGCAAAAATGTGGCTTGGGGTGGGGGGTGGGGTGTTGTTATTGCACTCATGTGCCAAGTACCCTGGGCTACGTGCACAGCATTGGGAATGTTGCAGCGCGGGGCAACTAAAAATGATCAAGAGTCTGAAGCACCTCTATGAGGAAGGACAACATTAAAAATAATATGCCCAATTCTAGTCCACTTTACTCTCTGCTCTAGGTTCCCTTTCTCTTTTGTGATCTTGCTGTCTTGTAACAATAACTGTGTGGAACTGTTTCGAGATACTTTGCTAGCTTTCTTGAAACCATTTTGACTTACCTTGAATTTCCATTTTCTTTTTTGATGTTTCACCTGAAGAGGAACCTCCGAATTCAGCCTCAGGCATGATACTTGGCCCTGATGCTTTGTGATTTAAAAAGAAAAGCAAAGAAAGATAAAGAAACACACAGAGAGACTGCTCAGAGTTTAATGCCATAGCATAGGGTGGAATATATATCAGAATATATATATATATATTTTGCTTTGTTTTAAGTCCTTAGAGCAGATTATTTAACCAGTTTTATTTTGTTAATGACTCAGTGGCCGCCAAGGCAAGGCTTTGAATGGGACAAATGGCCTGCTGTAGCGATATTACTAGCCTTCCCTGAGAGACCAGGCATAATTGGTTATGCAGAGGTCCTGGGAACACAATCTAAGAATAATTCTCCATGGGCCAGCTGAATCTGAAAGAATTGAGGAAGTGACAGTTTCACAGGGAAGCAAAGGCTATAAACACTGCCACTCTTTCACAAACCAGATAAGTGTCAGAAATATTCCCCTCACCCTTCAGCACAGGAATGTGCTAAGTACACAAAAGGGAACCAAAGGGAAATAGGGAGGGGAAGTGGGGGCAGGAGGGCATTTTTTCCAATGGAAAATTGTGGGTAAAAAGGAAGGGGGGGCACATTCAGGGTTTAGAAAAGAAAAAAAAGCCTTATTCTGGAATTGAAATGTATCATCCAAACTGACCATGATGGGATGAATCACCTTCTCTGGTGTACTTTACCTGCACAATTGTTTTGGCAGTGAAAAGCACTACCACTAAACCACTGGAACCTCCAATCCAGACAGTCAGTGCTTTGCCATTAAAAAAGAAAAAAACATAATTAAACGCACAAAGTGTTGTGCAAGCTGTTTGCATTCACGTCATTTCACCACTCCTCTCCAATTTCTCATCTACCATTGGGATAATATTATTCACCAAAGCAATTCACAATTAAACAGTCCCATGCATACGCTGAAAAACCCTGCAATTGAAGTTTCCAATGGCACTAGCAGAGGTCACAACAGAAACATCAAATGCGTGACACAAGGGAAGCATGGGCTCCACTGATTCCTAATTGGTCCGTTAAGAATTGATTAAGTGGATGTCCAAGGTTAATTGTTATTAAACTGGTCGATTATGATTCGGCAAGGAAGGCCTGGAGGTTCCAGTGTGCTGCTCATTTCTACAGGGGAAGAATGGGGGCCTGAGAGGGCCCCATAGCAGCTCCTCCTGACCCAGAAGGACAAGCTCCCTGCTCTGCCACATTCCAGGGCAGCACAAGAGAGTCTTGTCTGGGTTGGAAAGGATGCAAGTTGTAGGGAGGCTTGTTATACTTCTACATACAACACAGGCACCCCAGGGTTGTAGAGGACACGTGTGAAATATCTGGGGCTTCTCTGCCACCTGTGCTCAGCCAAGCCTGGAATTACCGTACTTACTCCTCCAAATAAGTAATGCAAAGTGTGTGTGGGGGGGGGGGGGGAGCAGGGAGTCCTGCTCAGATTGGGAGGGATTGCTACTGCTGCCTCCCAGTGGCATGCCCACAGCAAAAGTCTTCCTTTTTCCACCCAACAGCACCTGCTGGGCTGGATGCAGCTTTACGCAGCAATACTTGCAAAAGACAGTTGGAACAATGCAGTCACACGCTAGAATCATGGGGCATAAAAATGAAGGCTGCCCAGCTCTGATCAAGACAGGCAGCCACTTGGTCTCTTCCAGCAAGTGAAGGGGGGGGGCTACAACCAGTGGCGGAGGAAGGGGGTGCGGTGTGTGTGGGTCACCCCAGGTGTCATCACTGGGGGGGGGGTTGACAAAATGACAAAAATATGAGTTGTGTGTTTTTAAGGGCTCATGAAACTTTTTAGTTCAGTCAAAAAATGTAATGAAATGCGGCTGGCACTGGATGCCACACCACGGGGGCTGGCAATTACCGTGGGGCCTGCAGTGTGCCGAAGCAACACATCTCTCCTGGGAGTGACATGGTGGTTTGGCCGCCTGCGGGCTCCGCACTGCCTGAAACGCCAGCGTGAGACTTGCATCTGCCCTACAGCTGAGGGGGAGGCAGTGGAGAGGCTCCACGCAGCGTGCCCCGCCCCCCTGGGGGGCCCACCCTGCCCCTGGCTGCAGGACACGTGCGCCGCCCCTGGCAGCTGAGCGGCTAGCTCTGCTGTTGCCAACAACAGGCAGAGAGGCAGGATCCTACAGGCATCAGCCTCAGTGGGCCCTGCCATTTGCCCACCATGCTGGGGGCTGAGAACAGGCTTGGATAGCAGTAGAACCTTTGCATGTTATTTTATTGCTTCTTAGCAAGGAAACTGTATATATGTACTGATTTTTAGCCTGCTGAAGCCAAACAAAACAAAATAAAAAGGTATGTCAGACTTTGTGTAGCTGAAGCGTTATATAATTATGCTGATTTTAATTAAAGTTGTTATATGCAACATTGAAAAAGCAATCAAGCAAACCTCAAAACAAATTAGGCTGAGAATGATACTACGCTCTGGTCACAATACATTCTCAAAATACTTCTGCCTCCAAAGGGTGAAAAGGCATGTCTGAGAATGATACATATGGTTTTGACATAACAACATATCATTGCAGTGGGAGAGGGGAAAAACACCAAAGTCATGTGGTCAGTTTGCAAGTGCATTTTATTGTTTGAGGCAGGGTTAAAAAGTCCTTGATGTAGACAAGAAGAGATATCCAACCAGACTGAATGTGACACAAGGTGATTTCAAACACCCCTGCTTCGAACTCCACTGCCATGGTCAAAACATGTACTTACGATTCAAAACAGCCAGTCAAATGTAAATGTACAGCTCGCGGTTGTTTTGGGAAAATGTCCCCCCCCAAAAAACTTCTTTTGCGTGTGTTAATGTCATACCAATTACCCTCAGTTCTCTAATTTTAAGCCCTTTGGATCACGATTCAGTTTAATAACCAACTAATAGTTCCTGAAAATGGATTCCTGTTTTTGACCCACTGTAAAGCAATTCCTTTGCAGTCAACTCGTGGTGTAGAATTCTCACATTGATATTCTTCTACATTTTCATATATAGATATATGTACTGTATATGTTAAAATGCAGACATAACATGATACCGGAATGGTCACAATCCTGATATACATAGAACTCAGGCACTTGCATCCAAAATATAGGACTTTTTTAAAACTTAAATTGGCTCCCAATGTTAAACCTGGATTCAGTCTTTCTCTTGACCTGTTGCTACGTGTACGTGGAAACGGAGCTCAATGGCACTTTCTGTATGTATGCAGATATAGATAGATATGTCTGGTTAGTTCAGGTGTAGCCAAAATGCTGCCCTGTGGAAATGGTTGGATTTGAACTCTTGACTATTTGTCAGGGATTATGAGAACTGGAGTCCAACAAACATCTGGAATAAGTCAACATCTGCTGACTACCCTGGGTAAGATGCTCTATGACTTTGTGTGGTATAAATGACTGCTATTGAAAATATGGTAATCAGCTAGTGACCTGGTTTAGTATTTGCAAACACTGCTTCCCCCCTCCCCATACAAAAGTTAATATACGGGTAGGTGAGACCACCCCTCACATAAGGCCATGTGATCTGCCTTTCCACACTGTGAGCATGTCCTCAACCTAGGATGTGAATGGGGGTTGGAACCAGATGGTGTAAGGCTGCCACTGAAAACAGCAGCCCAACACCTTATCTGCCTCTCCTCTCCACTAATGTCAACACATACGAAGCATACCATGTGAACGTCCCTCATGCTTCCCTGAAAGGAGCAGAGGTGGAGAAGGGAAACCCAAAGCATGATCACAGTTTGTACCGCTAGGGGTTACAGAGGCAGAAGAAAGGGGCAGGAGATCTGACCTGGCTGTTTTCGGTTGCAAACACATGTCTACTGTAATGGCTGCTTTCAGCCTGAGACCGCTAACCCATTTCACAAGAAGACTTTGTGGTCCCTCAGGTGGTAATAGCTTTCATTACACAAACATGAGCTGGTTTTATATTTTAAAAAAACATATACCCCCAAAAATAGAATACGAAACAATCCTTTCAGAAAACACTTTAAAAAGACGGTAGTTTTAGTTCACAAAAAGGCAAGAGATGTGGCTAGCTCCATTTGGATCTATGCTAATGCTGATGAGTAGTTAATACTGTAAAAGGACTGTCAATGCTGCTTAAGGACATCTTTGTGTTTCTCCTTTCCACAAGTTAATGTTAGGGGAGAGGACTTTGACTCTTTTGCCCCTTCTCCTTTCCTGAAATTAATCTGCATCAGCAGTTTTTGTTGCTGTTTCCCTGCTCTTTCCATTCCTGCACTTTTACCTCCAAACCTCCTCTTTGCAAAACAAAAAAACAAAAACACCAGGCAACTATGAAACCAACTCCTGCCCAAGGAGCTTGGAATTAATATTAACACTTCCGCATGTTATCAAGTAATTTCCACCACCCCTCCAGCATTTGAAATTAAATCACATTTCTGACAGCTTTTGTTATTTCCCCCAATAAAGAAACACAAAGCCACATACGGCATGGCTGCATTGTTTGTGCATCTACCATAAACACTTAATTCCCGAGAAAAGAAAAAATAAAGGCAGGTAAGGAGGGGGTACTCTTTGAAATTTCAAGCAGCAGCCAGGTTAAGTGTTGTTGTTGTTTGTGCGTGTGCGTGTGCGCGCGCGCGTCTGCGCAGACACAGTCACACACAGAGCTTTCTTACTCAACAGGCAAGCTGTAGAAAACAGGGTTGGTTTTGTTAAAAGCAGCTGAGCATGCTCAGTGAGGCCCCAGGTGTGACCTTTGCCCATCTGCAAGCAGCAATTGGGCCAGGCAATCCATCATGGTGTTCTTCCTGTCAGGCCTGGTGCTTCGCTGCAGCTGTCTGTCACACTGGTGGATGGGACCTGCTTAGAGGCAATCATGTCAATCTCTATGTGACTACTCAAGCTAAAGCAGAAGGATGATTTTGACAGGTCTGGCAAAGTCAGCAGAAGGTACTGGAGGACTTTGGTTTACACAAGCTTTTTTTTTAACCCCTTTTAAAGATGTGGGCGAAGTTTGTGCTTTTGTGTGTGTGTGTGTGTGATGTGATGTGTGTGGCTAACGTGGATGGTTTTGGCAGTGTGGAGTTCGCCTCAGAGCTGGTCGTCACGGATGAACCGGTTGCCTTCGGAATGCTTCCCATAGTAGACATAGCGGCATTTCCCTAGGACACCTGCAGCAGAAGAGAAACGAAAAGGTTAGCGCTTAGCGCATCGGTGTAATGGTAGCAAGTGCAAGGAGATGGGAGCAGGAAAAGTTAAAGCTAGGAATTCTGTTCCGTAAAAAGTACTCTATAAAAATAAGACACCCATCCATGTGACAATGAGAACAAAAAACTCCACTCACATATTATGCAAAGAAAGTTTAATGCCTCCTTCATCTCCCCCCTCCTCACTTTCTCTTCCTTTACTTCCCCCCTCTCTTTTCCCCCACCCCTCATTAACTACAACAAAAAATGTCTCAAACTGACTGTAATTGATATATGTTAAGGATGCCAAGACTTAAAAACAGAGACACTGAATGTACTTTTGCTACCTTTGGAGAATCTTTCAGTAAACTGCTATCTGCTTAAAAGCCCTCAAGGTGGAGGAATAAGCTACTGGCCTGGATGGGACTAGACTCCCCAATCTTTTGTATATGTGTGGGTTGGGGAGCAAGACTGGGTCTTTCTGCCCTGCCCACTGTGGGTATCTGTCCTGCAGGGAGTTCCAAAGCTTAGGATAAGCAGCCCCCCCCCCACCCCCAAAGGCTCCCTTCAAATACACTTAGCACACTTGGCTTGAACTTACACCATTGAACTCAATGGGAGACTTACTATTGAGTCAACATGTGTAGGTGCGCACTACAAATGCATTTTAAAATGAGTATTTTTGGAAGTGTATGCTTTGAAATGCAAATTTTGATTTAAAAAATACACTTATCTACTTAAAGGTAAAGGGACCCCTGACATTAGGTCCAGTCGTGACCGACTCTGGGGTTGCGCGCTCATCTCGCATTATTGGCCGAGGGAGCCGGCGTATAGCTTCCAGGTCATGTGGCCAGCATGACAAAGCCGCTTCTGGCGAACCAGAGCAGCACACGGAAATGCCGTTTACCTTCCCGCTGTAAAAAAGGTAAAGGGACCCCTGACCATTAGGTCCAGTCGTGACCGACTCTGGGGGTTGTGGCGCTCATCTCGCATTATTGGCCGAGGGAGCCAGCGTATAGCTTCCAGGTCATGTGGCCAGCATGACAAAGTCACTTCTGGCAAACCAGAGCAGCACATGGAAACGCCGTTTACCTTCCCGCTATAGCGGTTCCTATTTATCTACTTGCACTTTGACGTGCTTTCGAACTGCTAGGTTGGCAGGAGCTGGGACCAAGCAACGGGAGCTCACCCCGTCATATGGATTCGAACCGCCGACCTTCTGATCAGCAAGCCCTAGGCTCAGTGGTTTAGCCCACAGCGCCACCTGGGTCCCAGCCTTCCTGCTGTAGCGGTACCTATTTATCTACTTGCACTTTGACGTGCTTTCGAACTGCTAGGTTGGCAGGAGCTGGGACCGAACAACGGGAGCTCACCCCATCGCGGGGATTCGAACCGCCGACCTTCTCATTGGCAAGCCCTTGGCTCTGTGGTTTAACCCACAGCGCCACCCGTGTTATCTACTTATTTAACTGCAAATCTTCATGCATTTTTTTATATAAAAAAATCAGATTAATACATGAAATTGGAAAAGATGTATGGGTGGATGGAGTAAAAGTGTCAGGACCAAGAAAAAGACTGATTTACCCATTCCTCAGCCATTTCCTAGGAGTCAGCATCTACGGAAAACCAGGCTTTTATCTTCTAGAATGTCATTTTCCCATGAACACTGTGGATATCATTACCCCTTTTCGTAAGGCTGGGTGTGCTTTCAGATTCTAAGTATCAAAATTTAAAGTCCACGAAGTGTGTTTTTTATTAGCAATAGTTTTGTTTTGTTTAATTAGCAACATTCCTCAGGCTCCTTTGGCAGACGGCAGTGATAAAAGCCCTCTGCGAGGGCTGCCATGTTCCTCAGAAACTGGGGCTAAGGCTGTTTATGGAAATCCTGGTGAGAGAGTGCTCTTTGATGAATGCCGGAGACTGCAGCTAGGTGTCAGCGCTTAGAAAATGAGGCAAGGACATGAGGTATTAATATTGTCAATGATCTCTTGACAGGAAAACAGATACTGCATTCACCATCAGATTTTAAATAGACATCAAGTGCGTTAATGACAAAAGGGCAGGCTTCAAACAAAGGGGGCTATCTGGCGGTGTGCTGAGCGAGTCTTTGGGCTGGCAATAACCTGATCTGAAAAGACACTGTCATGGCTACAGACAGGCCTGGAATTGTGTGCGGTGACAGAAAACAGAGATGCTGACAAAGATACCGGTGCCATATTATGCCACGTATATTCTAACACTGTCTCCAGCCCTAACAAAACCTGACATCCTTTCCTATCACTTATAGTATTCTCTGTGGTTCCTGCAGAAGATTTCTCCCCAGACATCATTACAAACTCCACTGTAGTTTTAAAGTTCCTGGCAGGCCTGTTCTGTCATGGAGGTTGGGTCCTAGAGGCCTAAGGATAACCTCAGTCAATCTAAATTTGGAGTTTGCCGCAGAAGTGCTCTCATTTTCACTGAGATCTCAGCTACTTGAGGTGATCTGAACGCTAAAGTGTGAGGAGCTGTCACCTTGAATAAAATCCTTAAAGTAAAGGCGCTCAGTTCCTGGGATGTTCAGCAAAGATGTCGGACAGTCTGGCAGCAAGAAATGAAATCCAGCTGCTGCTGCTCGCCTGGGGATAAAGGTGCTTGGGCTAGTGACAGTTAAAGTCAGCTGATTTTTATTTTATTTTTTTATATTTTTTTGAACTCCTGCAGCCTACAATTGTTTAAATTAACGAAGTGTTGTCTCCACCGAGAGTCCCTACCAAGACGCACAGCTGTGATTCGATTGCCGGGCGTATTGTGTACACACTTCTGCTCAGAGGGTCCTGATAAAAAGCACAGTTGAAAATGGTGCCACGAGACTTTATTTTTTATCATGAAGGTTATTTGTAAAACAATAGGCGTCCTTATAATTTAAATGAGGTGGCAGTGATTCATCCCTTCTTCTCACATACACATACAAAAACCTTTCTCTCCCCACCTCCCCTAAACACACACAAACACACACAGCAACTGCAGAGAACTGTGAAAATTATAGGGGGCTGTGGGCTATAGTCAGAGCATTTCATGATCAGATACAGCATATGTGGATTAGGGAAACCAACCGCTTCTGTCTCTGTAGGGGACACGGCTCCCCTACCCCAGCATGATATGCATGTGTTTGTGCGCCCACAATTTGTTAATTCGGTTGCATCTTCAGAAAATAATTCCAAAAACATGTGTTTAAAAAAGAGAGGGAATGAGACACCCCCCCATTCAGTGGCATTTTTAATTAAAGTATCCAGCGCTGGTCATAATAAGCTAAGGGTACTTTCAATGCATCAGGAGCCGTGAGCTCCATTCAGAGCAGGCTCCCTGATCAGGCTCTTGAAAAATGACAACATGGGGTCTCTTGAGGGATCATCTTCCCCCAAATGAGGCTCCTAATTTTTCTTAAGTAGCCGCTTCCACCATCACCATAAGATGTTAAAACTATAATTATGAAAAAATTGCATTGGGAAGATTCATTTTTAAATACACCCTTTATCTTTTAAATGTTTTCCCTCTGTGGAATGGATGTTCTAATTATAACGGCTAAGTAACAATCTTGCAATCGCTCGCATGGACTGAGAGATCGGTCTCACTTGAACACTACATTGTAATGTCAGCACGATAGACCTTTCAGAGCTGGGGTTGGGGGGAGGGAGGCCCAATTATCACCATAAATAAAGACACACATGCATACTAAAGCAAGTTTTGTGTTGTTTTTTAAAGCATTGGGTGTGCATTGCTCAGAACTCTTGGATAACTAGGTTACAATATACACATTTTTCAAGATGTGAAACTCAAATTTGTAAATTTATTTTCTTGACTAGTTGGGAGTGAGACATGGGATATATATATATATTTGTGTGTGTGTGTGTGTATGTGTGTGTGATGTTTAAGGGACCCAGGTGGCACTGTGGGTTAAACCACAGTCTAGGGCTTGCTGATCAGAAGGTCGGTGGTTCAAATCCCTGCAATGGGGTGAGCTCCCGTTGCTCGGTCCCAGCTCCTGCCCACCTAGCAGTTCAAAAGCACATCAAAGTGCAAGTAGATAAATAGGGACCGCTCCGGCGAGAAGGTAAACGGCGTTTCCGTGCGCTGCTCTGGTTCGCTAGAAGCAGCTTTGTCATGCTGGCCACATCACCCGGAAGCTGTCTGCGGACAAACGCTGGCTCCCTCGGCCTATAGAGCGAGATGAGTGCCACAACCCCAGAGTCGGACACGACTGGACCTGATGCGGAAATACATCTCATTCCGCAACAGAGCAGAGTAAAATATCCTAGTTGCCGCTTATTTCTGAGGAACTAGGAGGGAAATTTCAGCCAAGTCCTTCCCTTCTGCCAAGGATAATCTAGTGAAGTAGAACATTTTAGAGGATGGCAACATCACCTCCTGTACAGACAAGAGCAAGCGTCTCAGTGCAAGCAGCTGGTACAGACAAGAACAGTAGCAAATCACACCTCACCACCATGGCTGCAAGAAAGGCCTGGAGGTGGGGTGGGTGGCGGGAAGAGAGAGGTGAGATTGGAGTCAGCAGGGAACGCATGTTGGGGAAATCTGCAATGAAGATTATAGGAGGAGAAACATGTGAAGTTTCCAAACCAGGCCAGGAGAAGCTGCAATAATGCTCAGTTTAAACTATCAGTCAAGCTGATGTGTGATTAAATTCAGTCTGGTGTAAATGTACTTCAGAGTTCCCACTGCAACTGTGGATGAAATGTGTGTTCTTTTTCAAAAGAGAGGAAATAAAGGAGCAGGAGGGGGCAAACATGCACTGTAAGCCTATTTTTAAATAACTAAAATTCTCACAGAATATTTTCCCGGGTTGGAGGGGGGGGGGGAGTGGATTTGCCCAAATCCTTGGGAATAAGCAGGCAAGCTGATATGTAATAATAAGCTGTATTGTTCCAAGGTTGTATTATGTCACTATGATCTAGTCAGGCCACAATCTAGAGGTTGCTTTATACGACCCAGGATGATATATAGTTTAAAGCTCTCTAACACGTTAAGGAGCTGAGCCATTAGGTTGACAGATTTTTTTTTAAAAAAAAGATTTCAAGCTAATGTTTCCATTATGCATATCCTGGCAGTGGAACAAACAACACACTGTTCCTTAGATGTCATACTTCGTTTGTGTAAAAAAAAAAGGGGGGGGGAGACAGGGAGAATCTCTTCCTCCTTGAATGACAGTGACATGATGACCTTTGATCTAGGCATATGCTATCTACAGATCCACTCCCTCTGGTGAAAATGAGCCCATTTACAGCATATTACCTTAAATCATTCAAAGGGGTAGTTGTGACCCTTGGGTGTGAGTAGGTTGGTGACTTTGCAGAAAGACATCTGTATTGTAAATGATGACAAACTGGAAATGTGGACGGCCTTACTTACTTATTTTCTTATTAAGAAGATAGCTTGGGATGTTTGGTTTTATAGGCTAACAGAGCTGGAAGAAACACAACAGCTGAATACGGATGACCATTTGCCAACTGGACAGTTGCTGTTTGGTGAATGCTCTTCAGCATTTACTCAGTCACATGTAATGTGTATGGAATCACTGAGTTAGCCAGTTGTTGTTACCAATTCTGCCAAGCAACGAGGATCATTTTTTGTACTTCCCTCCCCCCCCCTCCTCAATTTCTAACTGGATGTGGATGTGTCTTAAGAGTATTAAAATGGGCACCTTACCAAGTAAGTGATGCAAATTACACTATGGTAAATGTCAGTTGGGTCAGTGGTCATCTATATTCACCCAATAGGTCAGCAAACCCAGCACCCACTCACTGAAGAACAAGAGCTTGCTGTATCTACTGAAAGCAAATTAGAAGCAACGGTGGTGGAAGGAGGACTTTGAGTGAATGTTAAGGAAAGAAAACAGTCTCCTAATTACATCAAGATGACTAGACATGATCATGGAATTTCCCCTCCTGGTAGCTTTCAGGAAAATTTTGAGCAGGCATTGTTTGAAGGGTGTGTTTGAAGGGTGCTTTAGGCACAGAGTACAATGTATTAAAGTACCGCTTAAGTAGTGCCAACTCCAAAACGTTCCAGAAAACCACCAAGAGGGGAAATTCCATGACCATGTCTAGCTATCTTGATGCAATTAGGAGAGTGTTTTCTTTCCCTTAATGTTCACCCTCAGTTCAACTTCCAACTCCATTACTTCGAGTTTCCCTTGAGTAGATGCATTAAAACCATTGTTTTTCAGTGGGTGGATTCTGACTCCATAACTGGATTGCACCCCAACATTAGTTAGGTCACCACTCTTTTCTTTGGTATAAGAGAGAGAAGAAAAAAAGGAAAGAGAAACACAGAACATAGGGAGAAGGGTAGGAAAAGACATTAGAAAATGGAAAAAGAGCCACTTAGGATATAATTTCTTATGCACCTAGAGGCTCTCCTAGGGACCATGAGATAGATCCAATGTACCCCTTTGACACTGGAGAGAGGGGGGGGCTCTGCTGTCAAAGAGGGAGACCTGATTAAGTTCCAAAAAGGGGGCGTTCCAGGAAGGAGATGGGATTCCATGGACCCTGAGCACTTCCAGTTCTCTGTATATGCACACTTCTTAGTATGTTTAACCCCCCATTCTCCTTTCCTTTCCATTGTTTCTGGTGGGTAAAAAATGTTGGCGAGGAGCTTAAACATTTTGTTGGTAGACTGGAAATAGATGGCAAAATGCAGAGCATTCAATTCAACCTTGCTAGCAGAGCTATGCAGTGTGTCAGATGAATCAGTTAAACTGCCATAGCCACCCCTATCCCACGTGGCCCAGCTAAGGATTCCAGCCCAATTTAGTAACAAATTATTTTAAAAGTGAGCTCCCAGACCTGTTTTGTTCTTGACCTTCACTACAGTAATTTAAAATTGTCAGCCATGCCCAACCCTGATATGGTGGCCATTGTAAGCATGAAAAGAAAATTGGCGAGGCATAGCAATTGTGATTTATATTGAATTGTTTTGTAGATGGATGAAAAAGAAAATGAGGATACATTTAATGAATAGGAAAATTAGTAAAAATCTTAATAAAGACACTGAAATGCTGGTTATATGTAATCACATGATATTATGAGGAGGGCTGATTTGAAGAGCCAAATGATTTTGATTGGTTCAGGATTATGACACTGGCTTGCATCTATTAAGACTGCTGTGATCTTTTGACTGGTGAATAAAAACCATGTGTGTAATATGGAATGCACCATTTTCTTTTGGGTTTCTGGGAGGAATAGCTCCAGTCTAGGAACCTCTTTTTAAAATTCTCCAACAGTGCTATGGTGTTGTTTTTCCATAATAACAATATACAAACCGGGGGGGGGGGGAGGCATTGCACCAGTTAGGGCTGGGGAGCTCATGCACTGCATGCAAAAGATCTGGCATCTCCAGCCCAAAACAATCTCAAAAATATGCATTGTGAATAAATGAAAGAGTAGCCCAACTGGAAGGGGACGCAGGTAGTCATGCTGGCCACATGACCCGGAAAAACTGTCTGCTGACAAATGTCGGCTCCCTTGGTCAGTAAAGCAGAGTCATTTGCAGCTGGACTTAACTGTCAGGCGTCCTTTACCTTTACCTTTTAGCCCAACTGGAGTGTAATGGGAGTTCAGAAATATCAATAAATTCTCAGGATGAGACCCAAAAGAGGCCCATAGGTATATGAAAGCACATCCTTATGTTCCCATATGTCCTTCCCCCAACACAGCTCCCCCCCATCCTCCATTGGATTCCTCTCCTCAATTGCCTTCTGCCTTTTTGAATTTTATGTGGCCTGGGCTGTTTTAGGAAAAGAATCCTCAGAAACACCTCTGCATGTAGAACACTCGGATCCCAAATAAGGGCTGAGTTTCTGCAATACAGTGGTGCCTCGCTAGACGAAATTAATTTGTTCCACGGGTCTTTTCTTATAGCGAAAAATTCATCTAGCGAATCCCATAGGAATGCATTGAATTTTTTTTTAATTCCCCCCCCCATAGGAACGCATTAATTGAATTTCAATGCATTCCTATGGGAAACCGCGATTCGCTAGATGAATTTTTCGTAAAACGCATTTGTCTAGCGAGGCAACCTCCGCTCGAAAAATCCTTTCGTTAAGCGGAAATTTCGTTAAGCAGGGCATTCGTTAAGCGAGGCACCACTGTACAGGTAGGGACACTAGAGTATACAACTGACAGATGGCATAATGTGCAACTGAAAGGCATCGATACATGAAAGGGTACCGCAGCACATCATATCTCATTGGCAATCCAAACAGATGGGCAGAAGTGGGCAGAAGCAGGCCAGGTTCTGAAACACACAGCACCAAGGATGAAACAAAAGTTTATTCACATTTGATTGATGTTACTATGGAATATTTTTACGGGATGTGGGTGGCGCTGTGGGTTAAACCACAGAGCCTAGGGCTTGCTGATCAGAAGGTGTGAGCTCCCATTGCTCGGTCCCAGCTCCTGCCAACCTAGCAGTTTTAAAGCACATCAGAGTGCAAATAGGCAAATAGGTACCAGGAAAAACTGTCTGTGGACAAACGTTGGCTCCCTTGGCCAGTAAAGCAAGATGAGCGTTGCAACCCCAGAGTTGTCCATACTGGACCTAACCTATTCCTGTGTCCTAACAGCAAGTGGCGCTGTGGTCTAAACCACAGAGCCTAGGGCTTGCCGATCAGACGTTCGGCGGTTCGAATCCTCGTTGCTCGGTCCCTGCTCCTGCCCACCTAGCAGTTCGAAAGCACGAGTGCAAGTAGATAAATAGGTACCGCTCCAGCGGGAAGGTAAATGTCGTTTCCATGCACTGCTCTGGTTCGACAGAAGTGGCTTAGTCATGCTGGCCACATGACCCGGAAGCTGTACGCCGGCTCCCACGGCCAATAAAGTGAAATGAGCGCCACAACCCCAGAGTCGTCCATGACTGGACCTAATGGTCAGGAGTCCCTTTACCCTTTACCTTTACTATGTATGTTTAAGGTTAGCATTAGCAATTATAGCACAAGACATAGGAAAAAGAAGCCTTGTTGTTTCCAGTGGAATGGAGAGCAAGTTTCCAAAGCTCTAAGAAATCTATTCCCACGTTAGCTGCTATGCCTCTGAAATGAAGGTCTTGACCACTAGAGGGCAGCATTAATTTGTCAAACGAAGATGCCAAAGCCAGCAAGCTAAGTATTCTTTGAGGACAATTAAAGCAATCCTGTTTGCTTCCTTCGCAGTCCACTTTATGTTTTGTAAGGATCAGTGGTTTGAATTTATAAGTGCAACGCTTTCAGCCTTCTGCATTGAAACTTGACTTCTGTGAGGCTGAAAAAATCCCACTTACCATCAATATGCGGGCAAAGCTGACAGTAACAAAAATATGACCGTATCTTGTAGTCCAAGGAGAAAGATCAAAGGCGTGTGTATGTTTTAACAGTGGCCACCAAATTGTAGCCGAATAAAATGCAGAGGGTAACTTTGGGTCAGCAATTACTACTGAATTTCACCGAAAGCCATATTTTGAAGCAAAATTTGAAGCTCCCGATTAAAAGAATTTTGAGGGAATTTTGAGGGAAGCAAAGTAAGTATTTTGATAAGATTTAACACCATTTCTCAGGTAGGTTCTGCCCATGCCCACTTGACATTTGTTTAAAAGGGAGCTAGCTGCCATAGAAATGCAAGCAACTGCTTTGATGTCCATGTTATTTCTGCCATGTGTGATAGAACATAGTATTTTATTGCAGAGGAATTCCAGAAGATCAACCCTGTTAGTCTGTTGTAACAAAAACAATGAAGTGTCTTGTGGCACATTAAAAGCTAACAAAGTTTCAGAGGCAAAAGCCCACTTTATCATGCAACATCTTTTTTTGGGGGGGGAGGGGGCGCCTTTTCTTTGAAAGCTCATGCCAAGATTAATCAGTTAAACCAATTTGTGTGCTTCTCCTTGTTTGTGTCATTTTTGCATGTGAACATTATTAAACCTGTTCTATTTCTGCTTTTAAAAATATATATGCACAAAATATTTATCCGAAAATATATCTATTTACACTGCATTCTTTACACTGATTGCCTTTTAAAACTTAAAAACAGCAACACTGAGCAATACCTACTCCAATTTAGGTCATCCAATAAATGACTGTGCAATCTTATGTTTATGAGAAAGTAAGCCCACTGTATTCAATAGGATATACTCCCTAGTCAGAGTGTTTAAGATTGCAACATGATCATATTTTAATTCTAAATGCTGGGTTCTGAATTGGTTGTTCACTATCAGGAAAGCGTTTTTTGGAATGTGGTGAGCAGCTTACTGAAAAATTAATTCACTGTGTACCTGAACTGGGGAAAGCAACACCTATAGCCCCTCCTGTGAGTTTATAACATGAAGGGGACCTACACATTGAAAGGGGAAAGTGGAGGGCACATGCTGGTCCATCTCCAAATGCCACATGGCTTTCTCGCCCCTGATGAATTCTGAGCGGGGAAGCTTGTGCATGCAGTTGAAATCCCACATAATACATGTGAATGTCTGAGGAGGGGAAGTTATTCATGTAGAAAGCTAGCACAGAGGCAGTGGACCTGGGAAAGCTATGTGATGTTGCCCGATGAGCAAGAGCTTTCAGTGGACCCTCTTCACACAATTAGCATGTGAAGGTGGGGTTACATTAAGGGTAATTGGGAAGGGGATGAACATGTCCAGAGTTCTGAATTTCACTCAAGCTGAATTTTATTGCTGCTGTATGTTTATACTCATGACAAATGCTGTTGTTCTTTCTGCTTATTGAAAAGTTACGTGGAACTAGATTTGCATAAGTCTAAGGTAAAATTGGGGCGAAAGAGCATTTTATTTGGCCCCCATTTCTAAGTGAAGTGACTACTAACACACTTTATTACACAGAGTGTAATTGTTCTATGGATTTCACACTTCTCTGTATTTTATGATACAGATCTGAACTAAAGAAACATGTAAAAAAATAATACTTTAGGGTAAAAGTCATCTTAAAATGTACACACAGAGATAAAATACATTTAAATGTTTATTTGTTTATTCAATCAGATTAATGTAAAAATGCCATGAAACAGACTTGTCAACATGTAGGAAATTAACAGCCGAGATAGCGGCACTTGTGTAGTTTTCTTACAAACCATCACAACTACTTCTGACTTTCCTTGTTTGTGGCACCTACCTATGGTTGCCATTTTTCAAAAAGTAAAAGACCAGGACAATAAGCCCGACCCAACCCACCACCTTCTGGTGGGGCAGGGAGAGGGAAGGCTGCTCTCCTGTCTTTAGTGGGTGTGGGTAGCCAGGAACTTTGTCAGGGGGGTGCTTGATGGGGACCAAGCCTCAGGTCTTTTGTACTAGGCCCTGATCTAACTCCCCCTTTCAAAACTTGCCTTGGTATCCCTTCCAACTCTACAATTCTCTGATTCTATTATCACCACCAGGTACCCCATCCCTCCTTACAAGAGAAAACCATGAACATCAACACACCAATATAATTATTACCTTAAGCCAAAGCAATCCACTTGCTAACTGTTCATTTTTTGGAGTGTTTACATGTTAGGGTCCCTGTCCACTATAATTTGAAAAGTTAGAATGCTTTGCCCATTTTATTTAATTATCAGAGGGTTGTTTTTTCCTCCTAAGAAATTAAATCCCAATGGAAAATAAAATATTCCGAACAGACCACAGATAGTGGTGCCTTTGCCACTTTGTATTAATCAATGTGCCCTCCATCAATAATAGCACCACATTAGTGACCTGGGGCAGGATCTCAAGACCCATAAGACTAGTTTCATGAGCCAAACAGGCTCCAGGCATGTTCTTTTCAAACAGAAGCCTGCCATCCTGCATGATAAATTTCTTCTGAAACTGAAAGGCATTTTAAAGAAAGAAGTTTGTGATACGGCATGGGTCTCTTTGTGTGCACCTGCTGTGTGTGCTAAAACAACCACAAAGCAGCCCATTAGATTAGCACAATTGCATGAGATTTAGCAACTTTTGGATCCTAGACCTATATTTCAACCCTATTTTTAATATTTAAAATGATGTAAACAGACGCTGAACAACATACTATATTCACACCAAACCTCTCGACATCTTAATGGTTTGGCCTTCTGGGTGCAACAGATGACTAGGATGTCCATATTTTGCCAGGTTAAAAAAGTGCCGGGGGTGGGGAGTATTTGTTCTACTGACACTTTCCCCTTCTAACAATCAGTGTGTGTTTCAAATAAGATGCTGGAACAGAGCTATGAAATCTACCATGAGAAAGCACACACCCTATGGCATGTTTTTCCAAGGCCCCATTGTTGCATGGCTATGTCTGTGAAATCCTCAGCATGCATGGTGTTCTAGCCAGGCATATGCTGTGTGCGAGAGAGAGACTCATGACTTGGAGTTGCCACCAATACAAATTTGGCACAGTAGCAGCTGCTCATGGATTCATGTGCTAATTGGTAAGAGTAATTGCTACCTTGGTTGTGTTCCTACAAAAAAACTTCATTCAAACAAATGCCTGCGTTGCGAAGACAGTGCACATATACATGCATCTCCAACAGCAAACAAACAAACAAACAAACTCAGTTTGTCCAACAGCAACTGCTTTAAAAAGTTTATATTTACAGAAGTAAGCTTATGGGACACTGCTACCATTAGTCCACCAACTTGAAGCTTGCCTGCACTGGACTGGACAATTTCTCAAGTGCATGTGCTAGCATGGTATCACCAAAATAGGCTGAACTCACCATGCTCAGTCAGGAGTGAAAAAGCATATGTTGTGTGACTGACCACAGTACAAACTTGAAAGCAGACTTTGGGTGCAAAAAGTGTAACAGATTAAACAGGACCCCCGATTCTCTGCATTAGCCCCTTTTGAAAAAGCTACCAGTAGGTAACCATGCCCCACTGAAGCAACCAAATACTCAAACACTCAAAGATGAAACTTCAGTAGGATGTTATTGTATGCAGAATTCTAACTGTAGCCAGAATAAAACATTTTTGTCAGATTTCCCTAATCTAAATTACACGGGGTTTCTCACTTAACATTACTGGTAAAGAAATAGTTGGGGATAATAATGTAAGAACCTTAATACATGTGCGACACAGAAATCTGTATAAGAGAGGCCACAAGAAAAGTAAGATTCTGGAAGCAGCATAGTTGTGTAGGTCTTCTCATGTAAGATACTTGTGTGTTTGGTGAATCCAACAGTATATTTTTTGGAGCACCTCCATGTACTCTTGTTTTTCCAGCACAAAAGTAAACTTGGTGTAAGGAAAACCCTGCCATGAGGCATCCTGGGGCAGTAGCCTCAGATAGCAGATTTGTGGCACCATTAAGGGTGACGGAGTGGGAGTCAGACAGGGAATACTACTGCATGCTTCAATGGGTTCACTCTTTAGTTCCAACTAAATTTGCACTGGTGGATTGTGCCCCTGCCATTAAGTCATAGCTGCCAAGTTTTCCCTTTTCTCACGAGGAAGCCTATTCAGCATAAGGGAATTTCCCTTAAAAAAGGGGATAACTTGGCAGCTATGCATTAAGTGGAGGTGGGAGGTGACATTTGGATTGTTCACACCACAATATTTCGGCCAGTTCATGACATGAGAAATAGCCCCTAACACAACACATCACACACACACACATCCTTTCTACCAGGAGAGGGTTAAAGAGTACTGTACTCTGATAGCTGGGAAACGGCTGCTGTTGATACCAGTGAGGCCTTCTCTTTAACTAGATCCTTCAGGAAAAAAAAAACAAATTAATCAAGAGCTAGCTGAAGTGGGTTTAATGATTGCATTCTGCATACAATCAGCTTTTCCCTTTTCAAGGGCCATCAATATGTCAAGGGAAGACATATCTGAAGGATATAGCTCTTAACATCAAGGTTATCTATTCTCCGCAAGGCTCCCACTCCTTACCGGGGCTGATACTTTACGCTGCCTGTGTCTAACATTTTCATCAACTCGGCAATCAATCAAGGTAATAATGTTGTGCAAAAAATCAATTAACAACGCAATTAAACTTTCCTTATTATCTCAAAGGGCTGAAATAATACCTGAAGGGGAGATAGACTCACTGAATGCAGACATCCATAACCCAATGTGAAAGTGAATTATGAGGTTAGACAGATGTAGGCATGTACCGGCGCGGTTATTTTCAATGGGGTATAGCTCATCCAGGCAGCCTATCAGTCACTGCAAATCCTATATCCTAAAATTCCAAATTACTTTTAAGAAATATATGATGTGCAATACCCAATTCATATTCCCTTTTAAAGATAACACACACATTTACAGCAGCAGTGCGTGCATGCACACACACGCACAAACACACACAGCCTACCCCCCCCCAGAAACCTGAACAAGAATATTATTCAAAGACAAAATGATATTTCAGAGAGAACATAAAATATAAAAGCTATAATAACATTTACATCTGTATACCACCCATGTCAGTAAATGCAGGTCATCAATTATACATAATCTGGAGCATATATAAAGGAGCTAAAAACGACGTGGTACAACGTTTTAAAACCTAGGGGCTTAAATTCGCAAACACCTACATCTGTGGTGCCATCAAACACCATGAAGGAATAGCCCCAGTTTAGACATAATACGGCAGCATCAGTTACGATTCAAGTATTACTCATTTAAAATAAGACAGAGCGACTGTATTATTTAGCAATTACACTCAGCTCTCGCTGAAATACCGTTCCCCAGAGGCAGGATTTTAAAAGTGCATCAAAATAAGGACTATTAACCCATTACAGAGGGGAAGATAATTTGAGATCTCATAGAATTAAAGACTGAAAATTTCTTGATGCATGTTGGATATAGCAGGGGGAAAGGGAGCCAGCATTCAAACGCACCTCATTGTGAACTGGCATGTGAACGCTCCTTCAAAAACTCAAAGGAGACGTTAAAAATGAAAGGGTGTAATACAAACAGAATTAGACGGCTTTGTCTGAAAGTGGCCCTTGTTTCCCTGTATTCTACAGATGCATAGCTGCCAAGTTATCCCTTTTTTT